>NC_089780.1:18597665-18757665 GCF_040412425.1 Macrobrachium rosenbergii
CTGGCGGGTACAAATTTGAAGCCTCCAACCGTAGACCAATGGAAATGAAAATATATTGCTTTTTGAGATTACATTAATTACATTAGTAGGTCTCACTACTTATTCGCTACTTGCTGCTCGTCAAAAGATCACAACTTCTTTCATTTCTTTTACTGTACGTCCGTTCGTATTCTCTTTCTTCCATCTGACTTTCCACCTTTCAAACCTCCTGACTGTCAATTTCCTTTTCAGCGTTGAATGACCTCATAGGTCCCAGCGCTTGGCCTCTGGCCTACATTCTATATTCTATTCTATTCGAATTAGCAATAAATTAATCTCTTACTCAGCCATTAAAAAATATTTAGATTATTGGCCTAAGAAGTGAATTGAGCTGAAAACCGGAGAAGCAGCTCTCTCTCTCTCTCTCTCTCTCTCTCTCTCTCTCTCTCTCTCTCTCTCTCTCTCTCTCTCCACGTAACAACAGCTGCTGTACCCCAACACCTGGCTAAAGATCAGGTAAATAATTCACTGCTTAGGTCAGCAGAGGCATTCTAGATCGTAGAGAGAGAGAGAGAGGAGAGCGGTGTTGACAGTATAAGAGTTTGAACGGATTTGGACAGTTTAAAATTTCACTGAATATCTGGAAAACAAACTGCATGTGCTCTGTTTATTATATGACAAAATAATAGAATATGACATTTATAGAACAAGGAAATCTTTTATTTAATAATTCCTGTAATTTTTCAGGATTTATCAAAAGTTAAATTGGGAAATAAGTCTATTCACTATTCTCCTGTATTTCATTACCTCAGTCCATAGGCCTAGAGTAGGAGAAACGGGTCTATTTACAATATATCTCAAAAACGAATTAACGGATTTCGATGAATCTTTAGGATTACATTCATTTGATGGTTCCCTTTCGATGATTGTCTTTGGTGCATCTCGATAATGATTTAATGATTTGTCGTCATGGAAACCATCTTAACCTTTGAGCGACTGAAACTTACGCTAATGTCCCTTTCTCACTTTGCCCTGGGCAACTGGGTCAATTCTGTCTCGTCTAAAGATAATCTTTTCATCAATAAATGAACAAATCTGTGAAACTTTGTGATTTAATAATAGATTTAACCATTTTAAATAATAATCCTTATTAAGCAGGCCTAAAACTTAACCAATTTTTTAAGTAATTCGAGTTCCATTTGTATATTTGAAACAACTATCTACTTCCTCCATTTTCTTTACATAAACTACGTACAGTATTATATTGAAGAATCTGACTTCAATATTCCATAAACCAATCTGGATATGAAGTGGAATTCTTCGCTATGTACGTTAAAATTATTGTAAAAATACTGTATATTATTGTGTTACAGTATTGTTATTCTGAGATCATTAGATAATGGTCTTAGAATACGGAAGAACATTTACTGAAAGTACCAGATAGCAATCTTAGAATACGTTAAAACACTAATTTAAATTCCTTAACAAATATCTTACTATCTTAGAATACGCAAGAACTTTTAGTTAGAAAGTTCCAGACAGCAATCTTAGAATACGTCACAACACTCGATTTAATTCCTTACAGAACACCGGTTCAAACTACGCAACAACAATCTTGGAATACGTTGAGTCACTAAGGGGCGATCTAAGAATACGCCTAAATTCTAGCACCGACTGTCCTTGACTTTTCCCGAATTCCAGATATTCCTGGGACGAGGAATGTGGCGCTGGTGCACCTCAACTACTTAGGAGTTGTCTTCAATTATTCTTCATTGATCTGTGTCAGCCGTGGTCTCGTGGGGAGCTACAGTCTTGACTTACGCAGCAAGCTACACTTTTTACTGGCTGCTCTAAGGAGCCAAAACCCGTGCTGACATTAGGCCACCTTAATGCAAAGCAACATAATAGCAATCTAGTATGTATTTACCTGAGGATACGGAAAACGGAGTATTAAATATGATTTCAGCATTAACAAATTGCAAACGGAAATCTAGACATATACAAGTGCAACGAAATAATGAATATTGTGAAAATGACCGTTTATGGAATGCAAATTATCAAATAAATATTTACAGATGATGCTGGCGTTTTCTCCTCCGGTATTACGGTAGATAACTTTGATCTAGTAAAAGATGGCGGTGTCTTCACCTAGAACACTTCACACTAAGCTGCATCAGCAAAGCAGCTTTCCTAGCAGCAATAGATGAACAAGAAGAATTACAAAATTCAATAGTGCTTCTCCCTTAAGTTCTAAAGTAAAAGATGAAAACGTCTTTTGATATTCAAGAAGAAATTATAAATATCTATTCAAGAACAGTTATAGGACTAATTCGTCTTCATCACCATCCTCTAAATTATTTACATAGAGCAGATATAATTTTTTTTATAAATACTTTTCACTTGAGAATTTTTTTGCAATGCCTTTGGAAGTTTTTATATCTTTATAGTTACTGAAGTAGATTCTTGTAAGGTCAAACCATAACTGACAAATAAAATAATTACGTCCGAAAGAATGAAGGATGACTCCATCAAGTCCTCCAAATAGAAAGGATATTTTGTCTAATCTTGACATTTTTTTCAAAGAACTGTAGGGGTTTGGGACTGTTGTACGTCAAGCAGTCTATTATAGCTTGCCTGCTTATTTTAAAGGATTTGAACATACCAGAAATGATTTGGAACTTCAAAATACAATCGTCAGCTGTGATCAGTAAGGAGCTGGTAAGAACATCTGTCTAAATTTTGCAACTATGGACCAAACGAAAGCTTCCGAACACAAACACAGGTAAAGAAATGAATGAAAATTAAAGGCAGTTCAGAATGTGTAGAGTAACTTGTAAAGGAAATGACTCACCAATATAAGATCCGGGGAAGCATTACGTCATAAATATTCTATCAAAATATGCACTTGGTAATATAACACTGGAAAGAAACCCTGCAAATTATTTTATTTTAGATAATTATTAAAATGACTGGGTTGCAGGGATGTTGAAGTGAAAATGAAAATCACCGTTTCTTGCGAGTAAATTTCCGATTAAGTCCTGTTGGCCATATAACATTATCATTGTATATGTACAATTCAAAATATCATAAACATAACAGTAAAGAATTGTTTTGTAGAAGTAAAATGTACAAAAACAATGGTAAGTGTTTCTATTACATAATACTTAGCGTAATCTTTGCCATCATGCATTTCGAACATCCCGGGTGATGACGTACTCAGCTAAGACATGAATGAGAAGTGAATAATGGAAATACTTTTGAGTTTGAATAAAACACTGAATGATTTTTATATCAGTGAAATTATTAGGTAAGAAGGACGCCAGGGGTTAAATTCAGAAGCCTCTAATTGAGGTGAAATAATTCACGAGACAAATTACGCGACACATTTTCCTCAATGTTGTATTTTGGCTGTAGAGGCTGCCACGCAACATTGTCTCTGTGATGATCCGCAGTGTCGCTACGACAAGTGCAACGCAAGTGTCGGACACACTTTTAGTGTAGATTTTTTTATATAAAAAAACGCCGTTTTACCGAAACAAAAGAAGAAGACATTATGGACGAATCCAAAGGGGAAGCGGAGGTTAATAAGGTGAGAGAGGAAAGTTGTCCCCTGTTTGCTTGCTTGCTTGTACGATTTGTTTTGAGTGATGGCTTCGTGATGACGTCGATTTGTTTACGTGGACAAGATCTGTCAAGTGATCTGCACCGGGTGACACAACTCCACGTAATTGGGCGTTCATTGCTCGGTTTTGCTCTCGTTTCCGGCAGTTATACGTTCTTTAGTCTTTGTTCCTTTGCGAGGACTAAATTTTAAGGCTTTTGCGGCCATATTCGGGCGGAAATAGAGGCGTAAAATCGGGGGTGAGTCGGGAGAACTTTCTGGTTTGGTCTCGTGAATGCCTGCATTATCCCTTTTATGTCGGAAGATTTTGATCCTTTTCGCATTAAATCCTTAAATTTATTCTGTGATGACTTGAAATTGAACGAAAATATGAATTTTTATTGTCAGTGTAATCGATAATGGGACTAGTTTTAAGCTTACGTTAACCTTTTTAGTCGGTAGGTTAAGCTACAAAGGGCACCCTATCCTATCCTAGCCTACAGTAGAGTAGGCAGGTTAGGCTAGGTTATTCAAACTCCTACTACGTTATGCTTAGTTGGCTTAACCAGTTTGTGGTTGGTTATCCTACAGCTAAAATTAGCCTAAGGCTAGGCTGGGTTGACGGGCCTATTGCTTAGCCAAATATATCCGACAAAACTGTCAGCAGTATTAGGCTATGATACTTTAAATCATCATCAGGTCTGTAGGGTATACATTTTGGTAGAAGTAAGTATTAGCTCTGTTTCAGGTATTAACTTGGAAGTTGATTTTTTTCTATAGTATTTTGGCTGCTTATCAAGAATTTACTGTTATTTTTTTTTTGCTCGACTGTCAGTAACCTGTCATTAACTTCAGAAAACACCGGGGGGTCCAGGTGGCAAACGGCTAAGTAACACAGCCTACTAGGTTAGGTTAGGTAGGTTACTTTAGGTTAGTATGGTTCCCTTTATAATAGATTTCCTTAGCCAATCCCTTCTCGAACATTTGGATTCCTAATGTCTCTCGTATTTGCGGAACCTTTCTGAACAGTCTGTGGGGAGCTAATACTTAGGAATACGTACATTTTTTCTGAATAGGCATTTTTATCTTGTGTTTTATGCATTTCTGGCTGCTGTTATTGGTATAAACCATACTTTTATTTCCCAAGCTCACTTTATATAACTATTACGGGGACCCTACAGGAAAACCACGGATTTTAGGAGTTAACCAAGAAGAGTGGACTGCATCAACGAAAATTATCGCGAGTGCTTAAATCACAAGTTAGCAGTTTTTAATATACTTAGGTTATGTCTATGCTTAGGCTATATATAATCAGTGTCAGGCGTGAAACATATGAAGGACAAAGATGTCAAAAGACCAATTATAGGGTTGCATCCTTGTCTTACTTTTCATAACTAACATAACTGACCTGGATTCCCTTTCCTAACCTGATCTAGAGTGACATAGGGTGGGATATTATGAGAGACTAATTCAAAGGACCTTGTACCAGTGCATATTTTTGTGTTAAAACTGCTTGAAATTAGAACTTATCAAATGACATATAAAATAACATTGTAAAGAGTGATAATTATTCCACAAAATAGGCCACGGGTCGTTCCCATGAGATTTAATACAACCCTGTGAAGTCATGGCAAAGTACACATGAAAGGTAACATCAAACCTAACTTGGCATACCCCATGCATATTTGTTATCTCTGCCTCTTCCTAAACATCCTTTTATTGCACAATTAACGATGTACTAAAATAATTGTATTCCTGGACAATGATTCAATAATTCTGATAAGATAGAGGATATCAGCTCAAAAAACTATTTTTTACTGACTGAAAGTGAAAGTTGGAATCATGGAATTAACATCGATGAGTGTCTAGATTAAAGTCAAATCTTGCCTTGAGTTTTATAGTGACTTGTGATATTCATAACTAAAACTATGCAGTGCTAAGTCATGGGTCCTGAGTTAACACCACATATAGATATTCTCTCTCTCCGGACTTCCAGATAAACATTAATGTCAAGATTAAACGGATGAGACAAACATGGGTATCAGCACTGATAATGGCACAGCAACAAAACAGTAGCAAGGAGACCAAGAGAATTTAGAGTGGATGGTTGGTAAAATGGTTGATGCTATACTAATAGGAAAATAAAGTTTCATGCACAAAAGATACAAACTCAAGAATGCCATTTGTTATCTACTTGACAAGGTGATAGTTTCCCTCAAGAGAAAGTCCTAGGGATGATCACTAGTAACTTAAACCATCTAAGAAATGTTTAAAGGTGACAAGAAAGCCAAGAAAATACTACGATATAGTAAATGTAAACTTTTTACTGTACTATGAAAAGTTGTTTATATCGTGTTTTTTAAACTCTACTTAGAGGATGCAGCCTCATCCTGTGTATCTTCTGAGAGAAAGGATATGAAAAACTTAGAAGCAGCACAGGCAAGACCATTTAAAGTAAAACCATCCGTCTGATACATTTGATACCAAAAGAGGCTAGAATGCCTCAATTTATGCTCTAAAGGAAAGTGTCTAAGTTGTCAGTTGTTAAACATTCACAGCGCTCAAAGATATGGATAACACATCCTACAGTCATCTGTTTACCCTAGGTAGTAACCATACATAATCCAGAGAATGGATATTTGCCATAATATGAACAGACTATCAGTTGTATTCTGTTGGGCATTTTAAATAAATTATACAAGGATGGATACTTGGCTGTGATTTCCTTTTTTATAATTGAAAGGCTTCCCCTGGCATAATTGTCAATATTTTATCTTGTGCAGTTCTTCCTGAATCCCTGTCAGGTCTAAGTTCTCTTCAGAGCTCGTTTTCCGTAGCCTTCTGGGCCCTCCAAATAGTTGACATCAGCCACATTAACATCCACTACTTCTCTAACCAGTGCTCCTCTCTCCTTCCTTCATAATTACATCCAGACCATTACAGTTTGAATATTTCTTTCTGTTTTTCTGCCACAGAATGGCACTTCTCTCTGCTACAGTATTTTTTTTTTATTTGCTATTCAAATTTCTCATTGCACTCTAAATAGGAGTTGTTGCACTGGATATTAGAGAAGTACAGGCCTTACTTGTACATCAAAAATGTTCGCTGTTTACTAATGAGATAGCCTACTCTTAATTACCATCAGTCTAGCTAGCTTCTTCCACTTTTTTCCGAGCTGTTTCCACTCATCTTGCATTCATTTCAGTTCCAGCCTCATAATTTCTTTTGTCATTAAAATGACAAATGTTCGACCTACAGTACTTTACTCCTTTTCCTGCACATCAGTATTAGTTCTTAATGTATGTGCAAGCAATAGCAAGTAGTATTCCTTTATTTATTTACACTCTGCAGTACTGTTTTAATATGGCCCACACTACGGTTGGTAGGAAATATGAAGGCAAAAGTCAGGTCTAGATTTTGAAGGTTTGCTGGTCTCCCTTGAAGGTGGAGATCGGCCAGTAGATAATTATCATTAATGCTGAAATTGAATGGATTTTAAACACATTTATTAAACAAGTATGATTTATCATCTGATACTGGCAAGGATATCAGGAATAGTCTGAGGTATTGATGGGGCACAATATCATTTGATGTGCCGGGAGTAGATTGACGGAACACTTTTAAGGAAGCAGAATTGAAATTTTTAGTAATAATCTTTTCAATTAGGGTAACTTGATGGTCTGTTGTGTCAAATTTAACTTGCTGCTTCACAAATTGTGTATAAGACTGCCATTTTAGTGTGGTGCTTATATTGAAAATAGTTTAACATTGTTCTCTTATGTTGATAGTTTAAAAAGAAAAACTGAGGGCTAAAGAAATAATTTTTCTTCCTCAGGATCAAGAAGTTCCTGAAGCTACTACAGAAGAAGTGACCATGCCTGAAGGGGAGGCTGAAGCACCAGCAGAGGAAGTAGAGTGAGTATTACTGTGCACCATGAATATATTGCGTGAGTGTTTATTACGTAAGTTCCAGCTACATTACATTCAAGTAAAACACCGAAGTTTGCTTCTCAAGCATTCAATTTCCTTTGTTAACGCATAACGTGTCATAGGCTCTTACATTGTGCTTTATGATTTTGAACTGTGTTAATATATTGGTTCCTCTTCATTTTTAGTGAGATAAACCTTTTGCTGCAATTTGTTGTATGTGTTAATTTCTGTCTATACTACAATTCTTTTTATGTTTGTGTGTACAGTGTATACACAAACAACTATCATTTAAGGGAACAATTGGCTTACCTTCCATTTACACCAGTGACCAGTTCATAAGTGAAAGATCTCAAAATTCCCATTCCATTCCGCTTGAGGTTTGATAAATATTTGTAGAAACATCAACCACTGCTGGCTCAGATTTAATCATTGTAGAAGCTAAAGCATGATCAGAAGTTGTAGTTGGAGGACCCACAGTAGTGGTTATAAGATAAGAAACTCAGTGAAGACTTGATCTGAGCAGTTACCAGACTTTTGTATGCCCTCATTAATAATTTGCTCAAAGCCAGATTATGAACTAAAGTCGCAAAAGCTCTTAGGCCATGGCAATCAGTAGGAGAAACAGAATTCAACCACACTCAGTGTTGAGCCTTGAAACCTGCAAACACAAAACAGACCTTTCTGTTATCTTCCTTATCTTAGCTATACAGTAGTGGTGAGAAGACTGTAAAATATAGCGTCGTCTAAGTCTGGAAATTGATTGATAGAACAAAAGTAAAAATTGTTATATCTTCCACAAACCTGTATGGTACAGTTGTGACCTCTTGGCATCCACAATCATAACAGGTCTTATAGGAAGCTGGATACCCATAATTATGATTAGTGGGTTTGTATAAGAACTTATTTCAACAACATTTTTCATTTTACTGTAATTTCATTATGATTTGGTATAACATTTCTGCATTGTCAATAAAAAGGAGTTCATGTCCACCTTAATATGTATTGACCATCCTCATTAGAGTTAGGAATTTAACTCATTGGTCTGGTTAGACTACTTAATAAATAAAAGTGATAGTTTAACTTACAGATGAAAAAATTGTGACATTCAAATGCTTTTGAGTATACTTTGTATCATGTAAGGTGTTTAAGACAAAATTGCATCGTTTCATAATTAATGACATTTACTATGTAACTTGATATATAATCCTATTTACTATTATGCCAGTATATACTCATTATTACTGTTATTCAATTAAGATGGTAATAAAGTCTAGTATGTAATGTCATGAATCAATGTTTGTATTATAGAAAAATAGAGGTGAACAGGTTAAGAACAAGTACTAGTGATAACCGACCCATTCTTTCTATCAGACCAGCCGCACCAGCTGCACCAGCTGCAACAGGGGATGCCCCACCACCAGCTGAGGTCCCACCAGCAGAACCAGTAGCTGCAGCAGAAGAGCAGGAGGAAAAAGCACCTGAAGCCGAAAAGCCAGACACAGTTGACGAGGCGAAGCCCGAAGAGGCTCCTCTGCCAAAGGAACCAGAAGAAGAAGTCACGGAGGGAAACGAAGATGATGAGGACGCGGAAGAGGAAGAGGACGATGTCTTTGGGGCTCTGTCGCTGTTTACCTCGGAGGTATTTGGCACCTTAGGATCTCCAGCTGAACCCCTCCCACCGGAAGAGAAGAAGCCCCAGGGTTTGGCCGTCAACGGTCAAGATCCAGCAAATACAATGAGGCTTTTGCAGGTAAGACATTAGTTTTCTTTACTAGTCTATCAGATAATAGTTTTATAAAGGATATGTCATGCTGGCAGTCTTTTCAGTATTTATTTTGAGATTTACAAGGTTTTCGTATATTTTTTCTTATAAGAGCACAAACCTTGGTGCAGTTTAAAGCATGATTTAAAATAATAGCTCTCAGACTTACGATGGGCTGTATAGTTTTATTTATTTAAAATTTTGGGTGATGATGTTGAACCTGATAGGCTTTTTCCAGCATGTGTAAAGTTTTTATTATCTTTTGCTTTGGCTTTCTGTGTTTCTTTTGAAATGTTTTTATTAAAGCATTTAACATTAATTAAATGTCAATGCTAATGCTGTAATTGTCAATAGTACTAAGAGGAGAAAGTGTGTCCTCCTCCCATAAAAGAATTAAGGCATTCATCCCAAATCAGATTCCGCTGTCTGTTAATTGACTTAATGGATGTAGTCTACAAATGATCAATTTGGATGTGACAGCTCATTTTTTAGAAATTTATTTACCTTTGAGACAGAATTAAGAATTTATTTTACCAAACAGGTCAAAAACTATTGCATATTAAGTTGGTGGATTTCTCCCTTAATGAGATTTTACCTGTTTCATCAAGCATCCAACTCATGTGATGTCTATAATTTAGTATGGTGTAATACTTGTTCTGCAGGTGATTAAGAAGTATTCTTTCAACTTTTCAATTTAACTGATTGTAAATTGAATCCTGGTTTGAATTTTTATGTAGGACCTATATCAGTGACAGGTTGCAGGCTGTGTCTGGGTAGCTGTGCATGAGGAGGTTTTTTAGATTTTAAGTTTGGTGTTGTACGAACATATATTTTTTATCTATTTTTCCAAAGGATCTACTAACCTATGACGATGAAGAACCAGATATCACCTACGGATTGGGTCCTTTGGATCTCAATGGTCGTGTAGCCGTTGTGTCACACCTCTTAGCTGCACTTGTCACAACACTGGACCCACAGCACTTGCGCCGTCTAGCCACACGAGTCATGTCAGATTCCTGTTTGTGGGTTTCAAGATTATTCAGGTATAGTGTGATGAAGCAGTTTTGTTTACTGCAATTATTGATAGTTGATGGTATATCACCCCCCTAGGAAGGTATCATGTACAAAGAGATTTTCAGGCCTACTGTACGAGTATAGCATGTTAAAAGGTTCTATACTTCATGTTTGAACTACCTTTTGAGGAACATTTAAGAGTCCTTTGGACCTTTCATTTACCTAATCACTTTTAGGTATCTTTTACAAAAATACGTAAAACCTGATATTCGCAAACCTTTTGCTGTCTTACTTACACTTGAAAATAATGAAAGTAGTCCCCAGGTAGGAGTAAATCATTTCTATCTGTTTCTTATGTGATGATTATACTCTAAACTTTTTCATAAATAAGTTACCTGTAATATTGTTTAGCAAATATGTATAGCCTACTGTATCTTCCATTCAGATATTTTGACTCCAATGTGTACATTCATGAAGACATTCGAGAAGGTGTTGTACGAGTGTGCAGAATGTTGCTTCACACACGTTATCCAAAGTATAGCACTGAAGGATATGAAGCTTTATATGCTCGTCCACCAGTGATTTACACCAGTAGCACTGTTCGTCCTGGTCTTCCACAACACATAGCTGGAATGGTGAGAGGTTTTTTAAAGCAATAATGCTCTATCTTCTCGTCTTAGGTATACTCACTGCTAATGTGTTAACAAGATAAGAATTTTTGTATCATTACCTGCTGAAACATTTTGTCCTTTGAAGTTACTTTTACAGAATGTACAAAACATTAATTTTGGATTTTCAGTTGGGTCTTGGATCGGGATGTGTGCGTGTAGTACCATGCAACACAATTGTTGGTTCTCCTGTTGCAATGGACACAGCTGCCCTTGATAGAATGTTGGCAGAAGATGTTGCAGCTCAAAAGAAACCCCTCCTTGTGATTGCCAATGCAGGTGAGATCTGTATAGATATGCCTCTTGCCGCTAGGGCAATGAAAACAACTGAGTTGCGTACAGCATTCTTTATTGAGTGCCAATAATTCTTCTTCAGTGAAGAAAACTTATACAATGGGAGACTTAGTGAGATGTCTTGTTAGATAATATGTGCTAATTTGAAATTTGTTTATTATTGCCATTTTTGTAACTCAGGAAATCATGAATCATCATTTACCTTTTTGTACTGGATAACTGTATAATTCCTCTATCATTCATCATCATTTTTTCAGTAAAATCTGACTAGAAATAAGAGATGTCATTCTCTTCATTATTAATTTATTGCTGAATTTGTAATTTTCAGGTGGAGGAGCAGTCAGTGGTGTAGACAATGTAGGGAGGATTCAGGAGCTGTGCAATACGTACGAAGCTTGGCTACACGTCGAGGGTCATGCCCTTGCGGCTTTAACCCTTCCAAATGCACCAAATCTGGTATGGTATCCTCTTTTTTATGATTGCATGGTTGCTTTGGGCAGCTCGTTATTCTCGGGGGTCATTTAGGAACCTATTTTAAAGAAGATCCTCAAGTATCTGCTGTTTATTTTTTTTAACAGGTATTGAGTATCATTTGCCAGCCTTCAGAGAAACAACCAGCAAATATTTTATTTTTAGAGATAACTAATGGTTGCAAGATGTGTTAAAAAGAGATAAGTTTGAAACAGAATAGGTTTGGGAAGAAGTGGGAATCATATCCCATTTAAGAGGTATTTATGCTCTTTGCAGAAGTGCATAAAGAAGGCCAGGGTGTTGAGGTTTAGTAATGCAATGGTTTTATCAGTAAAACAAGATATTTTTTATTTTTTAGTCCTTAGTTTTCTGTTAAGTGAAATAACTGTCCTTGATGTAACATTTTGAGTTAAATATCTGAACATTTCTTTCCTTTTCCATTTCAGCCTGCCAAAGTTGGAGACAGCATGACACTCCCATTGTCTTTATGGTTGGGTGTTCCTTCAATTCCTCATGTTGTATCCTTTTATCAAATAAGCTTGTGTTATGAAGTAGGCTGTTGCCTTCTTGTTTAGTTCTGAATCATCAGCACTATTCCCAGCTTTTCTTCTTTGTTGGATTATGAGTAATGTACAAGGTAATTCATGAAGTGCAGTGAGCCTCCTAGCCTAATCCCCGAAGACATGTATTTTTAATGGTTTTAAATTTTTCATATTGTAAATTTTTATAAATGTTTCCCATTTTATGAAGTGGTGATTATGTAAAAGTTGAGGTTTTTGGAAGAACGCAGATTCAGGTTATAGGACCAACAGTTGAAATTTCAAATTTTAAGAATTGCATGACCAAGGTTGTAAATTCTGAAAAGGTTATTTTTATTATTAGTAAGCTAACCAGACCACTTGAGTTGAAATGCTTGACTCACAAACGGCTGACCAAAATGCATAATGAATAGTAGGTGAACTCTGTTGTGTGATGAAGATAACAGTTACAGTCTTTTTAATTTGAATTTTCTTAGTGTCAGTTCATTGTTGCAGATTAGACCAAAGATACTATATAGCTTTAATGATTTTTAAGGGAGTATTTTAAGTTGTGTGGATAGGATCCCGTATTGAATTTGGTTTATGTTAAATTAACATACAGTTTGCATTCCTTAACATTGTAATGATTTGCAAGTAATTTAAGTTTTGTGGATTAGATCCCATATTGAATTTGGTTTTTATGTTTAAATTAATACTTATACATTTTGTATTCCTTAACAAATAGTCAGACATTATACAGGGCTTGTGAAGCATCAGCCGTTCATGCGGCTGGACTGACAGCTCTAAACCTCCATGTCCGTCTTGTATCACTACCACTGTGGTCTACATTACAGGTTGTTAAATAGAAGATAATCATGCTTTGAATTTCATATTGGAAGTTAATATAATCTCTGAAAATTCTTTCAACTTTAACATTTTTGGTTTAAAATTGATACTTCAAGATATGTAGATATTTGTTATAGTGTCATACTATTTATCTGAATTTCTGTCTTGTGAAAATATGGTTTTAAAGTGCGTAATGATAATGGATTGTTAATATTTTTCACAGGTACTAGGTCAGAGTGGCGTGGTTGCTCGTTTCCAACACGCGTTCGAATTGAGCCACGCTCTGCAACAGCACCTAGCGACTCTTCCTAAAATACGCTTACTTGTGAGTTTCCTTAAAGTGGAAAATTTTTAGCCTTCGTTAGTGTAATTGACAGTAATTGCTTTTAAGATTTATGTATATGTAAATGTAATTGCTTTCAAGATTTATTTGTATGCAAGTATCACATTCCTCTTTGATGTCATAATTATTTCTTATAAAGTACATTCTATAAATATGTGGGAACTTTTGTTGTATAATTTTGTAGATATACATGAGCTTTTGTTTTTAAAGTAAGTGTTTTTTGCCAGAAAATGAGGCAAAAGAAAAAGAAAAGAAAATGGACATAGGAAGTGGCTGTTGTGGTAACTCCTTGATAATTAAAAATGCACTGTTCAAAAGTCAGTATTAACTAACCAAAAGATATATGTTCAGTATATGATTAAGAAGAACCATCTATTGATATTCAAGTTACTTATTCTCATTGTTCACTGTTCTTCAAATTTGTGAATAAATTAGTTCATTTACCATAACCCATTCCTCCTCAAAAGAAGTTTAGGTGATTGAAATTAATGTGAGGATTCATGTATCGCTTACATTGTGAAATCACCTTGTCTGACGAACAAAAGACTGCAAACCTTGGAGGCTTATGTATGATTAATGTATTTCTTTGGAAAACTTTCATATTTTTATCTTGGATGTTGCATAAGTGAATATCCTAATATTTTGCATAATGTTTACGTGAGAGCGTTCAAGCACTTAAAAAGGTGTTAATGTATGACATAAGATATAATTGTGACATTCAGGGCCAACCCAATTCAACCAGCACTGTGCGAGTTAAGTTTTAATTGAAAGTAGTTTGGTTACACTCTGTAACAGTGACAATAATCAGCTTGAAGCAGTTGCTGCAGATTAAATGTATGAAGTTGTTACTTTATAGTATGTTTGACTCAGTCCAGTCCTTAATATTCTAATTTGTGTAACTGTATATTTTCAGAGTCCTACCCCACCTGGTGGAGGAGTTGCTATAAGTATCCAAGATTTAGTTAGTAAACCAGTCAGCACAGCAGTAAGTTAGCCTTTTCTGTATATAAAGCACATGCTTTAATACTGATAGATTAACGATACCTATAAATGTTATGAGCATTTTCGTAGGAAATGTCTTATCAACTATCACAGTCACTTTGGCAGTGTCGTTAAGAATATCTTGACAGCTTGTGATTAATGTGTTCTTCATTGAGATAGAATGAAGCTTTTTTTATATGATAGTAAAATTGTTGATATATTGAATGTTTTATATTATGTATTGAGGTTTGCTTAGCTCCTTAAATGCAGTAAGGCATTACTGTATTTTATTGTGAATAAAATTCATCCTGTATTGTCTGTGGGTTTTCTCACAGGTCTCCCCATATGGGGTATCATTTACATGTGACTGAAGGTTCTTGGTAGCACCCCTTTGGCCCTTAACTGCGTCACTTTCTGTCTCTTAACGTTCATCCACTTTTGTAATTTTGCCTTTCTCCCATATTCATAAATTTCATTTTAGAACAGTCCTTTGGCCAAGATCTGTGAGAGTATGTAAGATACAATTCATTAGTCTTGTTAAACTACAGTAACTCATGATAATAACAATTCTCAGGGCTAATATTATCTCTGTATCTTACAGCAACTTCTGGAGACTGTCAGCGGAGCTGTAGTATTCCAGTATGTAGATGAAACAAATTCCGGAGGGAAAAATCCAGAATATTATGACAACTTGAATTCTTGGGTAAATATCTCTTTATCATTTCTTTATTCTAAAGTCCTCTCAGATGTTCAGTTATTTTTTTCTGCTCAAGAATAGGTTTTTTATAATTTTCATTTTTAATAATTTTTAATTGTAAATTATATTAAATGGAAGTGTGAAGGATATCTCAAAATAGGCCACCCAATCCATGACATTTGTAAGTTTCAAAAGAAATAGGTGCCCTTTGAAGTGGTGCAAACATGCCAGTTTTTTTTACTTATTTTTGTGTCAAGAAAATATTATATGCCAGTCGTGTGTCAGTTGCTCTTGGGGAAAACAGTTATGCTGTATATGAAATGACATAAGTAACCAGCCTCATGATTTCATTACAATAGGCCCTTGACCATGGATGATTCAGTACTGTATCATGTGATTCAGTGGAAACTAAGCTAAACCTTCAAAATCTTACATTAGAAATACTGTAGTCTTGCTGTGTGAATTATTTTCTTTACCCCTCAGTGGAGTCACGGGAAGCCTTTGAAATCAGGGACAACTTCCTTCCACAAATTATTTCAGTATGTGTTCACTGTTTCTGGCTTTTAATTCATTCATTGCTCCTGTGATGAAAGTTATTTCATAAACAATTGTGAGCACACTTCCAGCAGTCCGTGGTTTCAATGTCAGGGTCACCATCAGTCACAAATCATCTTGAATACATGCTAAGTGTATGAAACCCTGACACATGGTAATCAAATTAAGTTGCTGAAAGGCTCATTGTTATTGACAATACCCTGTATGGTAAACCTTCCTGCTTCGAGGGATTTAGCATTGTTGTGACCATTCAGTAAATAACACAGTTGTAACTGTGTTGCCAGAAAAGAGGAAGACTTTTTGATAGTGCAAGGGTTTTTCCCAGATTAGTGTACATCTAGAGTAGACTTTATGTAGAAGCATACTAAAAATTTTGACCAAAGTCAGGATGTAACACTTTAAAAACCTCGTTTATAGCTTGGCCAAGTAGTCCGAAGAGACGTGGGAATTATTCCTCTAGAGCTGGTCCAGTTGGAAACAGCTGGATTAGTGCTGCGTTGGAGCCCCATTGAAGGTCCTGAAACTCACCACATAACAATGGCACATGTTGACCTTTTCATCCATTCACTTCATCATCAGCTGGTAAGAGTGCTTTAATATGAGCTAGTGTGTATTGTTTTCAGAGAGTATCTGTTGCATATTCTGAGTTGTGAAGCTTAGTTGAAAACATAAAGTCTGTAAGTATTTAGTCAACCCTAAAAGATCAACTGATTGTGCAGTATTTTTGAAGTGAAAAAGGATTGTTTGTCACAAGCTAAGGTCTAAAGAAAATTGTATTTCATTTTATAAGATGACTTATCAAACTTTAACTTTGCAGGATATACTGAATGCCACAGTCAAGCAGAGGAAAACCTTCACAGAGCTCGTAGCATCTGCGTCTAATCTTCAGTTAGTGGACATTCCAGGCTGGGCCGGTCTCGGAGGTGTTCGTTATATACCGGACCTCCTGATGACTCAAGAGCCATTGTCTGAGTCTGCTCGAGAAGATATCAATTCATTGAATATCCATTTGGTGCAGCAGTTAAAGGCATCTGATTCTGCATTTTCCCTAGGTATGGCATTTGGAACACATTTTTGCCTTCAGAATAGATATATATATATGGCACATTTATGCTGTATGGTACTTGTATGCATGCTGTTTAGTCCCAGAACAGTATCATCAAAGAAATTATGATGAACCTTTTATAATGAAGATGTAACTTCAGATGGTACTAAAGTTTTCTTTTTTTAGGTTATCCTGTTGTTCCTGAGTTGCATCTTTTCTGTTCAACCTTTTGCTGTACCTTCTGAAGTTTCACTTTATTAGCATAGAGGAAAGCCGTTTTGCATTTCATGCACATTTTTTAACTACAGCACTAATTAGAATTATGTTATTACTAGCCCTCCTTAATGATTCCTTCGTGATATTTTGACTTGGGCTCTTGCACAAAAATCTCTCATTTTTGTATTTATAATATCTGAATTACACATTGATTTTATTTCACAGGCGAGGGTAGTGACAGAATGAATTGTGTCAGATTTGGAATGGTGACTGCCGAAACTGATTTGTCTGAACTTCTGTCTTTGGTCATCAACACTGGGAAGGACATTGAAACTTCATCGAAGTTCTTGGATCAGATGACTGACATCGTTCAGAAAGGTATTTATGCTTTGAGTTGTCATTCTCCATTTGGTGATGAATTTTGGTTTTTTATTTTTATTTTAGCTATTTTTAAAATTTGTGCTCATGTTGATGAGGCCCTCTCCTCTCATCCTCCCATCTGCATTGCTTTGTGACTCTTACCCTTCATGCATACCCTTTGGTCATCCTCCTCTGCTGTCCAGCTCCACTGAATTTCCCTTGCTCCAGTTCTCAGCCTTTATTTAAGAACAAATACTTTGGGCAAACCCTGTGATAGTAATAATGTTTTTGTTATTATTATGTGGACGAATTTAACAAGACCACTGAACCACATTGCCAGATTCTTATAAAGTTTGTACTAAGGATCTTTGCTTAATGAGAATAGAGATTGGAATGAGGCAAAGTTAAAGAAGTTAGTCTGCTAAGTATAGGTGGGACCATTAGATATGCATAAAAAACAAAAGACAGACGGGTGTAAGTCCAGAATTATAACTTTGTGTCCTTGTCCAACATCTCTATCTTGTTGATGATGGAGAGAATTCTCAAGACAACTAAATATGTTTGTTAATCAGGCATTGAAGCTGCAACCGAAGATCTGAGGAGAGAGAATGAAGAAAGACTGTGGCAGGAAGGCATTCTGCGACATGTACCAATTGTAGGGTCTGTTTACAATTGGTTCTCTCCACCCCCTCCTCCTGGGATCAAAGGGCGCACTCTGGATCTCACTGCTGGTGTCTTAGAGAGTACAGAAAATATTTATCGTTACCATATGCAAGTAAGTCATTTTATTTTTATTTTTTGCACTGAAATGTGTATCATCACATTAAGGTTATTATTTAAAAAGTTTAGGTTTATGGTATATTTTTAATTGGTTCCTATTGTGGTCCCCTTTTTAATTTGGTTTTCATGTTTTGAGATGATCTCATGAAATTAGACCTTGTCAGATTTTGTTGTACTCTTATGAAAACCAGAATTAAGTAAGATGCCCCAAGATTAGTTTCACTATAGGGTTATGAAAGAAATCTAAGATTAATAAAATTCAAGAGTATGTAAGGGCATAAGTATGAGAACAGAGTGCTATTGAAAGCCACATAATTGGTCTAGCAGCCATTTCTCAGAGCTTTCTGAATCAGATAGCTCTTAACTACTGTACATTCCTGCATACTCATCTTTCTGTTAAGATTATGTGTTTACAACATGTAGAGGTTATACGAAAAGAAAGAAAGGATTAGTAGTTGATTAGGGGATTTTTGAAGTTAATGTTGTAATCTGCAAACTGACCTACAGAACTTATAATTTTTGTTTTGTCAGATTCGTCATGGAACAGCTCCTACTAGAGCAGAAACTAAACTTCCCCCTGCTCCATCAGTCCAAACTCCAGTCACCCCATCGGCATCCTCGCCGTCACATTCACGTTCATCTTCCACCACGTCCGCCCTGTCTCCAGGGTCAGCACATTCTAGGCAAGCATCAGACCAACCAACCACTACAGCCGATATAAAAAGCAACCCACCTTTAGCAGCGAATGGTATTACTGCATCTGTTCAAGGCTAGGTTTGTACGTTCTCCTTCTAGGTATTGGAAACCTCCCTGCGGTGATGGGTTTACCATTTCGTGATTTCTATTTGAGGTAAACTTTGTCATGTTCTATACTCCGTATTCTATATACTGTACTCGACTTGCAAGGAAAGTGAATTTCTGAAGTTTTTGAGTTCGTGGAGACTGTTCATTTCAACAAATTTCATTGATTCCAGTTTTTGCTCCTTATAATATCTTTCTAATAATCTTTAAAAAAATTGTAAATTTCAGCATAAGTGCTTTCTTTACCACTGCTTGTATTACATTATGGAATTATCATGAAGGTATGTGGTTTTTCCATGTGCACTTCTGGTTGGGTGTGAGACTTTTTGGCTCA
The DNA here is from genome assembly GCF_040412425.1 of Macrobrachium rosenbergii. Classification (NCBI taxonomy): domain Eukaryota; kingdom Metazoa; phylum Arthropoda; class Malacostraca; order Decapoda; family Palaemonidae; genus Macrobrachium; species Macrobrachium rosenbergii. Next base: position 18,616,861 of record NC_089780.1, read on the forward strand.
GTGAGTGGAATCAGACTTTTTTTTTCAATCATCAACATCTCTACTCATAAACCATTGCTATCATCATCATTGTAATAAGTATGTAGCCTGAACTATTGCCACATTAATATGCCTTAATTATTTTCCATGTATGAAGACTGAGAAGTCTTAATTTTGGGGGGGGAAATTGAGTCATTTATTCACATTGATTTGCCAGAATTGTATTCTTTACGAAATGAATGTTTTCGTGTGTTTAGGAGGAGCAATAAAGCAATGCGTGATTCATTCTAGGATGCTCAGAAGTTAATCAAGCATTGGGGTTTGCAGCCAGACCTGTGTCCCAACATTACACTTTATTATTGAGGCAGTTAGAACTGGTTTTATCACTGGTCAGGGAAATGTAAAAGACAAAATTCTTAAGGCACTTTGAGCTCATGCTTTTATTTTAATTTCCATACTGGTAGTCAGTTTGCTTGCTTGTGCAATTGAGCCTTTAATAGATAAGTCTTCTTTCCAACCAAGTTCTATTGGTATCTTTTATTATAAGTAGATATTGTAAATGTACACATGTGATTTGAGGGTTTTTCAGATATATGATTTTCTTTATAATAAATGTAAGTACAGCAGTGTTGCAATGTGACACTAAACAAGTAATGAACTTGATAGATTGAACAGTCATTAGATCTTTCTGTTCACAGTGAAGGTTATGAGGCAGATATTCGGAAATTATTTCTACTTTGTTAATGCTTTTTCATATGCTTGTATTGGGGTAAAGTGTGAATAATTTTTGCTTTTTTTTACACTTATGTATACAAGCAACAATTTTATAACTTTCCAGAGCCTATAGGTCAATAATTAGAAATTTCTAATAATTCTTCTCATCATATTTTATTTTTTTCTAAGTTGTGAGCAGTCATCAGCAGTTCCATAATTGTTAGACAGTATTGCAGTGCCATGAATAATCTTTGGTAAAGTGAGGCAACACACACATTGTAATTGACAGGTAGGTTGAATGAGGTAGACAAGAAATGTCAGGAAAGTGTTACATATAAAAGATTTAGTTTTCATATGGTCTTTATTACAGGAACAACAAATGTAAAGTCATAATTTGGCTAGCCAGTAGTCAAGTAGACAGATACATCTTTGTCATCCCTGAAACAACCGATTTTTGTGAAGTGTGAAATGAGTAAAAAATTTCATTTTTTACTCATTTCAGACTGCACAGAATTGTGTTCTGAGAAAGAAGGGGAAATGATCCCTTTGAAAGCTAAATAAATTTAATAACTTTGGTGCTGTTTTTGCTAAGAATAGGAAATATGTAGGAAACATCACCCTAAATAACCAAGCCAGTTATGATTACTGTGGTGAAATGTGGAAAGTACTGAAATGGGCTTAATTCAGAGCTGAACTTGTTTAAAGTAATGAAATGAATCTTTGAATTTTGAGCTAAACATGTAACCATTAAGAAAAGGAATGTAAGTGACATATATATAATCTACAACCATAAACCAAGAATTGGAAGGAAAATTGAGGATGTAGGCCAAGAAAGTTGACCATGGCTTGAGACTAGTACTAACAATAAAGATTACATAATTTTTCGTGGAACATAAAGTCACAACACACATGGCAGTCGGAATGTCCTTTCAAAAAGCAGTGCAGTAAGTGTCCACAGTCATCAGTACATCTATATTCTAAGAATAGGTACTGTAGATTTCAAACCTTGCAAAGATTTCTAAACTCTAACCGTATAGTGCCATTTTTGTTTTTGTTTTGACAAATTTTGCTCATCTGCACAAAGCCAGAGTTGGCTAAGGTGAATTCCCATTTTGTTCAAGTCCGTGTGAGGTTTTGGATCTAAATCTCACAGTTTCATAACCCTATGGAATTAAAGCTGTTGAAAAAGAGGAAAGGTAGAGAAAGGGTTCATTGGAAGAAGACTGAAATTTTCCTGATACTATATACAGTATACACTTGTACTGTATACAAATACACAGCTAGGTATAGATAAATACAGACATACTTGTACATTTATGCTCTGTGCAGTATATTTTACATGCAATCCATTTTCTAAAGAATTCCCAGATTGAAGTAAACACTTATTCCATTTGCATTTGACATCATTTTCAAGAAATATAAGTAAAATGTTTAATAGTAAGAATATTATTATAAAAGCTATTGTAAAAGAAATATGATATATAATATGTACTTACTAATCAATAGAATATAAAAGTTATTGTAAAAGAAATATGATATGTAATATGTACTTATTAATAAACAGAATATACGTAAATTGTAATTCCACAAGAGTTATACAAGTTCATTTCTTAATAAGAGAGCAGCCAGGTTGTCTGTAAAACAGACCTGTTGCCAGAGGTGTATTCATTGTCAACACTGCAGACCTGTTTCTTGGGAACTTATGCATGTTGTTGATTGATAGATCTTTGCTGAGAATGAGACCTTTTGTTAGTGCTGTTGACCTATTCATGGGACCATAGACCTTTTGTTCCAAGTAAAGACCTTTTGTTGGGACCATAGATGTGTTCTTGGGAATAAAGATAATTTGTTGGCAATACAGTCGTTGTGAACCCAGGCTTGTTTCCGGTAACATAAATCTCATGATGGGAAGACATATTTTGGGAACAAAATGTTGGCCATATAGACCAGTAAACTTGTTGCTTAACAATCAGGTATTTGTCAAGGTTTTCTTTGTTTTTGTGAAGGAGAGGCTGTCAGTTATTAGGGACTGTCTGTAAACTGTAAGAGATAAAAGACTTTGTTTTTTTATAAAGGAATAATTGAGAATAACTGCCAGAAAGGTGATACAACTGTGGAAAATACTTGGTAACTGCACGAGATTTGAAAACTGTATCATCTTATTGTAGTCATATAAAGTAATTGAATATTGATATAATTTGCGAACAGATGAGCAATAGACTATAAATTTAAGTCAACATCATGCCTGAAAAAATTTTTGTAGTAAGTGCAATAGCAGCGGTAGCTCATTGTGCCAAAAAAAAAAGAAAGCATTGTGTGTATGTAATATATGATATGGACATGGCTGTTGGAATGAGGTCAATTAGAGCTGTGATGCTCAGTATTTTTGAAATACTATCATAAGGTAACAGTGTAAGTTATACACAGTATGGCAATACTAATGTTTTTGTACCTTGCTAAAAATGGTATTTATTTATACTGTTTTGGGTGTGGTAAGTGCTTTGATGATTTAAGCACCAAACAATATTCTGTAACTGTAATTTATATACTAAGCTGGATTCATGCATATTCTAAGTTCATTTGATTATGTTCCATCTCATACCCTAGAAATTTTAGCCTCATATTTTCTGTCATAAAAATTTTTTCTTTGTCATAAAGCACAACTATATGAGGAAGATTCCAGTTTTCTTTTATAGAAAATGATTGAAATAAAGAACTGGAGTTTAGGTCTAACTTCTAGGCTCCAAGAAATTTTAAGGAATGCATATTTTAAGAGGCTGTCAAATGATTGTAAAATGGGATTGCAGAACACACCTGCTGTTTTTCAAGATTATTCAGTGTTCTTTATTGGTTTATGGTATCTTTGGTAAAACAAAACCTAATCACATTTTTCCATTTTGTAATTGAAACAGACAGCTATTCAGATGTGGATTCAAGGCTTCATGACTTTATAGCATTGTAACCCTTTCAGATTCCTGTTGCCATGTCACTAACATTTATGTTAATCTTTATGCAAAGAAGTCTTCATAAGTTCACTTGAGTACGTATAGCTCCCTACCCAAAGGGCATTTGTAAAATATCACTGTGTTTCCAGTTGCTTACTCACATTAATATTTACAAACAATGTCTCAGCTTTTTCTCCTGTTTTTATTTATTCTTGTTATTGAGTTGCAGGTAACAAGGCAACTATCAGGATACAGATATACTAGTGTGTCTGGTATGAAATGGTTTTCTGGTGTTTTTTTATGATTTTCCTAATTTTTTTTATATGTACTGTATTTGTTTGTTCTGTTTCCCTTTTGGCTTGAAGTATGCAAAACATTCCATTGCTGCTGTGTTGGCATCATTTTATACTAGCATGTCAAGACTGCGTCTCCGTTCATCTCGGACTCACTCGGTGTGTTGAGAAACTGCACAGCGTGCTTGTTGGTCTTCTTGTGATTTTTGTAGCTTTAATGTAGGAAAAGGAAAATATAATTTACCTTCCATGTACTCTTCTGTAAATGACACTTCAGGTGGCTCATTTCATTTGTCTCGGCAGTTTTCTGTTATTCCCTTTGCATTCTTATAATTTAATCTTTTTCTACCAGAAGTGTAAGATGAATGCTGTTGGCTTATTGGAATAAATGCCTGATACAAATTTTTTTATTTGCTTTATTGCTGAAGCAAAAGGTCTTGCCAGGTCAGCATTCATTTACCCTTGCATTATAAGTATTTGGTTTTGCATATTAGCAGTGGTTGATGAATGTGTATAACTTTGAAAGCATTGTTCGAGTTATTTCCGTGTGAGCCACTTTTACTATTTGTTAGTTTTGAGTAAAATGCAAAACTCTAGATATTCAGAAGTGTATTATTTATTTTTGAGATGCAAGTAGAACTCTCGATTTACCTCAGTTGTTTTGGCATTATTTTTCTTTTTTTACATTTTTTACCCTAAAGGTGATGCATTTTGCTAGTCAAAGAATAGGACTTGAAATTTAGGAATGTACTGTAGTTACAAATGCGGGCATTTAATGTACCTTTCATTCAAGAGTTTTTCTTTTATGGAATCACATTTTTTTTTTTATGTTTTGTTGATCTTCAGTGCTTTGTATTAATGCTGCATTAAGTTTTTCAAAGAATTAAGTAATGTCACAGTTAGTGCCTTTAAATATAAATATCAGAACATGTGACACTCTGGATACAATCAGTTGTTGAAAGATGAATTAAAAACAAAATGCATTTACTTGCATTTTTGTTAGGCAGTGTGATTAATCACTTATATCTTCCACCAAAAATGGATACTGTGTAAGAAATCAGATGCATTAGAAACCTGAATTATTCAAGATGCATTTGTATGTATATATTATATCCTACATATAATTATCATTGGCTGTTTTGCTGGCTAAGATTAAGAATGCATCTCGAAAGAGTCTGCTGTTGCATAAACTTAGAGGGTGTAGTTAGTACATAGATTGAATTATTTATGTTTTATTTATTTAGATTGGAACGGTTAGGATTATATTTATGTGAGGTACTCTTCTAGTATAACATATAAGCTCTTGAAATGACATTTTTGTTTTCCACTTTTTAATTTATAATACATGCCAAGTTACTAATGATCTAGGTAGCAATGCTATGTTATTGTCTTGGTTTATATAAAAAAAAAGATATTAAGCAGCTACCATGTGCATTAATAGAACTATATGTGTATATATATAAATAATACAATATATATAAATGTTTGTGGAACTGCTTTGTAGAAATATTTGTTTGGATTGTGGGTTTAATTTTCGTTTTGAAAGAAATTTTTGTATCACTTGAAATTGGTATATAACTGTGGCAATATGTTTCTGGTCAGTATTAATATTATCCTTCAGAGCAGTTCCTAGTTGTTGATTGTACATAGCTATTCATTTTTATGAGCACAAATATAAAATCAAAAGTAGCAGGTTTTTATTAATCCTTTATTTTATTTCCATTAGTATACATGACACAGGCGTGTGTGTAGTTGGGTGATGAATGCATCACACCACAGTTCCACCAACCAGAAGGAACCTGTTCCACTTTTACTCTGAGACATTTCACGTACGTCCTTGAGTTTCATCACTTAACTTGCCAATTTGTTCACATGTTCTGTTTGCAACTCGAGCTTAAGAACAACCTCAAGACGCATGCTATGGGAAGCAAGCATTTTCACCCAGTGGTCTCGAAATGTTATGGTAATAAAAGATGATTATAATGATGATAATTATACCGCAGTTGCAAGTCATTCTTGGTTTGTTTAGTTTAGCAATAATCCCGTTTTCTCTGTAAGTTTTGGATTTTTCTGCACTCTTCAGTTTTGATAAGTTTAAATTTAAAACGTATCTCTATTGGAATGGTAAAGACTTGAGGGGTTTGGTCTTGTGAATAAAGGGCTTGAAGTTAAGTAGTTACAGTAAGATGTCAACGGTGTTGAGTGCAGTAGAAAAGAGCATTCAGGGATAGCTAATCACTACTAAAACTCAACGAAAGGTTCCCGTTTCAAGAACTACGTGGTGGTTGAAGTCATTATTTAAATCTTGACCAAAACCCAATTCAGTTTTAAATAAACTGTCTCGCAAATACAACCAAAGAGAATTGATCATTCCCCTCCTGACCGATACGCGAACTCTACACACGTCTAGGTTTGGCAGTTTCCCAAAGGTCGTGTATATTTAGCAGAAGAGGGGATAAATGCTGAAAACGTAGGATTTAACGTGTAGTTTTCGAAGCAACTTGATTCTCAAATGGTATTGGTTACTTTATTTATTCTCTTGGAAGTTCGGGAACAACCGTACTAGCGTTGGTGAATATTACACAGTGGAGAGAGGCTAGTAGTTGCAAGTCATTCATGGTTTGTTTAGTTTAGCAATAATCCCGTTTTCTCTGTAAATATTGGATTTCTCTCCACTCTTCACTTTTGACAAGTTTAAATATAAAGCGTATCTTTGTTGGAATGGTAAACACTTAAGGGATTTGGCCTTGTGATTAAATGGCTTCAAGTGCAGCAGTTACAGTGAGATGCCAATGGTGTTGAGTACAATAGAAAGCATTCAGAGATGGCTAATCATTACTAAAACTCAACGAAAGGTTCCCATTTCAAGAACTCCGTGGGGGTTGAAGTCATTATTTAAATCTTGAAGTACCGTGACCAAAACCCAATCCAGTTTTAAATAAACTGTCTCGTAAATAAAACCAAGGAGAATTGATCATTTCCCCTCCTGATCAGTACGTGATCTCTCCACAAACGTCTAAGTTTGGCAATTTCCCAAAGATCGCGTCTATTTGGCAGAAGAGAGGATAAATGCTGAAAACGAAGGTTTAACGTGTAGTTTTCGAATCCACTTAATTCTCAAATGGTATTGGTTACTTTATTTATTCTCTTGGATGTTCGGGAACAACCGTATTGGCGTTAATAAATATTACACAGTGGAGAGAGGCTAGTAGCCTACGTACCTTCTTTCAGTGAAGAGATCATCTGTAACAGGGAAAATCCCATGAGACCAGTTTAATGAAAAAAAATCAGTTAATGAACAAAGTACTTGCATACAATCAATGCTTTAGTTTGTGCAATAACTTACTCGAACTAAATATGTAGCCTAATACATGTGCTTTTTACAAGTCGTGAAAGCATTGAATTTTATGAGAATCTAGCGAACTATCGTTTGTGAAAAATTTATATATATATATATATATATATATATATATATATATATATATATATATATATATATATATATATATTATATATATATATATATATATATATATATATATATATATATATATATATATATATATATATATATATATATATATATATATATATATATTTATATTACCCACGTAAACTTAACGATAATTTAAAATCAGGGTTGGTAATTAACAATTTAGTGACTATACTGTTTTGAAACTAATTTACGACAAAATAGATTTTTAAATATATTTTTTCTGGATTCACCTGTAGGCCTATTCAGTCTTATGTGAAGTATTTCTAAAATTTATAATTTTTATTTGTCTAGAAACCATCTATAAATGAAGACGACTTCTGCTTGCAATCAGTGAACGTATTGTCAGCGTATGTGTGTGTGTGTGTGTGTGTGTGTGTGGGCGTGTGCGCATGCGTGCTTACGTGCATTTGTATCTGTTTGTTTCTAGGTGTTATTAAGGGATAGTTGACTCATCAAAAGCCGCAATGACGGTTCTACTTCAGCCTAGCAATGTTTCCCCCCTCCAACAACCTCCCACCCCACCCCCACGTCCCCAGCAAACACAGAATAACACGGGAACACCCCAATCCCCTTTCTCTCCTTCGCAAATGATATATCACTCTTTTAAAAAAAACAGAGAAACTGTGCACTATTTTCTCTGCTTTTTAGTTTTATGAGGTGGAGTTAACCCATTAAAAAGATAAAATGCTTCATGAAAACAATATTTAGAAATAGAAGCTAATCAGCTCTCGAACACAAAGCTTTGAGTGCATTACTGGAACATTTTAGGAATCTGGTCATTCCCAGGCGTCATTTTCTTGTGTTAACGCCGTAGAATGCCCTCAGAGAAGGTAAGGCAATGTTTGAGGTTCAAACTGAATATACAAGTGTTTTAAAACACGGTAAAATGAGTTTCTACTTCTTTAGTCTTATTCGACAACCAAGTAGCCTACAGTTTTGATGCTGAAATTGCTTTTGTGTAAAAAGAATCCGTAGAGAATTGCAAAGGGTTTCCATGAGTATTTCATCTTGGTGCAGTCTTAAGGTTTTTAGAGAGTTCCAAGGGCTACTTTAGTAGTTTGCTGGTGATTTCAAAGGAATACTAAACGAAGCTGACCCCTAGGAAATTGCATGAGGTTTTCAAGTAGCACTTGATAAAGTGCAATTAGGTTTTCAGTCTGATGTTTGTCTACTCCTATTGCTTTTGAAAGTGTTCTCCTTGGACTGCTTCGTAAAGTGATCCAGTTCCCGTCATTTTACGCAATGTGGGGTAACTGATTATCATTTTGTTTCATTTTCAACAATATGGTTAAAACTGTAATAACCATTTTGTGATGAATTTTGATGGGTAATTTCTGTATTCGAGCCCAGCGAAAGGAGTTAGGGCCAGTCGTCCGATAACAGCAATAGTTAGTATGAAAAAAGGGTGAGAAGCTCCTGAATATATTGCAGTTTGCATGTGAGCGAAGATCAGACAAGTCACTGCTAAGCCGAGATTCTTCAGTGATTCTCAGTTTATTGTTTTATGTTGTTCACCTAGTTCCGACGAGCTTAGGTATCGTACTTTGCGACATATAAGTAGACGACAGCTGGCTCATCACAACAGCACCTCAAAACAACAGGCCAGGTTTGAGAAAAGTGCCTACCAAAATCTGCGCAGACAGTCCTACAGATTTGTAGCGGTGACGCGAAGACTGTAGGTTTGTGGATGAAACTGCAAGTTAGTATTTTTAGTATAATATTTGTATTATTTTGGGTTGCTCAGTTCGTTAATCTCATGTTAACGCCGTGCTTCAGGTTCACATTCTGAATTATTTATTGTTAGAAATGAGATATCGTTTGTATTAAATATTAACAGATCTGTAACATATTCGTAAGCTACCTTAATTGAAATGTGGGGTGTGGCCGTTCACGAAAATCTTTAGGTCCTAATTAGGTTCCTTGAGGCACCTCCGCCCTTGGAGTGATAAGGCTTCTTGTTGAAGGTGGGTTCCGCTTTTCACGCTTTCAGTAAAGTTATGATTAAATGCATGAAAATCAATAGAGTTGTGGGACAGTTGTATTTTGTACTGTAGGCCTCTCTTAACATCATGGGCTGCAATCAGTGTAGTTTTTTGTTTTTCTGTGTTGCTGTTAATGGCCCAATTTTACCCGTGTTAATCCGTGTTGTTCGCTCCTGTGTTGCCTAAAGCCAAAATGCTTTTCTGGGGAGATGGTGTTGTATTTAATTAAAAATAAAAAAGGGCGGGGTAGGAGCGGAGGCTCTGCGCTATCATTGTCTCATAGTTTTAGGCGCATTTCTAATAAGCAGTGTGGTTCATAGTTAAGCGGTCGAGTTGTCATTTGCTGGTTTACTATATGTATATGATTGCAACGTTTAATTGAATAATAGGGAGGTATTCACGGGCAAGAATGCTATCATAGACGATATCATTATCATTTTGCAAGTGTTGTACCTGTATTATTTTTTATATTTATATTTTGCTGAGGCCAGCTGCTTTATTTCTTGTGAAACCTACAGCATTGTTTGATGTGCCGCGTTCTAAAATAACTTGCTTGGACAGAGGTTCCAGGTGGTTACTTTCAAGCAATCTAACTTTGATTAGCGCTTTAAATATCAAATTTGATCCGAGATTTGAAGAATATTGTGGAGTTTGTAAAGCTGGAATTTTTTTTTTTTATCGAAGGAAGACTGGAGTGAGATAACTCTCAACCAATTTCATCGTGACCGTAACAATAAACTTGTAGCAATGATTATTCTTGTGCAGACCTAAAATTACCTAGAAATATAACTGTGCTTTTTGCTATTTCTCAGGCGCTTAAAATCAAGAGATCAGCCATCCCAAAGGCAATGAAGATATCATCGGTGACAAGAGTGTGGATAGAAGGGCAACTGTAATCACAATCAAGGTATTTAATTCATTTTTATACTATGATTCTTGAATGCGATGAAATCCTTATCGACATTGGAGGTTTTAAAAGCAATTTATATTTTTAAAAAATTCTATTTAAGTGTGTGTTTGTATGTGTTTTTTCATGGGTCCATATGTGTTCAGGGTAAATTAATTTTCTTGGGATAGTGTGAAGGGTTGGACGAACCTGCGGTGAACTTGAAATAATACGAAAGCTGGGAAATCTTCGTCATTCCTTAACGTTATTCCACTGACTCGAATTATTTTAACCATATACCCCTGTTATAACGCTTTAGTTGAACTTAGGTAAAACTTAATATTCGTTACATTATACAAAAGAGTTATTGGTAAGGATAAGCTTCCATGGTTTTTAAAAAGTCCAGCAACATAAAAGTGTAAAAAAAAAATTCAGAGACAGTAAGTAATTTTGCAAATGGTAAGCACATCATTAACCAATGGAGCTGTAAGAGAAAATCAATAATTTTTTATATTCTTTATTATATATCTAATAATATTGTAGACACTTTGGTGAATTTCACGAGGGGATCCTTGGCTTAAAATATCTTTACATTTTAAAGGGACCCTTTATGCATATTCTTTAACTTAAAGTAAACACGTTGAAAAAATGACCAGTGACAAAAATGCCATTGCCACGCTAAAATAGGAACATGGAATGAACTATAATACACAAATAAAAAATAGTAGACACTATACAAATAAATAGATAGATTAGTAGATACGCATACAAGTAAGTGGTAAGGGATAAAACTTAGATTTTTACTATAGTATTTCCGTATCATATCGCATTCTTGTATTGTACTTGGAATACAAGTGACTTGCATTTATAAAAACAGCACATTTGGAAATTGCTCAGGTAATATCGTTTTAGTGTATATATATATATATATATATATATATATATATATATATATATATATGTATATATGTATAACTGAATCACGAAAATATGGAACATGATGAATATATAAATAAAACGAAGGAAACGGAAACACTGGAGTGCTGCGAGGCCTTTCGACAATAGTCCTTTACTTAGCAGACTAAGTAAAGGACTAGTGTCGAAAACCCTCGCAGCACTCCAGTGTTTCCGTTTCCTTCTGTGGATTTTATTTTTTTATATATATATATATATATATATATATATATATATATATATATATATATATATATATATATATATATTTATTCATTCATTCATTCATTTATTTATAGTATATTAAACTCATCCACCCGTAGTAGCTTACGACGAATCAGACACATTACAAAAACAGTTCATTAATGCCTGGAAATCGTGAATGGAGAACGAGCGCATGCGCCGTAGATCACACGGTCTATCCATGGAAGAAATGCGTCAGTACGCGCGTAAACGTTCGGGTAGTGAGAAGATCTACATCCGCTGGTGGTGCTGACGATTCCTATTCCCTGAAGATGGCCATCTCTTCCTTGGGCTACTAATGGGCCTCCGGCGTCTCCCTGATAAGGGGAAAAGTTTTTGGGGTTATCTGATAGCTTGATAAAACTTTAACTTTTTTTATTTGCTGCCTTATACCATAAACTCAATTCGGGAAGCGTGCTCAGCTGATTAACGGTTTTTTTTTTCTTTAATTTTTGCTTTTTCCAAATCAATGTGTTCTTGGGTTAATATTTTACTTCTACAAATAATGATAGTATTAACTATAAGCGATATGATCATCATGTTGTCAATAGTTATAAAGGACTTAAACTTGCAAAGTTCATGCTTCTTCAGTAATTGTATATTGCTGAAAAAATTACGTTCAATGACCCATGCAATACCACATATACCACAGAAGATTAGGCAGTAGTATTTTTCCACGAACACAGGAATTGTGCCCATCATATGCAGTGCTGCTTTATGCAATTTGTTAATCTGCATTGCGTTTAATATGTTCATATACCGCTAAAGCTTGTATCCTGCCTATAACAGCCTCCTATTTATGCAATCTATTATTCTAAGTTTATGTATAGCCTACCTATCTTATTCGTCTAGAGTGACTTACCCTGCACTGGTTCCTCCAGGTAACACCACCAGCACATAGTAGTGTCGAATCAATCCCCTTTGGATATTCCTTCAGAAACACTTCGTCGTTTCTATAAATGTTGTTACATTCCTCAGTTGGTCTAACAGTGACCCGGGCGTTCACCAGATAGGCCGATGTGTCTGTAATGAGAGATAGAAGCGTCAAAGGTGCTTACATAGGAGTACGTTGTCTTTGTACGTTTTTAAGCATCGTGGTACAGAACTTTGTATAAAAATAGCCAATATTGGAAGCTAAATTGAAATGCCTAATTTCGCAATAACTGATCAGTCATTGATCTTGGATTAGGTACAGAACTTCGGACAATAGCACCCAATATTTTAAAGCTGCTAATTTAATTTATCTCTGTACGTTTTAGCATCTTGGTACAGAACTTAGAAAAAAGTAGGCTGTATTAGCACTAAATTAAGATGATCGTGGATTAGGAAACATACCATTAGGTTGGAAACCCCATCCTGATTCTGTGCCTACCAGACCATCGAGCTGCTGCCAGTACGAAGGCAAGCAATAGGGAGTGACTCCTGATGAGAATTTCACTTCTTGCTCAACCTCGATTATCTGAAAGTAAACAATAGTAATAAGAATAACAGTGAGCAGAATAACGTTTACAGGGTTATCAAAACACATATCAAGTAGATGTATCTTCTCAACTTGTTTAAAACAGAAACCAGTAGTAGTTTAATATGAGTCTAACAGATGATGTAGAAGTTACAGCTTACTGCTAGGTCGTTGTATCTGAACCGCGGATCGTAGTCTGGGTGTAGCGAGATCTTCCTGACGCCATAAATACTAGTGGTGGTACGATCCTCATGCCCAGTCAGAAGGCCTATTTGAAGGACGGATGGTCTGTGGGAAATATATTTAAAGTTAATTTTGCTACAAGAAAGTACTGTGTTTTCAGTAAAGCTCAGAAATGGCACCCAAGACTAGAAACATGAGACATTTAGAGTTTTGAAGTAGGCAAGAGCTTTTGATATCACTAAGGCACAAGACAGCTTGTGGAACAGGGCTATCATAGCCATTTTTCCTGCTTAAGGATGTATTGCGTTCTGTAAACTGCCAAATAACTATTGATAACATTGTATCATTTGCTCCCCCAATTCTAGTGATGGCTGTAAGGCTCTGTTCTCCTCTACTGTCTCTACATCACCAATTTGCCTCTTAAATTGCTCAATCCTTCACCTATTGTCGTTCTTCTGTTGTTTACAGTGTCTTAAAATGCTCTTCAATTTTCATCTCTGCCCTTGAGACCATAGCTGAATAGGAATCATGTTCTCTGCTGTTTCCCAGTCCATCATCTCTGATTGATGATGTGATTAAACCTGTCAAGAGTTCAGGTGTTCGGACTGCGTCAAATTTGTCTTAGGGCAATCAGATACTTCCTATTGCTAAAAATCTTAGACATTTCTTTTATATGCTACGAGTTTTCTTCTACCATTTTATTAAAGTTTATGTTGGTCTTATCTATTCATGTTATGAAGTATTAATTTCATATTTGGATGCTTCGCCTTTATCTCCATGATTCAAAGGATCAAACTATTAACTATTATTGGGTCCACTCTGAATTAGCTCTGTAAGAAATATATTAGCTACAGTTAATTGAATATATATATATATTATATATATATATATATATATATATATATATATATATATAGAGAGAGAGAGAGAGAGAGAGAGAGAGAGAGAGAGAGAGAGAGAGAGAGAGAGGTAGGTGTCCTACCACTTCCCTCATTAGTATTTGGAAATTAATGAACAGCGGAGGCAAGGGACAGGTTATTGCATTTGGGCGCAATACCCTAATAACCATACTTGCAAGCTATGCCCAGTGTTCAAGCTCCTTTTCACCTGACGTGTAACCTGGGTATGAGAAAGGTTTGATGATGGATCCCACCCCTCTATTGCCAAGATCTGGAAATTTTTCCGATACATTTTTTTCTAACTCGAGTGATTTCTGTCAGTTAAGAAGGCTATTTATAATTTCCTTCTGGAGTGAAGCACATTTTATTTTGTTTTCTTTAGGCCGATTAGATTAAAGATTGTCTGCTGATACAAACCTCCTGGTGATGAAGCAGTGAGCAGCTGTCAGGATATGGTTGGGTGTGATCAGAGATCCTCCGCAAGCAACTCTGTATTGAGGTCTCTGATCCGCATTGCTGACTCTGTCGACTAGGTCATAGGCTTCGCTGAGGAAGAGAGCTGGGTAATTCTTAAAAAAAAAAAGAAGCAATAGTCAGTCTTAGGAATCAAAAGGATTTAGCACTTGGATATAGTCAAATAAAAGAGATTTATTGAGATTTATCCAGAAATAGGTGTCCTTTCCTCATAAATCTTGTGCATTTAGACTGAGCAAGATACAAATATAACTTACAAATCCGGGCCATATATGCGATGTTTCCCCGTTGGATGAATTGCTTCCGAAATGAGCTTCGTTGTTCGTCTTCTCTGTCAGCCCAAACTGAAGTGAAATGTAAAACACAAAGCTTTCAATAAAGAAATGTCATTTAAATTTGGTGCATGTAAGACAATATCGTGAACTGAGAGCAAGGTTAGACATGAAGTACATCCAAAAATCTTATTAAGAAAGTTAGTTCACTTACACCAAGTTTGAAGGGTAACAGTGAAATTCGTTTCAAGTACCTAGTCATCCTAATTGTTTTGTGAAATGTATACAATAAAATAAAATTCCGGGTTAGGGATCTCTGTAGATTTGATGTACTTTTGGGGGATATAGGTGGATAATAATGCTAGGTTCTTCTGCTCGGTAATTAATGACCTAGTCTGTACTTTGACCTTGGGTAAGCTTGGCGGTAATGTGAAGTTAACGTTTAAATTGCAAAAGTAGATGATTAAATTTCTTAGATAACATAAAGAACAGATTAATATACACGCCTTAAGGAATTAGTGGACTCTAGAAGGTTAATGTTAAAAGATAATATTGCCTTACCCTGCAGTAATTTATGTTTTCCAAAAGATGAATCACTCGAGGGCCTAGCTCTTGACTTGTGTTCTCGTAAACTACTTGATCCAGTTCCTGTCTTAACTGGAGGTATTCGGAAAGCTTGCAGTTTGGTATCAAAGGTGACGGAGAGGTTTCAGAGTTTGGAAGCGAAGGAGGCTGGAACTCTTGGTGTTTCCTCCCTGAAGGAGCTGAATCCAGAGAAGCTGGAACGTGATGATGAGGAAATGAAACGCGACGGTTAAAAGAGGATGTCCGTCGGAGGGCTGGAGGCTGAGAAGGATACACAAAAGAATGAGGTGGATAGCCATTTCCAGGAGCCAGTTGATGGCTGCTTCCATGGACCCATGGATGGTTAGTTCCAGGGACCTGTTGAGGGTCACTTCCATGTACCAATGGCTGGTCAGTTCCATGAACCCATTGATGGTTGCTTCCATGGACCAATGGCTGGTAATTTCCATGAACCCATGGATTGCTACTTCCATGGACCCATTGCTGGTTACTGCCATGGACCCATTGTTGGTCACTTTCAGGGACCTGTTGAGGGTCACTTCCATGAACCCATTGATGGCTACTTCCAGGAACCTGTTGAGGGTCATTTCCATGAACCCATTGATGGCTACTTCCAGGGACCTGTTGAGGGTCGCTTCCAGAGACCCATTGATGGCTGCTTCCAGGAACCTGTTGAGGGTCACTTCCATGAACCCATTGATGGCTGCTTCCAGGAACCTGTTGAGGGTCACTTCCCTGAACCCATTGATGGCTACTTCCAGGAACCTGTTGAGGGTCACTTCCCTGAACCCACTGATGGCTACTTCCAGGAACCTGTTGAGGGTCACTTCCCTGAACCCATTGATGGCTACTTCCAGGAACCTGTTGAGGGTCACTTCCATGAACCCATTGATGGCTACTTCCAGGGACCTGTTGAGTGTTGCTTCCATAAACCCACTGATGGCTGTATCCAGGGACCAATTGATGGCCACTTCCAGAACCCCATTGATGGCTACTTCCAGAGACCAACGGAGCAGTTGGAACATTATACTCGTCAGTAAAGTCTTCCAGATAAGCTAAGGACGACTTGGGCGCGGGCGGAGGTCCGGGCGGGGGAGGAAGGGGCGGGGAGGGAGGAGACCCGGTGATCTCCCTGGGAATACTGAGGATGACGGGAAGCATCGAGAGCATCGCCACGAAGCCGAACATGTGTTCGATCTCGGTGAACACCGGGTACTTGTATACCGAAGTTGTTGCTACCGTTGTCGTTGTTGCGGTTGTTGCTGTGGTTGTTGTTGCTGTTGTTGTTGTTGCTGTTGTTGTCGTTGTGGTTGCTGTGGTCGTGGTGGCTGTGGTGGTTGCTGATGATGTTGTGGTTGCTGTGGTGGTTGTGGCTGTGGTTGCTGTTGTTGTCGTTGCAGTTGTTGTTGTTGTTGCTGTTGTTGTTGTTGCTGTTGTTGTCGTTGTGGTTGCTGTGGTCGTGGTGGCTGTGGTTGTTGCTGATGTTGTTGTGGTTGCTGTGGTTGTTGTGGCTGTTGTTGTTGTGGTTGCTGTTGTTGTTGTTGCTGTTGTTGTCGTTGTGGTTGCTGTGGTTGTTGTTGCTGTCGTCGTTGTTGCTGTGGTCGTTGCTGTTGTTGTTGTTGCTGTGGTCGTTGTTGCTGCAGTCGTTGTCGTTGTAGTCTGTCTGATGCCTGAGATCTTATTATTAACATTTCCTACCGTTACTGTCGTGACTTCAGAAGGAAACAACTCTGACAAATCTATTGCTGTTGGACATATACAGTTATTGTTGTTGTTTCTGTTCCCGTTGTTGTTACTGTTGTTCTTCCTTCTGGGAGGCCTACGCACAACGGGCCGCTTTAGCACTGGGCATTCACAGGGCTCCTCGGGAGAGTTGTCGAGAATACTCGTATTGTTTCTCGTATTACCAATATTGTTTCTCGTGTTGCTGTCGTTCTTGTTGGGGCGTGGCTTGTTTTTTTTCTTGTTGTTCTTCCGTCTTTTGTTTTCGTTCCTCCTCCTGTTTGGGTTTGTTGTTTCTTCGGGAGTTGCCAAGCGCTTCGGAGACCTATGTTGCTGAAGGTGGGGTTGATAGGTTGGCAAACCACTTCGGTCTAGTGAAGGTATGACGCCGCACTCTGAAGTAAAGGAGATAGGTCACTGTTTGTCTCCAAGAACATGCAAGCGCATATATATATATATACAGTATATATATATATATATATATATATATATATATATATATATATATATATATATATATATATATATATATATATATATATATATATATATCAACAGGAAGGGGTCCAAAGGAGACGACATTAAACAAAAAGTTGCTTAATTATTGTTAGAAACGTCTCGTGTTACTTAAACACATCATCGGTCTGTAAAATTAAAAATACATAACTCTTAATTCGAACTAAAAGCTAAATTAAAAACAGTAATGACACTTTAAAATTACAAAATAGATAAAAGTACAAAAAAAGAGCAAAGAATTTTTCAAGCTGACCTAATCAGAAGGGAAAGACGAAGTGAGACCACAAGCTCACGCATGCCCAGAGCATACTTAGGCCAAGTGCAAAGGAGAAGAAGACACGGAGTTTAGAAGAGTGCGTGAGTTTAATAATAATATATATATATATATATATATATATATATATATATATATATATATATATATATATATATATATATATATATATATATATATATATATATATATATATATATTCTTATGCTGTGGTTTTCATAATGCAGTAATCTCCCCGTGTGTATGTGTGAATTGTTGTATACTGTGTAATTTTGTATTCAGAGTTAGCGTAAGGTTACAGCGATTGAACGCTGTATGTCTTGAGACGCTGTATGGTTTGAGAGAGGACGTATGCTAGGCGTGTAGAGAGGAGGGACAGAGGCTGATTGTTCTGGAGAGAGAGTGGTTGTTAGTCAATATTCAAAACTGCTTAAGTAATGCATTCCATTGGGACGCGATCAAAACACTGTTGGGTGGAAAATTCCATTACGAAAGTTGCCTAACATCATCCAGGAATTTTATATGAAACGATGTTTTCCATTCTTATTATAATAACTAGAGATTCTCATGTTCTGAAACTATGTAACGATAAATATTATTGTTAACTGTAATTCCACTTCCTCTCTAATTATCATTTTAAAGAGTTTTTAAAATAAAAACCTCGTCTGGGACCTGTCCATGCACCCACAGGCTGTTCCCTGCTGGGTCTAAGACGTCCTTACAATGGGCCCACACTCAGAGACCAAAAGCGTTGGTGAACAGAGATGCGCATTCTCTCTCTCTCCCTCTCTCTCTCTCTCTCTCTCTCTCTCTCTCTCTCTCTCTCTCTCTCTCTCTCTCTCTCTCTCTCTCGCTCTTGTTGTAACGTAATTGATATTTTGGTAAACTATGGTCGCTCATATCCTTTAACTGTTCAATTCCTTAGTAAATGTGTCTGAGTTATCTGAACAGTGTATTTTATTAAGTGTGTGTGTAACGGCGCCTGATTAAAAACAAATGACATTTCGGCTTTGCACCCTAGGGATGTTAAATTCA
The DNA here is from genome assembly GCF_040412425.1 of Macrobrachium rosenbergii. Taxonomy (NCBI): domain Eukaryota; kingdom Metazoa; phylum Arthropoda; class Malacostraca; order Decapoda; family Palaemonidae; genus Macrobrachium; species Macrobrachium rosenbergii. Next base: position 18,635,772 of record NC_089780.1, read on the forward strand.
GCTGATAACAATCTTGCTGTTTCAGCACCATTTTTATTGTTTTGATAGTAGAACTGAATTTCTTTTACTCTCTGTTCCTTTGTTAATCTCATGGTTATATAAAATATCAGAAATAATGAAGATTTAGCAAATTAATTAAAGAAAATAAGGAAAATATACATTATAAGATATAAAATTAAAAATGGCGTTACTTATGCCGCATTATTAAACCGAATAAGCATTATATTAATTTTTGTTAATATATTATATTAATCTATTAACCTGTGGCAATACATTCATGTTCGAAAAAATAAAGGATAATCAAAAAGGCTTTAATTTTGTTCCACTTAAACAAAGGGCGTTACTTATGCCGCACCCTGTATATATATATATATATATATATATATATATATATATATATATATATATATATATATATATGTATGTATATATATATGTATGTATATATATATATATGTATATATATATGTATGTATATATATATATATATATATATATATATATATATATATATATATATATATATATATATATATATATATATATGTGTGTGTGTGTGTGTGTGTGTGTAGAGAGAGAGAGAGAGAGAGTCTATACGTTTAACGTTAAGATGGTAAAATACCGATAAACGCCGACACTTCATCAAAAGTGCTATCAAAGATTTTATTATGTTCTTAATATATTTAGCCACGTCGAAACTTAGAAATTCGTAGACATAGACTCGAGAATATTTCCTATCTATAAATATCTATTAAATTTATCAATTCAGATGGAGAAAGTTCCATCATTCCAAGGAACTTTGACAAACTGGCACTTACATCAATTGGCGTTTTTTGACTACAAAAAAATTGCTTAAGACTTCCTCCCTTATGAGAACAATAAATAAAAAAAATATTTAGAAATCACTCACCGAAATCTGGATCAGTAATCGTTTGTAATTTGTTGTCGCACTTCGAGTGATCTGAAATGAAAAGGAATGTCTTTAGAAATATCACTGACTGGTCTGTTCGTGATATATTTCTCAACTCACTCGACAGTATTAGTAGTAGACGGGATTTGCCTTTGAAACGGCTCCCCAAAAGAAGCCACAATAAAGAGACAATCTCTTTACAACAGCAGGATCATACCCTGGATCTCGTTATCCCGGTCTCGACAAGCGTCTCACTCAATAGTGGTAGTAGTGGACGGGGTTTTCCTCTGAAACGGCTCCCCAAGAAACCACAATAAAATAGACCATCTTTTACAACAACAGGACCTTACCTTGAATCTCGTTATCCTGGTCTCGACAAGCGTCAATGAACCGCCGGCAGGATCCTGCGCAGAAGCGCAGATTGTACGTAGGATTGACCAGGCAGAGGCCAAAAGCAGCAGCCAGGTCGCAGGATGTGTTGTCTGCTCTGTTCATGCAGGTCGACTCATCTGGAAACAAAGAAGCACCAGTAGAAAGATTCTCGTAGATTCGGTGTAAAGATTCAGCCGTTTCCTTGGGACAGTATTTCAGTAGATATTGGAATATACATTCGATGGCATTCACTACTGCTGGAAACAGACATAAACTAAGTAAACTAACGTTCTTGACATAGTTAAGGACGAATGAATGTTGAGGTGTAAAGGAATGTCTATAAAAATTTGTATAATATTAATTGCTCAAAAAAATAGTGCGTGAACGGACGAATTTATACATGTGCTAAGAAAGGGTAGTGAATTAAACCTTCACAGACGCAGAATGATTTAAACTTTCACACACACATACACACACACACACACACACAGAATGATTTAAGCTTTCACACACACACACACACACACACACAAAAGCGTGCGCACGTAGAATGATTTAAACTTACAGAGAGGGGGAGAGAGAGTGAGGGTGGTGGGGGGTGATTTTTAGGATACCCCGCTGTTTCGTTTTATATCCCCAGAAAAGGAACATCCAGATTATTGCATGAGAAATGACTAACGAAAGTGAAAAATTCGTTTCAATCCCCAAAGAGAAATGCGTAAGAAATATATGATTGAATTGAAAAATTTATATATCAGTTCTCAAAGAGAAATACGTTAGAAAAAGACTTTCTAAAGAGTTAAAATAAAAAAATAAACTTTCAGCATCTCCAAGGATATTTACTAAAGAATAACAGGACACACAAATTTCATATCTGAATTCCTTTTTACCTTCTAGGATGCAGGAGTTACAGGTTACAGGACAGTTGACCAGCATGTATGTAGGATTGCTCTTGCACTCGCCAGAGGCCCCCCATCCTGCGCAGGATGTGTGCAGGTCCCTGCAGCCTTCTGGTTGACAAATATAGGATTGATTGTTGGTATAACTGATAGTTTTTGACAAGTATAGGATTGATTGTTGGTATAACTGATAGCTTTTGACAAATATAGGATTGATTGTTGGTAAAACTGATAGCTTTTGACAAGTATAGGATTGATTGTTGTTATAACTGATAGCTTTTGACAAGTATACGATTGATTGTTGGTATAACTGATAGCTTATGACAAGTATAGGATTGATTGTTGGTATAACTGATAGCTTTTGACAAGTATAGGATTGATTGTTGGTATAACTGATAGCTTTTGACAAGTATAGGATTGATTGTTGGTATAACTGATAGCTTTTGACAAGTATAGGATTGATTGTTGGTATAACTGATAGCTTTTGACAAGTATAGGATTGATTGTTGGTATAACTGATAGCTTTTGACAAGTATAGGATTGATTGTTGGTATAACTGATAGCTTATATGTAACTAGCAATAATTTAATGACATATAATAAGTTATATTTACAAATATAGTAATTTAATTATGATTCATTGTGATCATGTAAGAAAAAACTGATTTTTGAAATTATAACAATAATTATACAACTTCAATAGTTATTAATAATGAAGAAATTGTATATGATTTTAACTGTTATTGCTGACTCAATATAATTTTGATTTTAAATCTCAACAATGACTGTAAAATGATAAAGTAAAAAAAAAATACACAGTTAAATACAATAAACAAGATTTCTAATAATGTATTGATGATTCAGATTGGTAATTCAAATCACTAATGACTCGTGACGAACCCTAATAACCATTATTGGTTGATGAGCTACTTGGTCAGTGATAATGAAGTATTTTTTAACTCTCTTCCTAAGCAATAATCACATCTAAATGATTATTCCCAACAGGAGGTTATAATACACTACAACAGGTATCTATAATGATTAATTAATAATCAGTCACTGATAAAACAGGTGCAATAATTCTCACGCAAAAGGAATCAGATTTTTCCAAAATAAAAAAAAAATCATGTTTCACAAAAAAATTGTTTCACAAAAAAATAAATAGATAAAAAACAAGCGGAATGTCGAGGTAACTTGCGCTGGTAATAATGTGCATTGCAGTGATATTTAAATAATTGTCTAAAAAATACCGTTCATTTTTTTTTTTTTTAATAATTAAGAGTAGTGCAGAAAATGCGTCGTCGTATTTCACGGAAGTCAGTCTGTTCCCTTACTAGTTTTCTAACCTTAGCTGGAAAATCTCGGTAATTTCCCCTGTCTCGGTGGGGTTTATCCTCCTCTCCCTCCCCCCTAAAAAAAAAAGCTAAATTAAACAAACGTCAATAAATAAACTTATTCCTCGAAAATTTTTTGTCGAAAGTAAAAACTGAAATGATTTAGTAATGTGGGTTTCATACCTGACGTAATATACGTTTGGGTTCATTAGCATCATCTTTATTGTATGAAAGCATCTGCCTTATGCATGTGCTAGTTTTATTTTTTATTTTACTTTATCATTAAGTCTTAACTTCTCGATTTCTTCTCACCTTTGGATACTGTTATTAATGTGAATATATGTGAAGAATCGCTTATCTTTCGTATAGAACAAGCCCAAAAAACATGATCTTGATATGTAACTATTAACTGAATAAAATAATATATATATATATATATATATATATATATATATATATATATATATATATATATATATATATATATATATATATATATATATATATATATATATATATATACATACAGAGAGAGAGAGAGAGAGAGAGAGAGAGAGAGAGAGAGAGAGAGAGAGAGAGAGAGAGAGAGAGAGAGAGAGAGAGAGAGTTATTTTAAGATGAAGCTGAATTTAAGTTTTCCTCCGAACTCCTTAACCGATGTTACATTTAAGTGAATATATTAGGCCTATTGATTCGAAGTAAATACATCGTAACGATTCTTACCTTGACAGCGAACTTGCAACACGAAATAAAAGGTCACAATTAAGGCGAAACTCCACCGCCACATTTTGGTCTCCTTGCGGTGGAATCTTTGGTCACTGCTCACTGGTTTAGGATTTCTAGTCTTAACGGTTTAGGATTTGAAGTCCTAACAGGTCCTTCCTCTTGTGAGTCTTTTCCGTGCTTTTTGAAGGCAAATGTTCATTGGCACATCAGTCTAACGCCTATAAGTACCCTGTTCTTGTCCATAACTGCAAATCGTGATATCCTGTACGTGTTTGTATCAATTCTGATTTTTCGTAATGTTTCTCGGATAAATTTTGCTTGTAGATCTAGTCCCAAGTCACGATCTCAGCATTAACCGTAGCTTAATAACACCGTTATAACAACACAAATAAATACAAGCAGTCACTGAGGTTCAGCATCGGTGCACAGACATGACACTAGGCCGCCAGTACGCCATATAAACACACCCACAATCACTAGACCATAACATGACTTCGAGTCACAAAAGCTCTAGGAGAAACAGAAGGTAGCCCCTATCATTCCACAGGGCTTCAGGAGATATCAGACACTGATTGCACGGGCAGGTTTGGGCAGCAAATGCTCCCGGTAATACATTTTCGACGGAGAAATGTAGGACGCGAGATCTGGATTCATTCTATTCATCTTTTGGACTGGTGTCCTCTTTACCGAGTTATCGGGGGAGACATTATGCGGTTGCGTAATGTCTCGACATGTTCCTTACGGTAGATTTCTCTCTTCTGATTGAGTTACTGATGCTAAAAAGACTTTCGTCTCTCTCTCGTAGCCTGGAGGACTTGTTTATAAAGCAAGTACATAATTATATTCCTTGCATTACATGTAACATACTCATTCATATATATATATATATATATATATATATATATATATATATATATATATATATATATATATATATATATATATGAATTTCTGAAACTTATCTCTTAGGCACCTAGAATTAAAAGATATGTTTTTATTTTGTATGAATGATCGTTGTTGACCCTTGTTGAATAATTTTTTTATTATCATGACCAGAACATTTTCCTTAATCAAAATGAGCATTTTAGAGTTCTAATTTGTCTCGGTAAGATTTATGTTTTCCAAAGAGTTTAATTTATCAAGAAATATCTGCAGGAAAATAGAGTCACTTTTGCGAGAACTGACGAAACTTGACTGGATTTTTCCTGAATATATATCATTGAAGTATTAGTGTGAAGTTATCTTTAATTATTTCAGTATCTCTCATATCCTTTATAGTTAATAGCTTTGTGTACAAATTGGAAAAAATTATTATTATTATTATTATTATTATTATTATTATTATTATTATTATTATTATTATTATTATTATTTGAAATATGAGCACGACCATAAATTATGCCTCTGTATGAAAACTAAAAAGTATTGATGCGTTTATATAATTGAGTATATTTGGAAATTATTATTATTATTATTATTATTATTATTATTATTATTATTATTATTATTATTATTATTATTATTATTATTATTATTATTATTATTTAAAATACAGTGTGTTCAAGTCCACGATAAACAAACAAAAGAAGGCCTTATGCGCCTACCAAATGTTCACAGAATATTACTGACATTTTATAAAGCACTCAAACGAAGAGCAGCAATATTGTAATAAAAGTAACAAACAAATACTGATAACGAATAAGTAAACAAGTAAATATACTTCCATGTTGATGTACATTTCCTTATAGATCAGGCCCATTGAGTGGTAATGGAAGAAGAATCCTACCTGCCCTCAAAAAGGGTCATAATTAATAATTATTGGACCCAAGCGCATCAATAATGCAACATCTGTACCTTGCAACATGTAATACAGTATTCTAACGACCGAAGACGTATGATCCGGGGTATCATTCTGAGAGAAGTGCCCATCCGGGCAAAGAAAAGGTCAATGCCCGAGAACTGGAGCGTTCCTGAGGCAATTGCCAATGTCCTCGGCGTTCCGTGAGGCTCATGATGTATGCGTTCCCTGTCCCTGTTTAGATTAAGGAAAGAAGAACATCTCCAGAAAGGGGGTCTAGAGAATCGATCTACATAATCACTAGGGTCGTCCTCTCGTTCGTCTGAAATTCTGATATGTGGATCTGCAGGCGATCGGCTCAGTGTGGAAGTTATCGTGTCTTGTATTTTATAATTTACTTCGTTTTTATCTTTTTGTTTGTTAATTTTTCAATTTATTTTGTTTCATTTTCTGATGACGGATCTCTTCTTTCTGTATTTCTTATTAGCTTTTGTTACTTCTTTCAAATGCAAGCTACATTCTTTGGAAGCGTGAATTTCAAGTCAGTGGCCCCTGTGGGCTTGTTCCATATGAATAGGGTTCATAATAATAATAATAATAATAATAATAATAATAATAATAATAAATTAATTATTATTATTATTATTATTATTATTATTATTATTACTTAATAATAATAATAATAATAATAATAATAATAATAATTATTATTATTATTATTATTGAGTGATACAATTTCTATGGCCATCCTCATGGGCTTTTGCATTTGGCAATACAATGCAATTATAGATTGTGCGACTAAAAGTAGTTTAACCAAGCAATTGCGATGTGATTTAAAAAATTGCTCGTGGCAATTGTATTAAGTTACATTTGGCAAACAGGTAATTGTATTAAGTTACATTTGTCAATCAAGTAAAGAGATTGCTTCAAGATCAGAGCACCACGCATCCTGTAAATAGGGCAATGACACTGAGGGCAATATATATTGAAATGAACCACTGGACCCTGCCTTGCACCCCCTGGAATTATAGCCATTCCCATTCCCAAACCTCTTCCAATTCATTTAGTCAGTGCTTGATTGGTTTCTCGACCATTCTTCCCCCAGATACTTTTCAACAACCTATTATGCCTCATGCTCTCCATTTGACCAGACCACCACAAAACACAGTGCTTTAACTGCCTTTATAACTTTAGTCTTGATCCCAATCCCTTTCTAGTTTTCTCCTCTTACACACGGTGTTAAATTCATCAGCCTCCGCAACTTCTTTCCACCATCCTGGTCACTTTATTTAGGAGCCCTTGTCTTGACGAGCTTGCGCCTGCATATCCTGTTCCTGTCCCTTCTCATCACTCCATCCGAATATTTAGGAGCCTCTATTGCACTGTTAAGTTAAGTATACCTTAGTTTTACCAGACCACTGAGCTGATTAACAGCTCTCCTAGGGCTGGCCCGAAGGATTAGACTTATTTTACGTGGCTAAGAACCAATTGGTTACTTAGCAACGGGACCTACAGCTTATTGTGGAATCCGAACCACATTATAGCGACAAAGGAATTTCTATCACAGAGGTTTTATTATAAGAATATTGATTTGCTCCTAACAAATTGCCTTGTATTCCTTGCATCCATACACCCCTAGTATTCTGAAATCTCTGTTAATTTCATCACAAGGTTTCTTTAGTTTTATATACACCACCTGTATAACATCTCTCCTTTTCTGTGTCTCAAATAATAGCTTCACCAACAAGCATTGATCTATGCACTCTTATCCTTATGCAAATACCCACACTGTTGTTCTATAATTCCTTCTGTTATTTGCATTATTTTCTAACTTAAATCCTTATCAGAATCCTCCTAAGGAAATGTTATGTCCCTGTAATTTTTATCGTGAATTTGCAATCATTTTATACAAAGTAGCGAGTGTTTCTTACACTTAATTGTCTAGAACCTTCCCTTATCCAGACATAACAGGCTGGTTTTCCATTGAGGATATTACCTGGTGTCTCTCAGCTCTCCAGGTTCTTAATTTTCATTATATCCTTAACATTTACCTTCACAAACAAGGTTAGATCCATATCTACCTCTTTTCTATACTCAACAATTTATCGGAATAGTCATTCCGTAACACAAGACTGCATTCTCTACAGAAAGCTACAGAAGCAACTCCAATCCGGCTTTTTTCTTCTCCCTTAGGTACTTCTTCAGTTTGTCTACAGTTTCCTCATTAAATACCACCTTTTTCTCTCTCATTTTGTCCTTGACTGCCTCATTAATTTTCTTGTACACCTGAACACGATCCCTGCATCTGTCCGGTCCCTGTAATCCCTGTTGGCAGATAAACTCCAGGCTTTGGGACTTGTTAATCGGTTATTTATATAACCCCAAAACACAAATATCTGTGTAGGGTTATCAGCAAGGAAAACCAGGTCATGAAATGGTACACGAGAGACATTGATATCTCTCAAGACTTCAAAAACAAAGAAATGAAAAGTTTTGTGGCTAGTAGACTACCCTTCGAAATTTGAGGTCTGCAAGGCAGGCCTCTTTGCTCTGGGCTAGGTTATGTTAAAGCCAATTATGTCAGTCTGTATCCTTTGAATTGGCATTGTCTCACTTTTTAGGGAGATTTTTTGACAAGAAGCACATTTTCTCAGTGTTTCTCTTCTGTTTTGAGCTTATTTCACCCTTGTTTCTGTTGGTGATGCACAGTTGTTCTTGCACTTCTTTACTCAAAAATGCAGGTCTCCAAAGGTCCATGCAGATGATAGGTGGGAGGAAATTCTGTTTTGATTGTGCTGATAACTTTGGCTAATTGTTTGAAAATTACTGTGTCTGTTTAGTGTGATACTGGAATAACCTTCACGCCAGTCCCGAGCTCAGATAAGGAATATATGCTATTGTACACCCGTGGCTTGGAAAATGAAAACTATTAGATAAATTTTTACAAGTTTATAATGAAAGAGCATTGCTGAAATTTACATCAGACTTTGGGTGTCTAATGAATTCACCAATGGGTCCCATAAAGCCTAAAGAGCCATTCATATCACCTAGCACAACCACCCTTTCATGGTCTCCAAAGCCAGATTGACACAAATTCAGAATATATATATATATATATATATATATATATATATATATATATATATATATATATATATATATATACATATATATATATATATATATATATATATATATATATATATATATATATATATATATATATAAGTTCATTTCATAGATAATTAAAATCTTTGACCTAAATCTCTTCACAAATATCTTCTATAATCTTTTAGATACAAAGAAAAGGAGTAAATAAAGAAGTATGAAGTAAGTTCCACATTTAATATTTTGGTTAACCAGTAACTTTAATGTACAAAATCTTATAAAATCAATAAATATTATTATTTAAATTTTATAATCTTCAAATGGCAGCACTCCACCTGGGAGACCAACATAGTACAAGAACGTAATAATTATAATTAATTATAATTACCCATTTTCTGTCACTTACATTTTCATTCATAAACAGCAGGAACCTGTCGTTTTTTTCTGAATGAACATCATTGACAATATGGAACAGAGTGGATTCTTAAAAATCATAAAAACCCATTGAGCGAAAAACAATTTCCTTGGTTTAAGTAATACATTTTTATTTGATCAAATTTTTGTTGTTAAATTCTATGACTAATTTCTTGAATATTAATGTGTGATGATTTATGGATTATTACAAGTAAAACATAACATGTACATGACGCAAAGACACATTTGTTTATACACAGAAACAAAAACAAAACGGCATGATAGGATGAATCCAAATAGTAGGCCTATCTAAATTTAGGAGTAATCAGCTGACAACCTGTACATTCCTAAACTTCGACCCATTTCCTAAATCTAAATCTTAGGACTATCAGAAGAGAGTAAACACTGAAAGATGATATAAATAATTACAGGAACTCTAATTTCGTTATTAACATAACCTTGGTTATTTAAGTGAGGTACTCGTAAGTAAGAGGAACCAAAAGTGGCTATCATTTCCACCACATAGGATTAGATACGTAGACATTCTGAAAACCTGATACTTATTTTTGTGGAATCGCCTAATCCTTATTACTTATATTTACAGTTACATAAACCCAAAGGTTAATCATAATTTTATCGTGTAAGCAAACCAGATTAGAGTCTAATGTGCCATTATACCTTGAAGGTAAACATTGCGATCTCTTCAGCCTACACCTAGGTCTAGGGAAGCTTGGTCTACACGATACAGGAGGCCTGGTGCACTCTTCCTTTAACATTGTACATCTTGCGCACTACCCCAGGGAGAACAGTTTCCAGATTGTCCACTGCACCAGATAGTTTTCCGTGATTTAACGCATTCTGTTTATTGTGCTGCGTTGGTGAATAACGGCTCCACACACGGCCCATAAACCACTTGGTCGATCCAGGAAAGGAAGGTAGATGTACGGGAATAAATGCTAGGCTGCCCAGGTTCGCTGCAACCGTTGGCGCTGTTCGCTACGCCGACTCCTCTGATTCGTCCATTCACTCCCTCGGTGACTAGCGGTCCGCCAGAGTCGCCCTGTGAAGTGAGAAAGGCAGATAAAGACAGATAAATACAGCATGCATTGTATGAAAGGTTATCTTAATTTGCTTATCTTGATTAGCTCACCTTATCAGTTAAGTTATCTGGGTAAGCTAGATTCCTCAGACTTGTCAAACAAGGCACCCTCAACCTATGTAGCTGTGGCTAGCAGTCATTTTAACTTTGATTATCAGACAAGTTATCTGTACTGCAAGCTTTAGTTGAAAGGTTATCCTGTACAGTACAGCGTATCAAACAGGTTACTCTGGTTAATTAAGCTTAAAATGAAAGTTACTTTTATTTATGTTTGGCAGAATGGTTACCTGCTTAGCATTTCTCTGTCAAAACTGGTGATCCTGACTGATTTAGCTTCTCAAGCAAGGTATCTTTCCTAACTAAGCTTGTTAGACAAATCCCTCAGCATAGTTAGACAAAGCCAAGACGTTATCCTGCCTAGCCGAGCACAGCAGACAGATTATCCTACATAACTTGGTTGATCAGAAAAGTTTTCTGGCCTAGCTGCATTTAGCAGACAAGATATCCTACACAGCTGAGCTTTAGAAGGAAATTAAGCCTGCATAACTAGGCTTAACAAAAAAAAGAGAAAGAAATAGAGTATCCTGCTTATCTGGTCATAGTTAAAATGTAGATCCTAAATCCTTACCCGACACTGATCTTCACTAGGACCTCTGTTGCTTGCGCACAGGAAGGAGTCATCTATTCCTCTAGGATACTCATGAAGGAAGAGCTCATCTCCTTCGTAGAAGGAATGACAATCTTTTGGAGATGTCATGGTGACTTTTGTATCCAACAGGAATGAAACTGATTCTGAAGAGAAGATTCACCATAAAACATTTTATGAAAATAAATAAATTAAGATGAAAGAAAGAGAATAAATACTTCCAAAGTACTTTCGTGTACTTACAGTGTCTACATCTTCAGGGGAAGATGAATATACTGTTAATACATGAAAGTACTAAGTTAAGTATTTTTATTCTGCTCTACTTTGGTTATCTGTTATGTATAAGGTATTAGCTTACTATGACCTGTATAGTCCTCAAATTAAGAGATGGATTTATACAGGGAGGCCATTCTCCCTTTTGGTGTGGTAGGGTATAGAAACCTAATTTAGATAAACTTAACTCTGAATTTGCCATTCTTATTCACTTATCAATATTTGCAGTCAAATAACAGAAAGAATAAGGCCTAAAAGAATTTACAGAGCCAACATATCAGATCCAAGACAGAAACTCAGCTTTATAATGTATATTTCTATGGGTTGCAACTATCACTTATGCTTTATTCATAACCTTTATTCACCATAAAGCCCTAAAGTTGGTATGGATCTTACCATCTGGTTGGTAACCCCATCCTGAGACATGACCAATGCGACCTTCCAGCTCTTGTTTGTGAGGAAGCAAGCAGTATGGACGCATGAGTCGAGGGAATCTCACTTCACCTTCGAGTTCGATTACCTAGAAAGAATAGAATGACCAATCGGCTACTTATTTGAAAGAAGAGGAAAGCTAAGAATTGAATGGTTACTTGCGCTAATGAACTGGTTAATGGCCATGTCTGGGAAATCATATAAAAAGAAGTGTGATTATCCGAGCTTGGTGGGCGTTTGTATTAATTTTGTACTTATAATCTAAGTAAATAAGTACACGATTTTCCGTTTCCTGAAAAAAGAAATGTTTAAAATAGAAAGTCCTTCAAGTAAACGGGTATATACATCCAATAGTAGGGAACCTTTTGGTTGTTCTATACTCCTCTGTAAACATGGACGCTCTTTTTCTATTCACTTCTGAATACTGGAACTCTTACTGTGCCTCTACACTCTCCACAAAGAGGGGAAACTGGTTGTTCATCTAAGGACTTCTAAAGCCGGTCAACTTGCCGCGCTTCTACACATAAGATGGAACCTTCTACACTTCTGCAACTTACAAAAGCCAGGAAACTGATGGTCATAAAGCTTAATATGTGTCTCTACGGCTTCTAAAGTTCTGGAAGTTACCGTGCTTAAATGAACTGCTAAGAGTGGAAAATATTGTTCATCTACACATTTCTAACAGGAACATACTGCATCTCTGAGCACATTTGAAAGCTGGGACACTTACTGCTATGTCGTTATATCTAAACCTTGGGTCATACTCGGGATGCAGAGTGGTCTTCTTCACCCTGTAGTTGGTCCCAGCATGTGTCAGGTCGTCGCCTAGCCGAATGGTGGATGGCCTGAGAAAAAGGAAAATATTGGTTTTAAAATGAGGAACGGAAATGTAAATAGAATCAGTATAACTGACTGAGCTTTAGCGCAAATGAATATACCAGAAATGTAATTAAAATGGTTTATGGCAAGATCAGTTTGGTCAGTTTATCAAAGTTCAAATTGTGTACATTAAAAACCTGGTGACTTCTTAAATTGCTTGATGCAAATTGTGCAAATTAAAAACCCTGGTGACTTCTTAAATTGCTTAAAGCCCCTGGGTACCCTGCAACCTTATTTGAAATATTTCAAATAATTAAGAATTTCCAGTCAAGTCTTAGAAGACAGAATCATCCACACCGCTGCTGAATGCTACGAAATCAACTGAAAGCGTTTGAAAATGAATGACATAATTTCTTCCAAAGATCTGGAATCGTCTTTCCCCTCCAGATCGTAAGACGGCGAGAAGAAATCAGGGCGGAAGCTGCCTTCGAAATCTGGAATCCTGGAAACCTGGAAAGGCCCTGAACCTACCTGTTCATGATCAAGCCACGAGCAGTAGTGAGGATAATTTCTTCTAAAGATCTGGAAGTTTTCTTTTTTAACCAGATCGTTGGACTGCGAGAAACCAGGACGGAAGCTGCCATCGAAATCTGGAAAGGCCTTGAACCTACCTGTTCATGCTCAGGCCATGAGCGGCAGTTCTTCTAAAGATCTTGAAGTTTTCTTTTTTAACCCGATCGTTGGACTGCCAGAAACCAGGACGGAAGCTGACATCGAAATCTGGAAACCTGGAAAGACCTTGAACCTACCTGTTCGTTATCAAACAATGAGCAGCCGTTAGGATATGGTTGGGCGTGATAAGGGAACCGCCGCAGAAAAACTCGCTTCCTCTTTTCCCGCCATTCGTGGCGTTAGTTGTTCTCTCGTGGACGCTGCTGATAAACAACGCTGGATAACTCTGGAATTTAAGGAATTGGCGAATAATGGAAGATAGATTTCAGTTGCTTTGTGTACCGGTAACGGCGTGAGTGAATAATGGATCCTTTGTTTATGAGTGGTTACGCAAAGCTGTACATTAGTTAGCCGTGTGAAATTTATACTTTTTCTCACCTATATAATTCTGGAAATATAGAAATTTCATCCACAGTTCTATATATCATTGAAATAGTTGACACTGGAAGATTTTGTTCCTTAGTTTTTGGTTAATGGGTCAAGTGACACGTGAGTTTTTACTGTTGCAATCCAAAATATTTAGCTCCGGAATATAGGAAAATTTCGGTTTAAATTTTATGGATGAAGACATTAGCAGAACATATTACATATTTTATTTCTATGAAGTTTATATTTTTTCGCTGATATAATTTTTAATATGCAGAATTACATGCAGAATTACAATTCTGGAATAAAAGAAAATATTTATCTAGAAATATTAACGTAATCACGTTTATGAGTGATTACGCAAAGCTGTACATCAGTTAGCCTCGTGAAATTTATACTTTTTTCACCTATATAATTCTGGAAATATAGACATTTCATCCACAGTTCTATATATCATTGAAACAGTTGACATTGGAAGTTTTTGTTCCTTGGGTTTTGGTTAATGGCTCAAGTGAAACGTGAGTTTTTACTGTTGCAATCCAAAATATGTAGCTCCGGAACATAGGAAAATTTCGGTTTAAATTTTATGGATGAAGACATTAGCAGAACATATTACATATTTTATTTCTATGAAGTTTATATTTTTTCACTGATATAATTTTTAATATGCAGAATTACATGCAGAATTACAATTCTGGAATAAAAGAAAATATTTATCTAGAAATATTAATGGATAAATTAAAAAAAAATTTTTGTTCCTATGTCAGTTTTATGGGACCTTAGGATATCTGATTATTTTGCAGAAGTATATATACTCTCTCTCTCTCTCTCTCTCTCTCTCTCTCTCTCTCTCTCTCTCTCTCTCTCTCTCTCTCTCTCTCTCTCAGCCTATGTGGAAATGACAAAAGCCATACTTACTATTCCAGGCCATGTTGGGGGAGGCTCCACAAAGGGCTTGTTAGGACGATTTTCTTCAGGCCTTACTGAGAAACCATACTGTAATGGAGAAGCATAAATCACAGTGCTAATGATGGGTCAATGAATCTTCACTCAAACTTAAATACGGATCCTTAACGTCTATACATTAAAAGAAAGACTATCACAGTTAAGAATTCTTACCCTGCAGTAGTTCATAGCCTCTAACAGTCGCACCACTTCCGGATCCAACGGCCGGCCAGTGTGCCTCTTGATGAGCCGGTCAACCCTCCCTCGCAGCGAGAGGTAATCGGAGAGCTCGCAATATGGCACCAAAACGGAAGTTTCAGGAGCATCATGCCGAGCCTGAAGCACAGGTGACGCTTGTTCGTTTGACGTAGGATATGATGAGATCCGTGAGGAAGCTGAGGGATATTGATAATAGCCGCGGTAAGGAGGAGCATGATGATAAGAGTAGTAGGAATGTTGCTGAGCTGAGGGATAAGCTTCGTGGGTATAAGAAATCTTAGGCTGAGCTGCTGGATAAGGCTGAACACCTGGGCCGGATTGAGGTGGACTGTACGGTGGAGGTGGAGGGCCAGGGGTGGGGGTGGGGGTGGGGAGGGGAGGGGGGAGGGGAGGTGGTGGGAGGCTTTGGTGCTTGCCGAGATGCCTCAAGAGCACCGAACTCAATGTAAAAGGGAATGCTGAAGAGAGCGGGGAGAAGAGCAATGATTGCCAGTGTGGGAAACCACGCGTCTGCAATCACAGTGTTCTGATCTGCCACTGGTTTTAATTGCAATAGCTCATTGATAAAGGGAAGAGTAGATAAGTTTAAGGGTGCATGAGTTAAGTTAAGGAAGGGAAGAGAAAAGTTAAGGGGGGCATGAGTGAGGTTGAAGGGTAGATTGGTGAGGTTGAAGGGTAGATTAGTGAGGTTGAAGATTCTGTCACCATTCTGGGAATCCTCTAGTGTAGGCTCTAGTATGACGTCTTCTCTAGATTCCACTCTAAGATCTGCATATTCGCTGTTATTAATTTCTTGAACTTCAGTCAGAACATTTTTAGGCGTTACTGGGGTTGCTGCAGTGGATGGCGGACACACGCATTCTCTAGGGTTTGTACGATGTGGGACTCTGACAGAGGTAGTCGGCGACAATTTTGTGCAGTCACAGGTTACAGTGCTCTCTGATGGATCACTCTCCAACCTCTGGCTCTCATAGTTTCGATGATCATTGTTCCCTTTTCTCCTCTGACCGTTTCTCTTCCGAGTGTTTTTCCTACGTTTTTTGTTTCTCTTTCGTCCTGGAAGACTTGGGATCTCATCTTCTGGACCAGTGAACCTCCGTGGAGTCCGTACCAGTTTAGAATGAGGCTCGTTTTGGACTAACGCAGTCTGGCCATATTGTGGAATCACACCACACTCTGAAAAATACAGAGAGAAAAAAGTTAACAGTTTCTGAATACATGAGATGCTCTTTGTTACGTTAACAAAGATTAACTTTGATTGGCTGTAGCTCTGTCACCTGGGGATATTGGCCTTCAGCTTAATAACAAAAAGGCTAAAGCATCTCTTATTATCATCTTCCACTGCAGCATTCATAACAGAGTTGTTAATATTAATTCACATCGCAATTGACTTTCTGAAATGAGCCAACTCAAATCTTCACTTGGTAAGACCTAAGCCAACTTCATTCCTTAAGCTAACTCAAGCTGATTCACTTACCAAAGTCTGGATTTCGTAGCGTCTGCAATTTGCGGCAACTCTTTGCATCTGAAATGGAAGTTAATGAAAGTATTAGTTTGACAACTGTTGATGTCCTACCCAGGATCTTTCCCTTCACGACTGGGCCAACAGCTTGTAGAAATATCAATCATAAGTTTTGGAATCCATGCATACTGAGGCTGTTTCCCAAAGCATCTGCTGTCAAGTCAAATAGTGATATCAAAGACATTATCCTACCTTCATTTGGCCTGTCGTTTCCTCGACAAACATCAATAAACTTGCTGCAAGACCCAGCACAGAAGCGCAGGTTGTAGGAAGGATTGACCAGGCAAAGTCCAAAGGCAGCTGACAGGTCACAGGTGGCATCGTCACCTCTGTTGACGCACTTGTTTTTATCTGAAAACGACGAGACATGACCTTTTAACAGTGTCACAGCAGCATGCAAAGAAAAGCAGTATCATAATTATGTTAAAGTAACAATGAGATTAAGACCTCTTCACTCAGTTGTGGAAAGACCAGGGGAATCATCTCAACTGTTCTTCTGAACTTAGGGTACAGACAGGGTAGATACAGGCCAAGTGTTGGTCCATAGATGAGAGAATAGGATATCAGACAATAAACTTTCCTTTATCTCACCTTCTGGAAAGCAGGAGTTGCAGGTTGCTGGGCAGTTCATCAGCATGAAGGCAGGGTTGGACTCACACTCGCCTCGGGAACCCCATCCCTTACATGAATGATACAGGTCAACACAGCGTTCCTGGTGGGTCGGCACACTGGTTGACGCTCTGGATAAATCATTTCTTTCTTTCGGCTGGATTACATTTGGACCTGAGAGAGTTTGATGATGAAAAGAACTTAATATTCAGGGACTTATCCTTCACTAATACTTTTATAGAAATGAATATACCTAAAATGTTGCCAAGGGATTTTGCTTAAATGCTTCTCTAGAGGAATGGTAGTTCCTGAAAAGAGTTGCTTGTGAGCAGCAAGTGGAAAAAATCTTAGTAAATAAAACTAATAATACTCAACTGCATGTAATGATGGGGGTTTTCACTGCTTATGAGTTTGTAATTAGTTGTTAGTCTTATGAAACTGATGTAGTTACTCTTGGATGCACCAGACTCCCAACCTCTAAGTGTCTGTGGCAGCATTTCTGCATCTAACGTAGTGAGAAGTAAAGTTATTGGTACTATAAAGTAGAGTTTTCATAAGGAGATCATATGACTTTCTTCGGCTCTCTTCTTCTTTCTCTAATAAGCTATGTAGTGAGGCTAATGGTGTGTCTTTGTCATTTGGAAATTTCATTAGCTACATAATGGCTTATTTGTTTTGGTGCATATGATTATATGCACAGCGCATGTACAAAATGGGAGTGAATGACTCGTTACCCTGATAAGCCTTCTGTTACAGACCTAGAAAGTGTTAGATTCTGTGTATTCAGTAAAGAGCTGAAGCTCTTTCCTTCAAGATTACATTTTCCCTTTTGGTCTTACCTTGGGAAGCGCAAGAGTTGCAGGTTGCAGGACAGTTGGCCTTCATGTAGCTAGGATTAGTTTCACACTCGCCGTAGGCACCCCAGCCTGCACACCAAGGGTGCAGATCGGTGCAGTTACCCGGTTGAGAAGACTCATTTGCAAAAATGTTTATATCGCTTTGTGTACTTTCTCTGAAAGTTGGGGTGAATCGACCTGTAAAAATAAAAAATGGAATGATAGTTTTACAACGATTAGATCATATATTAAAGACATCTTTAGAGCGAAAGAATTTAAAGCACGATGCGGAAGCACAATCATTTTGCGAATTGAGGTGTCGCTTTGAGGGTAAAACCTCTGCTATTTAAACGAACTGAAGAACAAACAAACATGAAAATCGTAGTGTTTACAAAAATCTGAAAGACTGTATGTTTTGTGAAATTTAATCGTTTTTTATTTTAAGAAATGAAAGCTTTACAGGCATAGGCCTACAACTCTTATGGAGCGCATAGACCTGCTACCCTTACTAGGCACGTTTGTACAGTTGTACACGTTGACTACCAAATACAGCCTTTTTGTAGCACTTTTACAGAGTACCCACCTTTTCGTTTTATACTTGTACTAAGTACACTTGTAGACCTACAACCGTTATGTAGTAAATCTACATGAGGTTGTTCACACTTAGACCTAAAATGGAAGGTAACCAAAACCATAGTGGTTATTTCATGTCACGTTCTTACGGAGCCGCCACAAAGGTTTCTCCACACGACTACCCATGATCTCTAATGTAGCCTAAGTGGTTTTCCTCGTGAGTTATTAGTTTTTACGTTCCATAATCAAGATTCTCTCTCTCTCTCTCTCTCTCTCTCTCTCTCTCTCTCTCTCTCTCTCTCTCTCTCTCTCTCTCTCTCTCTCAATAAGATCATGGTTATATATTTTTTTGGGAAGAATTTTCCATGATTTAAAAAACAATGATTGTACAGTCGATTAACAAAGCACAGAAATAATTCTTGTTTGAAGTATTAGGAAGAATTATGAACCGCCAGAGCTCCAATTTTCCATTCACGTCCTCTTCTGTAATTTTGGTTTTAAAGAGAAAACCCTACTGCATAAACTTTTGATTCACCTCTTACGTTATTTTATTTAGCTTATCAGTAAACTTTTTATTTACGTATATCTCTGTCTTCTTGTAAGTTTGTCTGTTAATTCAATATGATTTGACAACATCTCTCACCTCTAATCTTATTTTTCCTACTCATTTACTCTCTGCTGTTTTTTTTATTGAGAAATAATAGTAATAATAATATGAACACATTTTTAATTAAGACCGAATTATTGTCCTTACCTTGGGCAATCACTTGCAAGGGAAAATGCAACAGGAATAGCGCAAGAAGACCGATGCACCTCATTTTGGTCGAGCTAGAGGACCGGTATCTCATCTTGCTTCCAAAAACAGGGAGGAGGACCTTTTCATGTCTTCGGCGTGGTCTCTCTCTCTCTCTCTCTCTCTCTCTCTCTCTCTCTCTCTCTCTCTCTCTCTCTCTCTCTCTCTCTCTCTCTGCGTTCTGTTTTCCTTTAGCACTATTTAAGCTTCTTTAATTCAAAACATTCACTTTGGTGTGAGAATCATTCAATAGTACCAATCCCTTTATAAGTCTATGGTTGCACTTTTTTTTTTATCTAGGTTTAGTAATAAAGAGCTCGGGCCCTTTTCTAACGGTATTTTTTTCACAATTAGTTGTTTCTCCTCAAATTTCACCTCACAGAAACAACGGGAAAACAACTTATCAAGAAAGGCTAGACCGAATCGACCACTTCTTTTCCGCGTACGACCAAACCCAGTGACTACAACAGCCTAGACCGATGTGAGATAAGGCTCTTCTCGGGAGCTCGGTTTTTGGGCGAGAATTTGGGTCAATGGAATGCCCTCGATCGTGTTGTCTCCTGGTTGCAAAATGGTCCTTTATTAGCGAGGCTCATCATTCATAACATAACGGAGCCTCGAGTGATTCATAATAGGTATTTGAAAGTGTCGCCTTTCTTTTCCTTATTGCAGGTCTCGTGAAAGTTTCAGAGACTCTCTGTTGCTTTCGATTTGTTGTCTGCTTGACATTGCACAAGCAGCCTCTGGGGAGAGTTGATCAACAGATGTACAGCAAAGCTTTCTATTTACAGAGACTCACGAACATTATCAATATAATCTCCTTGTGCCCAAAGTTATGTTGATAACCGGAGTAGTGAAAGAAGTGTATTGTTGATATTCCAGTTCGATTTCAATGTTGCCCAACAGGATTGAGAAAATTTTCTGTTTTTTTTTTATCTAAATATCTAGTAATTAGTTTATATGCCTTACCAAAGATTAAACTCTTAAAATAAACATTTCATGTCAAATATATTCTTCGGAATTTGAATCAAGGTAATGTTGGAATACAGTTTTAAGTGGTAAACTCATTTTGCTCATGTAGTAAGTTTATAATTCTCTCTCTCTCTCTCTCTCTCTCTCTCTCTCTCTCTCTCTCTCTCTCTCTCTCTCTCTCTCTCTCTCTCTCTCTCAGAGAATCTTTGTCACAGCGCTTAAGATAAAAATATTGTGTTCATAAACACAATATTTAATCAGTTTTAATGTTTAATGAATTTTTTTTTGACTAAAATGGGAAACACAGCTATCTGAGTCTGCACTACAAAAAAATTGCTCTTAGTACCATTAACGGAATCCTGCCCTACATAATGACCCAGAAACCACCCCCTCCCCAACAAACCACACCCCCACGAAAATGAGTATGGGTCACGGAATTCCTGAAAAGACAATGATCTCTGGATAAGAATTAATTATGTATTCTATTCGCCTCACGCAGATCTGTACAGTAAGTTGACATTAGCGCCGATGAAATCATTACGGTTTTGGTGCGTCTGTAGTCGTGTGTAAGTTTGTATGTTTGTACACACACAATCACACACACATATATATATATATATATATATATATATATATATATATATATATATATATATATATATATATGTATATATAGATATGCATGTATTTGATCTGACAACACTGACAGATGTCGGTCACTGTAGTTTCAGTTTGTTGATCTTGTTAGACATCTTGTGAGCTTGTGGGCCATACCGTTTTTCTACTAGACCTATTCTCATTGGTAAATTTTTTTCATGTGCATTCTGCTCGGCTTTTATTTGCCACCTCATCGGTTTATTGACATCTGATAAGGAAATTGTACTTACAATATTGCAAGGTCTCTGAAGGTAAGCCCACGTTCTACTATCGATATATGCAAGGGTAAGCCTAGACCTAGCGTTAGGGACATCTCCGTTCTCTTTCGCTAGTGATATTTTAGATGAAATTTTATTACTTTACCAGTAAGAATTGTAGGAGACGTTTTAAAAGACTGAGATCTCAATTACATTTTACCGGCATTTTAGTGGTGGTGTCAAACTGCCTTCAGACTTTTAGGCCTCAGAGTAGTCTGGTAAAAGTTGAAAGCTGTTTAGTCGAAGTGTCTACGTGGGATATTTTCTAACCTAGCATTTTATAATTATCTATAAATGTAAATTATTCAAAAGCATAGATGTATCAGAAGCATAAATTACAGATTTACCTAGGGTTCAAAGATTTGAGGTGAATCGACTTGTAAGGTTCCCTTGACTTACAAAATGTACTACTTTGCAAATTTACTCAAGGGTTCAGTGCTTCATTTCAGTTCGTCAGTTCTTGATGGTCACCAATTTGATTATCAAATAGTCTACAATGTAAATACATTTAACTATTGCTTTATGTCTTTCGAATTGCCAAACAGTTTTTAAAGAACTTAACGTGATTTGTGTTGCAAAGAACTTTTGAGGGAATTAAGTGTATTTGGTCTTGCAATACATATTCTAATACACTAAAGCGGGAGTTTGTCTTTGTCCCGCAATAAACTTTATGCAATTCATCACAGTTTGTGTTGCAGTGTAGTTTTTCTCAAGAAATTGTGTGACGTTGCCATACACTTGTCAGGGAATGTAGAAAGCTAGGTCTAGCAATGGGGCACACCATTAGTTTTTCAGAGAATTCAGTGTGTTGAGTGTATGGAGCCACGAAAAACATCTTTTGTAGTTATATAAGGTTTCTCATGCACAACGTGTTTCATGAGGTTTCAATGAGTGGTGTTTATGCAAACAACTCATTTTTTTCCCTCTCCTAGTATTTAACAGTTCTGGAGGAACAACAGTGGAAACTGTATTTTTCCCAGGATTGGGGAAAATATTAAATTTTACAAATAGTAACGGTATATGTAATAGCCAAGAGAGAGAGAGAGAGAGAGAGAGAGAGAGAGAGAGAGAGAGAGAGAGAGAGAGAGAGAGAGAGAGAGAGAGAGAGAGAGAATCTTGAAGAATAAGTGTACTAGGTAATACCCAGAATAAAATTGCTCTAATGGTACTGTTTTTTTTAATAGCAATATGTCCTAACTTGAATTTTCCCTTGGCATAACACAACCTTACCAAAGACTGGGTCTGACCTTGGTTGTGGCCATGGAGCCGTTAAGGCCACTAATGTTCAGTTTTGCCTACACAGGCATAAATGCACAGGTATAACTGAACGTTAGTGGGTTTAGTTCGGCCTGTGCAGGCACAACTGCGCAGGTGTAACTGAGTGTTAGTGGCGGCCTGAAGTCTCAAGAAAAAAGAAAAAATGGACACTTGGAGCTCACTCTTATTAGAAAATGGTCTCTTCGACTTTTAAACCTATAACGTGCTAACAAATGGAAAGTTTCGTTGTTCTGAGAGTTTTCAATACAACTGACTAATCTGGCACTCATTATGTCAGAGAGACTTATATTTAACCCTTTATGCTCCCTTTATGTCTAATAAAAAATGGGAGTTGTTCACTATGAGAAACCAGTGTTTATGGGTGGAAAACATGAATGCAGCCTAACCTAACCTTCCCTACCCTAACTTAAGGTGCCAGATCCTAGCTTAACCCTTAGGTAATTTCATAGGGTGTCACAAATCACTGTGAAATACAGGAATGCATCGTAATCTAGGGTGCCACATTGCAACCAATGCAACCAACTGAAACCCTTCTGATCCCTTCACGACTCATTATCTGACCTGGACTGTTGTAAATTGTAATGAAATGCAAAGGTGCAATCTAACCTGACCTATACAGGTTCCCACTGATTTAAGGCCGCCACTAGCGCTCAGTAATACCAGCGCAATTATGCTTGCACATTCGGCCTGTGCAGGCAAAACTGAACCCACTAACGTTCAGTTATACCAGCGCAATTATGCTTGCACAGTCGGCCTGTGCAGGCAAAACTGAACCCACTAACGTTCAGTTATACCTGCACACTTATGCCTGTGCAGGCAAAACTGAACCCACTAATGTTCAGTTTTGCCTGTACAGGCCGACTGTGCAGGCATAACTGCGCAGATATAGCTGAATGTTAATATCGGCCTTTAGGAACAGAACACCATGATACAGCAGTAATGCTCATGTGTAAAGTGTAGAGTTATGTAACGAATGTGGTTTAAGCATTTATAGAGGTTTATAGTACAAATGTTCTATTTTTTTCCTTCCAGATGTTAAATCTGCCTGCAGACACAAAATCCAACAGCTGAAGTCAACAGTATGCCATTTTCAAGTGGAAATCCCAATTTACATTTGACAAAGATGAGGAAAAGATACTGCAGAAACTTGGATACTTGTGGATAAGCTGGAACAAACCTTACATCAACTATTTTAGTTAACACAGTGACTGTAAGACTTAACCTGTCACCATTTGGCACGTGAGACAATTTTTGTTTCTTGGAGATTTTTTGGGGAAATTGTACCACTTTTCAGAGAAGTTAGATAGCGCAAGAGTTTATGTAAATTAACATCGAAAACTATATATGGACAACTTGAATATAAATCCCGCAAGTGGTTACAAATTTAATAGATGAAATCTTATCATAGCATCAGTTAAGATGGCTTAGTAACTTGAGCTTGGAAGAATTTTGTTTAGAAGTCCGTTTTTTCTTCCAACAGAGTAGCATCAACTTTTCAGTCATAGTGGAAGTACTGTTCTTCGATACAGCCAATTTTTTTCAAAATAATGTCTGGAACATGTTTCAGCAGAATTTTACAATTTACATACTGGATAGGGTTACAAATTTAGCATATTTCTCTAGTGTTGACTATCAATGTAAACATTATTGATTTATGCTCTTGATTTTTGAATGTCGTGCAAGAAGTTGAGAAATGTTTTATGATAAGTGTAGAATGAAAAAATAACGCAAGCAATTTACCTTCTAGTCCAGAAGTAAAGTATGTTAGGCTCAGTGGTTATAATTCTTTTCTTAACATGTTCGCGTTTTGATTTCTTTTTTTTACATAGAACAGGCTAAATTCAGTGGTGAAAAGGTTTTCCTAAAGATATCATAAACTTAAAGCCTTTTTTTTTATAGCAGGAAAGTATGATCAAGGCCATTTACTATTCTTAGTTCTTGAGCTTCAAGTTATGTTCAAGAATGAAGGCAAAGCTAAAGAAGATGTGGGCAAGTTATTCTTGAAATTTGGACTACTGTTATGTACCATAGTTTGAAATCGAGTACAATATTTTCTTTATATATTATTTTTCTTATATATTACGGGTACTTTTGGTTATAACTTGAAATGGGCAGACTGAAATCTAAACAGACAAGATTGTTTACCTGGAAGAAGGTACAATTAGTTTTAAAAGTGAATATTGAAATCCTGGCTTTCTTTCTGCATGCACAAAGAACCAAAGCACTTCAGTACTGAAATTCGATTTGAACTTGATAAAATCTGGTCCCTTTGTAAATGAGAAATCACCAAAGTTGCAGGTGCTTATACTTCTAGAATTTTTCATTTTATATATTTGGTGTTGACTTGAGTTTAATGTCTGTCGAAAAGTATTTATCTGACTTGAAACAGTGGGAGAGTAACCCTTTGCATTTATCATTTCAGAATAAAGTTGGTCACCTGATTGAGTAAAGACGTTTATGGCCAAAACGTTAATGGTGATTTGTACGGAGGATTCAGTTAGGCTCAAGAGAAGCTTCGACTCTGCAAAGCAAGTGGAACATGGGATCTGGGTTAAAATGACAGGAGTATTTGGGCATTAAGATTTCTAAAATTTTGTGTTGAGGTGTTTGCAGTTAAGCCCGTGGTCATGTTTAAATAATCAATTGAAGTTTATTCTTTAACGTAACGTTATACAAAATTGGTTACCTTGCTAATTTATTCAGTTAAAAAAGTAAAGTTTATTGTGGCTTGATGCCATATAATTTCTTCTAGTACGTGTTATTGTATCACTTTTGTACATACTCCTATTAGTTTTTTCATTTGAAGTTTTCAAGAGAGAAACAAGTCTAAAATCAGTAGATCTATGTACGTCAAAATTTGCTGTACGGTAACTTTCAATCGCCACCTTAACAACATAGCTCACCATTTCAGTCTTGTAATCTTGGGTCATATTATAGTACTTAAGCCTATTTTCAAATCTCACTCTCATCAGTTTATTGGTATCTATGTAAAGTTGGTCTAGGTAGAGAACTGATATTCATTGCATCATAAGGGAACCAAAATTTTAGCAACATTCTAAGAATTTATAGGCTCAAAAATTGATCCCTGTCGCCCTTTATTATCACTAACTATTTCTTTTGATATTTCCTGTTTATTCTCTTGTGGCAAGATTTTCTCCCACTAAGATTTACTCCTCCCAGCATGATAGAGTTCCTTTGATTTTTGTGTGGTTGTAAACCAACTACTCTGACTCATGGGAAGCGCAGGTTGTAATCTGATTCCACTTGAATATCAGTTTTCCTTAAGTTTTGTTTTCTGCTTAGAGTTGGTAACACTGGCATGACTGTCTTCAGGCTCGCGGGAAAAATGTAACTGGCTCTTAGTTTGAATAATATACTGTAGCTCTGAAAAGTTGAAAGAACAGATGAATATTCTTCAAGACCTTATGGGTCATTTCCGAAGCTGGTGTCAAGGATCTGTTCACCAGGGACTTTTAGTAGATTCCTGTTATTCTTAATTTTTTTTCTTTAATATTACTTAATAGCGTCTTTAAATGGTTCCGCATCTTTATGGAGTTTCTGGAGGTCACACCTTAGTTTATGGAGTGTTTTAGGGCACTCTTAGTTTATGGAGCTCTTGGGCACTCCTTGCTTTGCAGCATTTATAGAATTTTGGGGGGCACTCCTTATTTTGTGGAGTCACTCAAGGCATCCTTTGTCTTATGGGGCTATTCAGGGCACGCCTTGTTTTATAGAATTATTCAGGGAACCCCTTGTTTTATAAAGTTTTTCAGGGCACTCCTTGTTTTACATTTCAGGACACCCCTTTGTTTAAAGTCATTCAGGGTACTCCTTGGGCGATGGAGTTACTCAGTGCACTCCTTGGTTCATGGAGTTATGCGTGACACTCCTTGGTTTACCGAGTTATTCAAGTAACACATTTGCTTATGGGGTTTTTCTGGGCACTCTTCTATTTATGGAGTTATTCCAGGCACTTCTTTGTTTACGGCGTTATTCCAGGCACTCCTTTGTTTATGGAGTTATTCCAGGCACTCCTTGGTTTATGGAGTTATTCCAGGCACTCCTTTGTTTATGGAGTTATTACAGGCACTCCTTGGTTTATGGAGTTATTCCAGCACTTCTTTGTTTATGGAGTTATTCCAGGCACTCTTCTGTTTATGGAGTTATTCCAGGCACTCCTCTGTCTACGGGTATAACTGGGACACTCACTGGTGTATAATATTTTATTGGCCTCTCGGGTATAGGGTTTTTTCAGGCATAACTTGGTCTATATAGTTTTACAGGACACTTCTTGCTTTACAGTTTTTTAAATAGTATTATAGAAATATTTGCTTCTCGAAGCATCTTCAGTTTTCACTAATTATAGCTTCTGAAAGTCCACAGCACGAAGTATTACATTAGGGCCAGGATTAGAAGAATACACCAACAGTAGTAATGTGCACTAAGGGCTAGGAAAAGGTAAAAATTTTGTAATGTTACGTAGATTAAACATTCACTGAAAAAATCTTTGTAATTGATGGGAGTGAGATTTATATTAGTTCAGGTATTGTCATTATTAAGTTTTTGTAATACTGAAAAGAGAAGTTCTGTGATCATGGATTTCGAGGTATGTAGTTTTCAAGTAATCCTTCAAGCTTTTCTTTCACAAATTCACTCAAAAGATATTTACAGGTAACTACTTCCCTTTTGTATTTCAGATTTTATACTAAATAGCCCTTTTGTATCTTCTTATTGCGTTAACGGGGGTGTTATATTTAATTAACTTTGGGTAACTTGAGTACATTAGTACATTATGTAAAAACCGATAGGGAATTGCTTCCCCTCCCCTTTGTAAGCACCAAATCCAATTGGCCCAGCTGGTAACACCTGGATTTGGACCTCAAGCTCTGAGTAAGCGCACCCACTGCCCTGTAGGCCGGTACCTCTTTAGGTAAAGGCTAGAATCGTTTCCTTGCTGAAGATGAGTATCAGAAATCAATTGTAGCTGAATGATGGATAAGAGTAAAGTGCTCAGTTCTTTGTCTCCTTTGCTTTGAAAACAATAGACAGCGGTATGTCTATGGCCTTTGTCAGCTATAAACTGCATGCAGTAAAGAGCTACCCATCCTAGAGTTGAGTAGAGATTTTGTGGAAGGGAAGCACAAAAATGACACAAGAGTCAGGAAGTCTTTACATTAGCGTAATACATTCCCCTTATTTATTTTCAACTGTTGAAGGATAGAAACACCATAATTCCCTATTGTATTTTTATTTTAAGGATAGAATTGTGTTACAAAGTCTTATAGCATTTAGTAATCAATAATCCCATTTTATATCTTAAATTCTTCAAAAGATAACGGCATACTATGAAACGCGAATACATTTTTCCTTCTTAGATTCATATCTCTCTCTCTCTCTCTCTCTCTCTCTCTCTCTCTCTCTCTCTCTCTCTCTCTCTCTCTCTCTCTCTCTCTCTCTCTCTCTCTGAAGGAAATTCTTGCCAGAGCAAATGGAGTGATGGAAGAAGTTGCTAGTTTATGGAATAATGGTTAGGAAATGTTAAGTTAGAAAAATACGTCATCGACTAAAAGGGTATGGGACTGTAATGGCCCTTGAAAATATGCTATGGTTTACAGGTTAATGAAAGCATAGGAGGTGAAATATTTGTGAACACAAGTAGGTAATGGAGTCTTGGCGAATGAAAGTATTGATGACTGAATTAACGTGGATGAAAGCATAGACTACGGGATAAAAGTGAATGAAACTGGTGACTAAATATTGGCTAAAGTTATGGCATAAAAAGGAACAAAATTACAAGTTTAGTGTTGACTTTTTTTATAATAAAGAGAAGTTTCAGAGACGGATGTCAAATTTTGCATTACCGTTTTCTAAACGTTTGGTTACAAAGTATGGACTAAAGATGTATAGAGTACTTTGTATGGAAATTAGAAGGCTAGAACAAGGAATTTGAATAAGCAACCTTAGCAAGCAGAGGGTCATTTTAAAACGTAATAGGGGCCGTAGTTAATTGAAAATTAGTGATTGTGTGACCGAGAAAACGTTCATGCATAGCACATGTCACTTTTAACTAGGAGAGTTAATACTGAAACGAGGAAGTGTGAAGAAGTTGAGTGAATGGAAGTGTTAAAAGCCGTTATATGATTTTGTGATTTTCAATGAAAAGTTTGGGACTGAAACCGTTTGCTTTGCTGAAGACCACCCCATTTTAGGGTAAGCTTCTTCATATTCAAAGCTTTCAACAATTTCTTCAAATTCTCTCTCTCTCTCTCTCTCTCTCTCTCTCTCTCTCTCTCTCTCTCTCTCTCTCTCTCTCTCTCTCTATAGGGCTACATGAACACATAAGCATACCTCGAAAAATAAAATCTTATTAAAAATATTAAGAAATTTTGTAAAATTTGCATCTAGATTCATTTATGCAGAACTTTTCTTTATTTTTTTCCTCCTGGCAATTACCTCCAATTTCAGATCTCCCATTCCCTCTCCTTGATCCTGCCCCCTCCCAAACTCAAAATGTTCAAAAAGACTAAAAAAAAACTTACTCCACTCCCAGTCAACGTTCATATGACTGACGAGTTACTTTCTGGCCCCCTCTCTCTTCTTGAATCAGTTTTTGCTTGTAATCCTCCCCAAGAATGGCCCAAGGGTCTGTGAAACAGATCTTGCTTTTAAACTAAACACATGTTCATTTAGGGTGTTAATGAATTTTCCATGTACAGAAATTGTTCATCTTCTTGCTGGTGTAATAAGAGCAATAACCTATTGTGTGAACTTGGGTATAGTGTATCTGTCAAAAGTTGATATTTTTTGTCCACTTATTGGTCCATCTCTCTCGTCTGAGAAGATTTTATCCTGACAGCTAAAGTCGTGAGCAATATGTGTCCTGTCATGTCCTAAGATGTTAAAAGCCTCAGGTTCTTGCTGATTTATCAAAAGTTCTTAGAATTTGATATGAATTGCCAAGTTTTATTAAAATCTAGTATTTTTAAAATTTATAGGCATCTTGAGTTGTAGAAGATTGCAATGTACAGTGTACAGGTTTTGGTGTGGCAATTTTGTGCTTTGTAAATATGTATGCACTTCAGTTTCAATGACAACAAATTGTTATCCAATGTGTCATGATCAGTGTATTGTAAGTAGTGGACATGCTGCCAAATGTAAAAAAAGTAAATTATGATTTAAAATACTCTCAGGATTATGTATGATTTTTGTTTTTGCAGTTGATGTAAAAGTTAGTACAAAATTAAAGTCGTTGTTAATGAAACTTATTCTAATGTAAATGCTTTAAAGGTCATTCTGAAGTCTTGCATTTCAGTGCTTTCTGTCACTCTTGGGTACCTGGGCTCTCTGAAAAGGGGTCCAGCTAGGTCCAGAATTGCCCTGTTTGTCTCTGATCTCTACCATTTGTGTCCTTGACATAAAGGAAGGATAAAGAACTGCAACAATCATCTTTAGAAGACTGTGTAATAAGTTCTCAAAGCCCTTGGTGGTATAAAAGTAGTCCAAGTGTGTGTTGTGTGTCTTGGTATGGGGAATAAGTTTGCGAATACCTTGTCGTTGGTATGGAAGTGGTCTAGATTTGTAAGTGTTCATGCATGTGTTGTCCTGAGTTTACCATTTTCTACGACTTGAATTATGGCTGATGAAAATATTCTTGGTTTATTTGATTTCATGAAATGCACTGGCATGAGATCTTAGTGCAGAAATATATTGAACTGACATGGGATACTGATGTGCAACGAAAATAGCCCAGTTTTAGCACTTTGCGATTAAACTAGCCCGTTTTTTGGTGATTTTCAATTAAAATAAACAATTTTGGTATTTTGCAGTTAAAATAACTCATTTCAGTGCTTCGCAATTCAGATCGTCCATTTTTAGTAATTTGCAGTTAAAAGAGTCCACTTTTAGTACTTCATAACTTAAGTAGCCTCCTGCTCTGGAGAAAATTTCCTCCATTGCCGTCCAGAAGTATCTGTTAAGCTTACATTGGCTGGAATTTCTCAGTATAGGAACTCGATGTTCTACAGTAATAAATCACATTTCGCATCGCTATATTTTTAATAAGTTAATCAGGTACGGGACCAGGCTTCCGAACATTGGGAATTGCCTGCGAGCTCCCAGATTAAATTTAGTATTCGGCACAGATTTCTTCTAGTGCATAGTAGGCCTACTATATTCACTTATATTTTTATAAATGTGTGGCACGAATTCATTTCGAAATTCACTTTCAAAGTTTTATCCAGTAGATTTTACTTGCTCATGGCTGCATCCTTTCATTTTGAAGCTTAGTTAGTTCCTGATAATTAAGGCAGTGCCACTTAATATATCCCACAAATTTTGTGTAACACTGGCAACTCGCTTTCACGACTTTTAGAGTAAGTGACGTAAGTAACTGGTGTCGTAGTCCCGATATCTTGTATGTGAGACTAGTAAGGACAATTTAACCTAGGTTTTTTCTATAAACAAGCAACCACCAGCAGAGGAAAGGTGGTTACCATAGTACGAGAAATAGAAGCAAAAGGCTTTCCATATTTATTTTTTAAACGTTTTTAAGAAGACTTTAGAAATGTCAGTGAATGACTCGCTTGTGACCAGAGATTTAATAATTTCTTGTAAAATCCACGAATTTGTAGACCACAATAAAATAAAATCTGAAAAGCACAAGTAACTTTGATAATATTTTATTACTGTAGGCTAGATAATATTTGATTATCGAAGGCTGTTGCTTTGGAGTTGAAAGCTTAAATCTTGCATATAAATACAGGGCCTTCTAGATCTAACAACTTGACTTAGAGGAAACCGCTTGTTTAGTTATCTGTCATTAGCCGGTCCTTAGACTAACATGTCGCTTTTCAGAGTGGTTTGAGTCATAGAGAAAACCCCGTGCGGAATACAGGTATAATATTGGCAAAGAAATGAGAGCCTTGCATAGCAATGGTCTATACTTTATAGGTAAAAGGGCATTGTTCAACCATACTGCCTTGAAGTGATATCTTTACACTTTCATTGAGTGATGTATGATAATTGTCTCTCACTCTCTTTAAAGGGAAGCTATTTGTGTACAAAGTATGTTCACCAAGCCATGTTGAAATGACGTTTTTGTATAAAAGTCTAATTATGGTGACTTAGGGTAATCTCTCTCTCTCTCTCTCTCTCTCTCTCTCTCTCTCTCTCTCTCTCTCTCTCTCTCTCTCTCTCTCGATAACCATATCATAGATACGATTAGTCTCAGGAGACCTAGGGTAGCAAATCTAGGCTGACGTCGATAGTTTTATAAAATTCTAAATATTCATCGACTCCCTGCTTTAATAAACAATATATGTTGTATTTTGAAATCTTTATTCCTTGCACATCAGTAAAGTGCGTTGGTGAAAGCCAGGTTCATTTTTGGATGTTTGATGTATGCGTCTAATTGTTGTGAAATGTTGCGGTGTTGCATGTGGAATGTTTGGGTTTTGTACTCTGATGACGTGGTAAATTTCATTGCCAGAAATAACGCTTTTTGTGCTAGTTTTGACTGTAGTGGCATCTATTGCCTCCTTTGAGATTAGGTTAGGTTTTTTTTTTTTTAATATCACCTTTTAAGTTTTCATACTTAGTTGTAGAGCCAACAAGTTTTCCACTAAAAAAAAAGATAAAAAAAATTAGATCTGATGTATTTTGATGCTTTTTCTTTTAAATAAATGAGAAGTAGGAATGGTTTTGCATGGCAAATTGTGTATCTGTGAAAAGAATTTTATTTCACGGAGATAAAGCAATCAAGCCCTCTCTAAAACCATTTTCCATGAAATAATTTTTCACAAACGTAAAATTTTTTGAGAAATCATAAAATGCGTTAGAATTGAAATTTTATTGAAAAGCAAACCTTTTTGTCCATCATCAGAGGAAACTCTTTTAAAAAAGGACAATTTTCGTAAGCATGTACATTGTTAACGTAGGGATTTAATTTCTTAGAAAGTAATTTAAAAAGTTATAGAAAGCGAATCCTTTGGTTCAGTTGGAAAACTTAGAGTGTATATTTTAGTCTTAATATCACGGAAACATGAAAGATAAATACTTTGTCTGCATTCTGTACATTCAGAGGATCTTTCCTAGATAGTGACCCCCAGCAAAGTACGGGGGGTCGTTAATTATAACTAATATTTCTTGGGGGTTATTGTCTTTATGATATTTACAGTCTTTTGTTTATGTTTTTACGATCATCCCCAACGGGCTTGTAATAAACACGCCGCGAAGGTGGATACATAACGGGTTAAAACTATTCGCGGTCACTATCTAGGAAAGATCCCATTTAGACTAGAGCCTAGGGTCCCCCATCTTTCTTTTCTGAGTTGGTCCTATATCTGTTATTTTCCTTAAGTCTTCAATTTAACCCGTAATAGCAAGAAAAATG
This sequence comes from Macrobrachium rosenbergii, assembly GCF_040412425.1. Lineage (NCBI taxonomy): Eukaryota > Metazoa > Arthropoda > Malacostraca > Decapoda > Palaemonidae > Macrobrachium > Macrobrachium rosenbergii. The sequence goes on from NC_089780.1 coordinate 18,668,750, forward strand.
CCCAAAATCAAGTAACTGCTGGTCCTATGTTTCCGTTGTTTACCAAGAAAGATTATACATTTTTTATCTATTGCTGAAAAAAGAATATTCATTAAACTGAGGCTAATATAATGTTTTCAAGCAGACACCTTTACAATTTTACTTCACCTTACGGAGAACTGTATAGATAAATTTGAGAGAATTTCATTGCTGGAATGTCGATGATTTAGGAAGCTTTGCTGAATGTTTAGTTTTCATTGTTCTTTAAATACACCATGTAAAGAATAACTTGATTTGGACAGACTATGCAACCATAAGATTTCTCTCTCTCTCTCTCTCTCTCTCTCTCTCTCTCTCTCTCTCTCTCTCTCATGCAGATACATATATCGTCAACAAAAGCTTGTCAAGTTTTCATCGGGAACGTATCAAAAAGAGGCCGTTATGACTGAAAATGAGTAATTAAATAAGCTTTTACTCTAAAAATAACTTCATACCAAATATAAGCATAATAATTTTGGTTTCATAAAACCAATTTTTAAAATTGGTCACAGTGCATCATATCGACAAATTACGAACATCTTAGTTTGTCTGTTTCACGATATGGGGCATAATTTCATTTACTACGGTACTATGCATTTTGTTGGTGCTGGTTATTTGCATGTTTGTTGTTGGGAATTGAGCAAACTGTTTTACTGCTACCTTGTTCTTACTGTGGGTCAATTCGTTGATTAGTAAGTACCATATGCATCTAGCTGCTGTTGGTAACTTAAGAATGCAATTTTCCTAAGGCTTTTGTCGGTATTCATAAGAAAAAGACGACACCCAACTACTGGTTGATAGTAAATGGCTGTCGTTTTCCTTCAGTATTTCGTAAGAAGTTCGTCACTCCACGTTGCTTTCCTGAAGGTTTGGGTTTGGGAACTTATTGCACAGATGAAGCTGAAGTGATTCGGTGGTCCGCGCGCAAGGTGAATGTGTACTTCGGTCCGATCTGGCTATCTGCTGGGAGAAGAAGGATCTGGTAGTCAGGGCAGTAGTCTTGCACGTCTCTTCTCTTTTACCCGACTCAATCACGTGCATGAAATGGGAGTAGATCGAGAGGCCTCTTGGTCAGTTGTGGATCTTGTCTGCTTTTGAGAGGGCTTCTGGTGCCGTGAGCAATGGATCGCTCTGAAGTTGCTCATGGGACTAATGGTGACCAAACGCCCCCTTTTTTTGGACCTAACCTGTCAATAATGCTCGCAAAAATTAATCCCTCCCAGCATTAGATGTCACTTTTGCTTTATCTTTCTTCATTAGACGTCGAAAAAAAAACCTTCATACTGTTCTTGGGAGTCTTTTAATTTCTATCTTTGTTCTGTCGTTTGTAAGATTTTGTAATAAAATACCTCAAAAGAGAAGGAAAAGGAAAGCATTCAAGGGCCTAGTAACTTTGCTTATTCAGAAGAAAAACATTTTAGTTACTGTTCCGTTACTAGGTGGGACTGGGGAGGGCCTTGGTGGGCTTTCCTTTTCCTCCTCTTTCTATTTTAATTTTCATTTTTAATGAAAGCACTACTTACTCACACAATCATGACATTCATGACCTCAATTTCTGAACTTCAAATGTCCTTCAGATGTTTATAGAAACTACGGAAAGTGTGGAGTTTTGTCATTCTGTGCACCATATTTGATGCAGGACAAAAAGTTACGTTTTCTGTAAGATAAAATCTTACGTTTTCTATGGATATCGGGCGTTTGAAGCTTTAAGAAAACGAGATTTGTGAAATGTATATCCGTTTATTGTCATTGACTTTGGTGCGCATTCATTTTTCAAATGCTTAACAAAATTGATTGTACTGAAACCTGTATCATGTATGGCATTCAGTCTTCTACAATAAAAGATTTGTAACTAATTTTCTTTGATTGTATTTATCCAAATTAAGTTGACTCAAAGGCCTAATCACATATGCAATATAGTATACCCAGAGTGAGATTTTTCGTTAAGTCCGAAGAGTAAATCTTGTTCCCAAAATTGGAAGTTCAAGGCTTTAAATACTTAGTTAAAAGCCCTAAGCAATTTGAACGAAAGGAAATGGAAGGACAATATTGCCATGATTTAGGTAGTCTAGAAAAAATCTGCCAAGCTGAGAGCTGGATCTGATAAGTGGACAAGTTTCGACACTTTTGACACTAGGCAAAGCTTGTGGCTCGTCACTGTGGTACTGCTCTTTTTCCATCAGCGGGATGGTAAACAAGTTCTTTGTTGGCGAAATTCACAAGTCTAAATGAACTTGTGATTAGTTTACAAGCAAGGTCTATTTCATGAACTCCTTGGGCCTTTTCATAATGAGGAAAAGGGCATTTCCTGATGTTAGAGGAGAGAGGGGGGCCATTTAGGAGAATACTCGGTCATATGAACGTTTGCGTTTGGGGAGAATACTCCTTGCTTTGACAGAATTTTAATTTTTTTATTTTATACTTTTCATCAGTTTTTGTACACTTATTGTATAACACGAGTGAAATAAAAGTGCATAACTTGATTGAATTTTTATTTTCTGAAATAACTTGGAATATCACAATTTTGTTTGCATATACATTCAATGAAAATACTTACAAAATTTGGAAAACAACGAATATACAACATATATGTTGAAGGTCTAAGCTGCGCCCTTCCTACAGTAAAATGTACCAAACATGTTGGTATTTTATCGCATACACATCACAAACAAGTTGAATACAAGACAACGACTACTCCAGTGCTTCGTGTGGTTATCCAGCGTTTGCCAAATCAGTTCATTTACTGTCGTTGACTTGTTTTCAACCTGTTTGTAATACGTATGCAATAATTTCACAGCATGTGTATGACATTTTACACTGTAGTGTGAACGCACATTTCTACACAGCCTTTGAATTTAATATTGCAATTATGGTTTAGATTCTTGGCAAGGTCTATTTCTGTTGGTGAATGAAACTAAGCAGTGAAGAGCTAAATACACTTTTTCAATGGAAAATCTTTGATGAACCTAATTGCTTTTCTTTTTTGGATACAAATACTTTGAAAAACCTAAAAACAAGACTGGAATGACTTAAAAAACATTGACTTATTAAAAAAAAAAACTTAAAATTACTGAAAAACATACTCAAAATTACTTAAAAACACTGACTTATAATTACTGAAAAAAGTGACTTAAAATTACTGAAAAACATTGACTTAAAATTATTGAAAAGCATGACTTAACAAAGACTACTCAAATGCCTCCACAAAAGCCTTTGGAAAAGTGACAACTCTGCCAGTCATGTTGAGATAACACACTACTAACGGCAGATGCTTCAATTATCTGTCAATATTTGGTTTTCTATCTACAATTAAGCCATTTCATGTGATACGTCACTTTACTATAATTCTTTTATTTTTGTATTTTACCAACGTATGTAACAGGACATAGAGGCTAGTTGCTTCAAAGGTTTTCTAAGGAAATTTTGTATTTAAGACTTCACTGCTTAGTTTTTCCGTAAAATTTCGATGAAACTACACATTCTAAGCTGTTCTAACGTTAGTGCAATACAAAATTAAAATGCAAATATTACAATTATAGTTATTGGTTACATTCTGGTGAATTCTAACATTCTACAGGCTATTCAACATTTAAATTTGTTGTATACAGAATCCTCTGTCGTTACAACATTGACAAGTCACTTTTGAATGTTGCTTCATTTTCATCTGCACAAAAACAAAAACATCTTAGAATGACAAAACTGAAATCAAAGGCACTGAAATATTTAATATGCTGTGTGTTACGGCTGGTTCCCTGAATTTCAAATTTAAACTGTGCTAATTACCCAATTTGCTAGATCATTCTCATGACAATAGGCTGTATGGCTTTGGGGGGGTGGGGGCCGCACTGATGGTAAATGTCTGCAGACGATAAATCAGATGATCATAATTGGTGCTATGGAGATTTGTATCTGAAATGTTTATGAAATAATTTTATCTACCATTTTTTTGTATTCTTGGAGACTGTAATCGCTAATTTATAATCTAGTTAGTCAGAAAAATTATGTAAAAATAATGCCAGGATGAAATTTTTGAACATTCATCACAAAAAAACGTATTTGAAAATAGTGTGATGTCTTAACTTTCTGCTACTTCAATAAATCAGCAAATCGAAAGTAAGATAAACACCTCAACGACAAATTTAAACTAATCCAAGTTCCAGAGACTTCAAAACTATTTTATATTATCACTGAGGACTTTACACAACCATGCAAGAAGGGTATGTAGCCCTTAATTACATGTAATTTCTCTGAATACAAAGCCAGCAGGCAAATGGTATAAAAAATCACCAAACCTTTTAATCAGCAGTTTTGTCATTCTATAGCTGAGTTATCACAGTAATTGTCTGCTAAAATAATTCAGTTACTTTTAAACAAGGCCTTGTCATATTCTACGTGTGACTGGTCTGATGAGTTGCTACAAGGATTTGCAAAACTAAAATCATGAAATTTACAGTAAACTGCTCTACCGTTGTTGTATAATGGATAAAACCTTACAAATGATACATTTGAAAACTATGCCGGAGAAGAATGAATGCAAAACTTCCAGGAATTTAATAAAGTTCCAATATATTTTTAAGTTAAGCCTTGGACAGAGTGACAAGGATAATTCACATTACATGATCCACAGTTCCCATACAAACTGATTACATTGTCATCATATCTTCACGGTTTAAATACATGTGGATGGATCTATCTACCATTTTGCTTCTATCAACCTGCGGACACTGCAAGATGTTCTGTTTTATGATTTCGAAAACACCTACGACTGTAGGTGATCCGTTCTCAGTTACAAATATACGATCACCTTTAAAAAAAATGATCAGATATTACAGAAAAGAGGTGGCAGAAAGGTGGCCAGCGATCAATTTCTTAACAAATAGTTGCTTTTATAAAAATTTAACCTAACAGAGTTTGGGACAAATTTCCCTTATCAGATGAGTTATGGTACAGAATAATTTAACTTAGCAGGAGTTTGGGACAAATTTACGTAATCAAATGAAACTGAGGTACAGAATATACGGTAGGTGGCCAATGAACTATAATTCCGTCTTACATTACTTGCTTTAAAGGGAAGTCAATTTAACGTATAAGAAACTTTGAAAACGATGCAAGACCTATACGATGGTTTATAGGAACAATATGCAACGGTATAGCGATAGGCTGTAAATATAAGCAAGTTGTGTTTATATAAAACACAAGATTGTAAACTGGATAAAATCACTGTTTAAAAGTCGATGAATTAAACTATACGTAACTGGTCAGTCACACGTTTTGATTACCTTGTTTAAAGCAGTGTACATAGTTTTCACACGTTTTGATTACCTTGTTTAAAGCAGTGTACATAGTTTACACACGTTTTGGTTACCTTGTTTAAAGTAGTGTACATAGTTTTCACACATTTTGATTGCCTTGTTTAAAGTAGTGTACATAGTTTTCACACATTTTGATTGCCTTGTTTAAAGTAGTGTACATAGTTTACACACGTTTTGATTACCTTGTTTAAAGTAGTGTACATAGTTTACACACGTTTTGATTACCTTGTTTAAAGTAGTGTACATAGTTTACACACGTTTTGATTACCTTGTTTAAAGTAGTGTAGTTTACACACGTTTTGGTTACCTTATTTAAAGTAGTGTACATAGCTTTACAAAATAAACAAACACATACTTGCATAAATGTATAAATATAGTTTGATAATTTACGAGCTTTTTTGGCATATGAACTTACAATCAGTAAGTGAACACAAGAACAATGCTCAAGAAACCTTAGTGGGCAGAATAAAGGCAAGGAATCTTTTCCTCGTCTACATTTCTTAGATACGATTCATTCTTACTGTTCAATAGCCTTACCCAACAAAGACACACAAAAGAATAACTAAAGTAATTTTCAATGGTTTTATGATGCCCTGTTTCCGGATAAACTTATTAAATTGATTATCTTCATTATCACACTTGTAGTTTACGGATTTTTTCAATTTATGCGAATAAGCAAACTATAGAATTCTTCATATTAAAACACACAAATATTTTTTATCTATGAAGTGTACTGCAAGTTAATCAAGCTTCTCAGTTCTAGTCTAGTTATGATTACCAAGCTGCATTTAAGATTACTTTTAATTAAAAATTGATTTCCTTGTTGCTAGAGGATTTCAACAAACAAGTTTTAAAAGATTTTGGAAATACACTCGAAAGACCCTTACATGAACTAACTTCAAAGAGATTGTGATCTATTATAAAGTAGAAAAATTTTAAACTTTAAAATCAGTTGAAAAGACTAAGATAAGACTTTAATATACCTCAAATATTCTGGTCACATCCTTGAATTGAAACCTGACTTGTTTATTGTAAATTCAGTGAGTCTTTTTCCCATCTTAAGTCAGCATCTTAAAAACATACCAGGCAGTTCAGTTAGGGACTGATAAACAAACAAGGGTGAAAAAGGCTGACTGGAAAAACCGTTAGCACCAAAAAGGATCAATAATTCAGGTAAAGTGGGCGATGAAATTAAGCGCAATGCTTTCCACTCCTAATGAAGCATTAAACAGACATTTCGTTCGAAAATTAACTAAATTAATCTAAACGTACATGGAGATGTATGTTATAATGTTTAACAGCAAATATTCCCAAAGAAAATTCTATACTTTACAAAAAAAAATATCCGGCATTATGAAATCTGTGTGACTGTTCCTTAATTATAATAAGGAAAATTTCCAAAGCAATCTTATTATCACGTTAAGATATATACACATTCATAAAATGAAAATGAAACCATCTAAAATGACCTGACAAGATATGGAGTGCTGATAATTCCTACAGAGCTTTAATATACCAAATAAAGTCGGATAATAGATTAGTAGCTGTGACTAGAACTATTTAGTGCTTCATTTGGAGTTTAGTACAAATTAAAAGCAAAATATAATAATGGAAACAATATTTTTCCTTGAGGACTCTTGTTGACATGATATTCTGAAGTAATTCACAGGCCAGTAGATCTTCAACTTGTCTGTCCTTACGAGGAACTCTTCACGGTACTTAATTCTTTATGCTCTGGTAAATGTATCTCAATGTTTCTTCATGCTGAGTTAAGTGCAGTTGGCTATACAGTAATTTATTTCCTTCGTTGCTACGACTCATTTCAATTCTGTGAAAAGAAATAAAAGTCAGAATTTGACATACAGTATATTCAAAAGTCATGATTTGACATATTGTATATTCTAACTTTTTGCTCATTTCACTGTGTACATCAACATATATGTTGCACTAATAAAATGGTTTCAGTAAATACTAACGAAAATGAAGATTAGTAAGCAGCCTATATGGTTTAATGACATTCAAAATTTTCTTGACGTTAAGAGCAAACATGACATCAGTGAATGTAGACATTACTGCCTTCATCTAAAAGTTAAGTATCCAGCATCCACGAGTTAATATTAATTTAATTTGTAAGCCAACCCAATCTTCGGCTCATCGATCAAACCTTAATCAGTTGAGTGACTAATATTACAATAAACCACTGGATAAAACATCTTGCCTTACTCCACTGAATAATCAATTACAGTATATCTTCTTCCTCTGAATAACCAGGTTGAATGATTTGTCCTACCTCTTTCTGCTGACAAACTAATACTTACTGCAACCCACAAACTTACTTGCCTTAGCTTTACTCTACTGACAAACCAACCTACAATAGACAACTGATTTACTAAATCAACAATAACCCAGTGACTAATGTAGTAGCACTCCACATTGATTGGCTGAATAACGTAGCCCACCCTACCCTACTAATTTATCCTAACTTAACTCACTGACTGACACGTTCTAATTTAATCCAGTGAGTAAACTATTCCACTAGTCTGTTAACTTATCTATTGTCAATAGGAAAAACCTAAAGACTTACACAAATCACGCTACCTTGACATAAAACTTATAAATATATCATACTCCTTTGTACACTCAAATTATCTTGCATTCAGTGACTTTCCAATACTAACTTAATAATACATGACACCTTAATTCAGTTAACAGAATTTACCTTAACCTAAATTGTCCTACTCTGCTTAACTGACTGTCCTAACCTTACTCCATTAATTGAACATTAATCTCCTAACCAGAGGTTAACATTATCTGCCAACTAACTTGTCTTCCTTACTCCAGTATTGCTTAATTCTTTTATGCTCTCTGTGTCAGTGCTAGAATCTCTGCTAAAAAGTTGGAGGAGTCCTACATAGTTTGCTAACTCCAATATTTAGACTGTAGTTGTATGAAGCAAAATATGAAATTATTTCATATCTACAGGCTCCACCAACTGTGGCTTGATTTAAGTTTCCTATCCTATGAACTTTTTTCATCAACATGAGAAAAGGCATTCTTGCACTCTTATTAAGTCAAATGGTAGTACAACTTCGCATGGGACTTTATAATGGTAGTTAAAATTAGCCCTTTCAATTGAAATTCTGACTGAAACCAAATATGCAGCAAGATGCAGTTACCGTACCAGATAAATATTACTTGTAACCAGGAAGACTTTGATACATCACAAAAAATGACTGACCTGTTCCTCTTAGAGCATCTTGCAGACACAACAAGACTGGTCATAAAACATAAATATACCTCTCTTCCTTGTACTCAAATTATCTTGTATTCAGTGACTGTCCAGTACTTACTCACTCTAGTAACTAACCAAGATAAATTCAACCCCTCATCTAACTAATCCTGCCTCAGCTCACTAACCAGCCAATCTTGAAAGGCCAATCCTATCTTAAAACACTGAGTACTAATTTATTATACCTTATCATTCATTCTGCAGACTAACCATACCCTAACTTATTCCACGGACTCACAATAACCTACTGGGTAACCAGCCTTCCATTGATTCACTGGCTTCTGTATGCTATCTCAGGCCTGTGACTGGTCGACCGTTTCAATTTTTTTAATACCTTTCAATTTTAAAACAACAACTCTTTTAGTGCTGCTACCTTTGAATAAATCCAGTCATCACACCAGCTGGGTTCTTGTGATACAGTACTTCTTACTCTCAAAATAAGATGCCAGAATTTCAACAAATGTCCTCAAGTTCAAAGTTCAAGCTGCACCTGAAAGATTAAAAAATACAGTGAATTCAAAATGCAATAACTGTGTTTTAATAAATATGCTTTGAACAATACTGCTAAACTTTTCCTTGTTTATTGTTAAGGGCTAGGAATGACAAACAGGACTTGGAATTACAGTGCAAGTACAAATCCAAACAGTAGCATATGCAAGTTGAGATGAAAAAAATTCAACCCTCCAAAGGGACTCCAGTCTTGCAAATAGGGAATACCTCTTTTGTTTACGATTTAGCAGAAGAGCAAAAAGTTAATGTTTATATGAATTTTGTGTTTTCAATCTGTAAATGCCAACTGCAAAGCTCAAAAGTACCTGAGAATAATTGAAGCATCACACTTGTAATGTTGAATAAAAACAATCTTCACATTCTTTTCCAGAACCACAAAACAAATCATGAGCCTAACCTAAGAAATTAACTGGAATTATGGTCATTTCAAACAAAACAGGAATGACTAATTTCTGGCTAACATCAAGAAAATCATCTGTCGACTAGTGACAACTGGGGAGGTTTTCCTTATTGATTGTTAAAGGCAACATTGTATTAATAATACCAGGTTGAAATAAGACAAACTAATTTCTTTATATAATATAGATCATGAGCATCACTTTCTCAGTCCACTTTGTGATCTTATCCTCCTTAACAGCTTTGTCACTCAACAAATAAACACTTACTGTACTGTTCATTCTTTTGTTGATGCCCACTCATTACCACTACCCCATTCGTTATCACTCATTACCACTACCCCATTCGTTACCAGTCATTATCACAGCCCCATTTTACCTAATTACATAAGTACTGTCTTGTACTTATGAACTGTACACTATTTCTGTTATTTTTGTTTTTTTATTCCTGTTATTTTTATGTTTTTTATTACATAAATCACTGCTGCTTTTGGTGCTACTCACTTTACGTTTAGGGAAATAAAAAGGCTGGTGTGCCCCTACAATAACGGTCAAAAGCACTTACGGCATAAGAAAAGTCAGAAACTGGAAATCACTCTGCTTAACTAAAAAGCAAAAATATTTTGAAAAAAGTTCCAAGGGAAATTCCACTGCACAAAATTCAATTTGCTGTGTGCGAAAAACATGTGAAATCCCACAGATACATTCTGTAGGTATTCTCTGAAGCATGATGTGCCTTCTGGTTATTATTCTTCATCCAGGAAGGCTGAGACAGAATTCAATGTGATCGAAAGTTCCCTCTCAACTTACCTCAGCTAGTGGTGAAACTTTGTATGACTAAAAGGCTCTAAAGAGGGCAAGAGAAAGGAATTTAAGGTTACAAGGGATGGCTGGCTAGATTTATTAAGCATTGCAACCTCAAGAAATTAAAACCAGAGAACTTGCATCAACAACATGAATGATGCATTATCATTCCCAAACTCCCTTAAGGAACTCAAGAAGAGAAATATTACCTTCTAAAGCAAGGTCTAACTTTGTGAAGAAATTCACGTGTTCTGGAAGATGCCTCACTACACACAGCCAAGTGCAGTGCAAGCCCTGGGTCTCAAGGATGCAGACGACCCTCATGAATTGACCATATAGCCTTCACCCTTAAGATTACAATATTTCATGTCCCAGTTTTGGTAGTACAACAAGACTATGGTAGTTGTTATGATGTTCTAAAAATAGTTTTATAAGGTTTTCTGTCTTGATTTGTGCTGCCTTGATGCAGACCCACAGCAACATCAGGGACATCTGAAAGAGCTTCACAGTTGTAGGTGCAATTGTCCTCAGTGGAGAGGCTGTAGAAACCATAAAACTCGAAGTCATTCAAGTCTCGATTTCGATTTTAAAGACTACTGTACTAATACTATTACACCTATCTTTTGTACATATTATGCTGAATATGCCAGGCAGTGAAACAAGATGTGTCTCAAAACACAAAAGTATTTCACTTCCTTCTCCCTAAGTCACTATACTCAAGAGCAATATCTTTCTAAGTGGTGTCCTGGTTTACGTTAGGATTTATACTACAAGTACTGTAGGCATAAGCCTAGTTGGTTGGTGTCAAGCTAGACAGGTAAGATGCAGTTTAAGTTAGGCCAGGGAGGGTTGGGTTAGGTTAGGAAGTATCTGCCAGTACTGCAGGCATAATTTCTAGTAGTTAAGGAGGGTCAGACATTTCAGAGCACACTAGGTTAGGTTAGGTCAAGGAAGGTTGGGTTGAGCTGAATTCCTTTAAAATACTACGGGCATAATAATTAGAAAATTAAGGTGGTGCACGGCGTAAAGATCTTCCCCAATCCCTTTCAGCTACGATGTGGTGCCGTAGGTTGGGTTGAGCTGGATCCGTGTAATTATCACTGTGGACTTTCTGCTTTTTATCTTTGTTTTTACTAGGCCAAAATATTTTTGCAGCTACTATTTTGTCACTTTCATATTTCAGAATTGTTCTCATTCCCCCGCCCCCCCAAAATAAATTCTAGTTTCCAATGGTGTCTCTATTATTGGTAATTCTATATATTAGCTCCGCTCTTGTTTTTACCCTAAAAGAGTTCAGAGGTCTGGTTAAACAAATCATTTATAACTAACTAACTTTTTCAACTGGTTTTTTCTACACTTTTAGGGGTTCTGATACTGGCGGTGCATCTGTTTGTTGTCGGCCAAATGGAATATCACTTCGCCGTGTTTAGTACTGGCCCGGGAGGGGGGGGGTTACCCATACGTTAACAAGTTATTGCACTTGCCGGACGGGATAGGAACCGTCCGAAACAGACGTACCCATGCTCTGTCTTGTGAAGATTGCGTATGGAAACCCCTTGTTGGATGGACTTTGGGGGTTAATTACGGGTTAATTACACTCGAGCACCACAAATGAAAGGTAAATTCATAATTAGCAACCAAAAAAAAATAGAAAAAGTAAAGTTATAGTGCCGTCGGCGACGTGGAGCTACCCTATAGTTCTACCAAAATTCTAGTTTCCAATGGTGTCTCTGCTATTAGTGTTAGATATACAGATACATTGGAGAAACAAAAACCAGGGGGCTGCACCCACAAAAACTTAGAATTACAAATGCATCAGCATCACATAAAACAGGGGAAAATACCTTTCATATATTTGGCGATAAATTTTTGCCATAACCTTACCTTATCTTAGCTTCCAATTTACACTTTCACCATCACCAACAAACCTAAATTACATGTTGCTATTTCTAGTGAGAATCCATCAGGCTAACTGTAGGCAGCATGTTATTAGTTCAGAGTCAAATTACTGCCCTCTGCTTTATCCTGGGGATAAATTCACGTCAAAATAAATGACACCTTTACTGGAACTATCTGAATATAACTAAGTTGACTATGTATCCAAAAGAGCCTTACCTTCACCGATAAATATGAGGGCCGAAGTACAACCGAGTCTTTCACTTCACTAGGATGAAGGAATAGTGTCACGTGACTCTCAGAGGTTCCAATAATGTTCTGCCGAATTTAGAAAACTATCGCAGTCGTTTACTCGATAATTATAATTCATTTCGACTGTTATCGAAGTTTTTAACGAAATTATAAAACTTCAAAAGATCGTAACTGACCGTAATTGTTATTGTCATAATTTCTGTATTGTGGTTTTTAAAGATAGCAGGACCATATATGAGAACTCTCCACTATTGCTTCAAAAGAAAGAATAGTACCATAAAAAGAGAGATTTAAAAAAAAAGTCATTCTGCATGAATGCAGCTTAGAAACTTCTTGATTACTTCTAGATTTCCTATTAGCATACGCACAGTTAATGGAAATACTTCAGAAAATAAAAACACCTAGGGCATCTGGTGGACGTGAGAACTAAAAAAAAAAGACACGACAGTTGATGGAAATTTAACAGTATGTAATAAAAAATGCTTTTCGAATTTTCAGTTAACAACTAATCGTTAATAACAGTTGCGTACTTGTCAGATTATACAGTTAAATGATATTTATTAGCAAGCATTGATAATATGACGAAGTGCTTAAACAAATAACTAAATCTTCTATTAATAATTCCTGCCAGTTTTTTTATATCGGAATAACACATGACAGATGTTAATTTATTAATATTTGATTGTGAATATTTAACTTGTTTCTGGATTTAGTGCTTTCGTGTATGAGTACTATTGTTGTACTCATACATACATATGTATATATATATATATATATATATATATATATATATATATATATATATATATATATATACAGTATATATATATATATACATTTTCATTTCTTTAATAAGTTAATTTGAGGGAAATTGTAAATTTGGCACTGTAAAAAAAATAAACATAGTGGGGCCCCTTCTCTCGCCTTGAGGCACTCAGCACTTGCTTAATGGTTAATCTACAGGTGACATCCGTGTATAATCTTACTGAATCATTTAACAGAGCTTGACGCTGCACTGCTTCTATTAATCAGTCAAAGAGTAACTGTGCTGCTATCTTATCAGATCATGATAAGGAACTGGGAATATTATTAGTAACATGGAGAGAAAAGCAAATCACACAGCAGTGCCGAGTAGTCAGTGCGACTGGTCATTTCGATAAACAAGAGTTACGTTATTTAAAACTACTGGGAGAATCTATACTTAAATACCTTTATTTTCCATTTACCTGTGACCATGAGTGTTGTACATTTTCACCATCGTTGACGCTTAAGGAAAAGAAAGTAAAAATTTGACTTTCTGACCAGGCATAATGTCTCAACAAGAACTGACTGTCCACCACCGTGTGAACTACACCAGGTATGCTAGGTTAATATATTGCCTAAGCACAGAAATTATACTGCAAGCATTTAAATGGCTGTACGAAGGAAAATCTCTAACACTGAAGGAGTTCTATGAAAAAGAGCCCAAGAAATTCGAAAACATTCCAGAGCATTATCGCAGAGATATCAAAAATGGAAAACAGCCAGAGGAGATGGATTTCACTTTTTTGTACAAGCTGCTCCAAAGTGTCTGTGGTTTAGCTAATCCAAACAATGCAATATGGTTCAAAGAGGCGCCAATGCCCAGTGATAAACCTCTTGAAAATGCCCTATATCAAATAAAAGCATTGAGGAATGCGTTGTCTCACCCTAATCCTAAGAATTTTATGCTACTTAGCGACCAAGATTTGGACAAAGCTGTAGGAAAACTCCAGATGCTCTTTGAGAATGTCTTGAAATCATCAGCAATAAAGGCACGAATAAACAAAAGAAAACTGAACAGGGCCATCACCAAAATGCAAGATGGTCTCCGAAAGGAGCAATATCTTGACAGCTCACTCAGCAATAAAGAGTTTTTGAAGATAAGTCTGGAGGAGCTCTTGGATCAGATCTCCAGCCACCCCAAGACAGCATACTTGAACCCCAGGCTGGAAGAAGTAACCGATAAAAAATTTGAGGGACAAAGTAACCCCGGACTGGAAGAAGTAACCGATGTAAAATTTGAGGGTCAAAGTAAGTTGGGTGACAGCCGGCAACCGAAAACTTTCATACTGAAAGACCTCTTTGATCGCGAGACTCATGCAAAACAAGTACCTAAGGTCATCGTTCTGAGTGGGTCGACAGGATCTGGAAAGACTTCTTTATGCAGGTGAGATAAATGTATTTTTAACGTTAATGTACCCTCTCCATCATGTGGCATTGTTATACAACAAATTTCAGTCTAGCGTAGCACTCAGTGAAATAACGACACATGAATACTTGACAAATAATATCAGTAGCATTTTGAAAGTCTGAGAGCTCATTGCTCCACCATTAATCAGAAAGAAAGAAACGGCTTGTGTGATATCTACAGAAATCATATCTTTAACTTCCAGATTTTTAGCAAGAGACTGGTTGTCTAAATCAACGTCTGTGAGACAGTTGGGGAAATATGACCTAGTGCTGTTACTCAGCTGTAGGAGGATTACTACAACAGACCTTCATCGCCTCTTGAGAAACAGCCTGCTACCTAAAGCTACTAAATTGCTTGACACCCTAGAGTTATCAACATTTCTAAAATGTCACAGAATACTGTGGCTTGTAGATGGCTGGGATGAGGCGAAATCTGAAGCTATAACACTCATAACGGATCTGTTCGTCAAAGTAGAACATGAATGGATGCATCATACAGTTCTAATTACTTCAAGGCCTAATCTGGTCAGCGAAATCTTGAAGAGAACTGGTTGTCAGGACACTATTCTGAAAGTTCAATTGCTGGGGCTTGATGAAAAAGAACAAAAACAACTATTGCAACTTAATTCGAGAGGATCCCAAACTTCCTTTGACAGTGGTTCAATAGAGAGATTTTTAAGCTTTGTTGACAAATGCAGTATTAGCATCAAGGAAGATCTGAAAAACCCTTTGAAGTTTCTTTTGATATTTAGAATCTGGGCTGAAGATTCAAGTAAAGTTATAACTGGAAGCTTGATTCAGCTATACGGTGCCATAAAAGATTCTTATCAGAAGCGCCTCCTCATAAGGTTGAAGGAGCAGCCTTTTGCAGCAGAAAATAATTCAGAATACCTTGTCACCGCTTGGTTAAAGGAATTATCAAAAGTTACTTTTGAGTCCTTCTTAAAAAATGAGGGACTACACCTTAGTCCTGAATGCATTAAGATCTTGAAAAATTCTTGCTACCCATCTGTAGCAACTTATTGCCTGTCTACGTTTCTTGAATACCATCAACAGACAGACTCTATACAATCGCATCAGTATTCATTCCTTCATCCAACGCAGAAGATATTTTTTGCATCACAATATATTGTAAATATTATCAATGAAGCTGAAAACCCAGAACAGAAGGTAGACGAGATTTTTCAACAAAATATCAGCAGCTTTGAACTGAGCCATGCCATCGACCCTTTTCTTGGTGTGTATGATATATCAGCTCAAATTCAGTTAGTCTTTATGAGTATTGTCTCAAAGGTATCTAACGGATTCCTATGGCCTCATCTGCAGCAAATGCATATCAGGTCTTTCTGTGAATCTACAGTCAAGAAGGTGATAGATAGTCTGTTCAATTCATACACAAAACAAACACCAGACGTTGATAACATAAGAGAATTTTTCCCAGTTCTTCGTAGTGCTTTAGAAATACAAAGTGCCAATGGTGGTCTTGAAAAATGGCCGGTCAGATCTCTGCTGAAGGTGATATATTTATCCATTCCTGAGGGCAACACATCTAGTAGATGGCTGGAAGTGCTCAGGGTCTGCCGGTATGATCAAAATGTGCTGCAGGAGGTTGTACAGTATATTGACACGCAAGAATTACAAGTTTCCGATGCCCATCTAAAAGCAGCCTGGGAGCTCATGTGCTATGTTGTTCCTAGGAAAATTCTTGTCAGTATTTCAGGAGACCCAAAGCAACTGCCTGACCTAGAAATTTTGCTCCACTTAGTTCGGAAGCACAGGATTGAAGTTCAGCTTGTCCTGCTACAACACTTGACGAATCTTAGAAAGCGTGATCTGTCCGGTGACTATTTGGAGATGCTATGCAGCCATGACTCGAACTGCAGATTAACACACTTTTCTGGTTGCCTGAGCAGACAAGATCTTGGCGCGCTGCAGAAGGCGTCCTCTCTAGAGACTCTATCAATACGTATAATGGATGGCGAGGTTGTTAAACAGCTTCATAACATAACTCGCAAGTTTAAGAATTTGAGTGCCATAATGGTCGTGTATGACTTGAAATCATATCCACACGTTAGACTGCCACTCAATGAAAAAAGATATTTTACGAAATTTCTCACAGTTATGGTCTTTTTTCCACATTTACACGAAACAGATGTCAAAAGAGCTGCTGATTTTATCTGCTGCTTTTGTAAAAATTACTTTACAATTCACTTTAGTAGGATTGGAAAGCATGGCATTAATACAATTTCTTCTGCCTTAACTAAAAACAAGGTGACAGTTACCAGCATGTACAAAAACCGTCTATCGTAAAGGACTTCAAGAACCTGCCTTAGCTAATATTGGTTTTATTTTAGTTAATAAAGAACACGCACTGTGCACTCCTGATTCCCGTTAAGGAAAACAAATGCTTTTCACAATAAAGTTAGGTAATTTACAATATAGACTGATAACGTAATATCTATAAATTGAGAATTTACCTTAATAAATGAATGTTTCGTGAGTGTATTGAAGGGACCAGAGAAAAGGCCTAGATAATTCTTCAAGATCTTCAAGATTTTGGCGAAAGTAGTGGATGTTATGATTAAATGAAGTTCACGTGCTTCGATAACTACTGAGGTACCTTTTTATCTGTGTACAAACTCATTGTTCATAATCATGAACAGTTATTGTGAAAATTTCTGTTGTTTACAGCGTATGCATGGCTGAGCCTACTGCACTGGTACATTTTCACGCAAATGGGTGGCAGTAATATGTTAAGAGTCATATTAAAAACGATTTAATCCCCTCCTTAGAATCATATATACCTGATTATACATATATGAGTAAATCATTAGACGGGGAAATGTTTGAAGGGCTTGTTCACTGCGGTAGTTTTAGTTACCAGAACTGAACACTGCACTGAAATCAGAATTGCAGAAGAGCCCCTGTATTAGCTCTGTCAGTTTCTTGTGCAAGACCAGTGGGTATGGGAGAGTGTATAAATAACATTTTTTTCTCTCTCTATCCCTCTCTCTTTTTAGTCTGTAAAAACTTATTTTCTTGTAACCAGTGATATGATTTCCCTAGATCATAGTCTCTTACATGGAACGGCATTCCTTTCAAAATGATGCATATGGATGAAAATAATTACAGGACATGCCGGTGAATATAACCATGAAATGTAACTTGGGATCACGTCAAGATTAGCGAACCCAACATCTCCATGTCAAGAACAGCGAACCCAATGATCCCCGTGTAAAGAATGAACAACCATTTTCGGTCCGAACTCCAATTCCACATGAGGGCTAGTACTGAGCATGGCGAAACAGTGATTCATATACACTTTCGCCGTGTTTAGTACTACCCACTGGTTGGTCAAATGTATTTCGCCTTGTTTAGTACTAGCCCCTTGGGGATCAAATGTTTGGTACCGAAGTGTTCATGTCTAGAACAGCGAACCCGATTATTCCCATGTAAAGAGTAAGGAACCCAATAATCTTGTAAAGAATAGCGAACGCTGCTGCGAGCGGGTTCGCTAATTTTGACATGATCCAGAAGTTAGTATTGTTTCAAAGATAACGGTTATAACCGTTGCGGTTTGAGCACTTGCTGTTATCGGTTGACAATGTAAATCTTATCTTTTATCAGTGCAATGTGAACAGATGAACATTGCTTGTCGTTATTACCATCATTTTTATAATAATTTTGTCATTGTTTGAGGCATAATACATAAGCACACTCTCTCTCTCTCTCTCTCTCTCTCTCTCTCTCTATCTTTCCTGTAGCCTCTCACACACGCACACACACAAAGAAACCAGCTAAAGAAACTATAAAAATTCATGTTACTTTACATTTATTATATATCTAAGGAAAATTGTCATTACAGTTCCCTGCGATTTTTGCCTCCACTTAACCAGTTTCAACCAAATTCCAGTTTCAACCAAATTTTCTTCATGTACGTGTTTACTTTTTTTCATTTTGATCTGAAGACAAATTCAGTGTGTCAGTGTGAGTTACAGTTTCATCTTTTTGATTTTAGCTCGTTTGGTCTCTACCATGTCGTAAACACATGTCGGCAACTTATCGAAAAACAAATCACAAAGAAGTTGAAAACAAGTCAGCGACACACTGGGAGTTCTAACCAGTACTTCACACGACTACCCAGCAATTGCCAACGGGTCGTTCTCCTCTTAAGGTTGTCGACTTGTTCTCAACCTATTGTGGTATGTATCCTACAAGTTGCCGACATGTGTACAACATGTTTAAAGGTAGTGTGGATACACCCTAAAATGTATTTATACTTGATACACTGTTACCTTCGCTAACTGTTGATGTCTGACTTCTGGCATGTGCATTACCAACAGAAACATTTATTTATATGTATCCAGTTGTTCCAAATAAAACATTATAACGCAAAAGTGTCTGTGTATTTTCCCATGAGATTTTTATCCAGTAAAAAATCCGATAATACCGGCATTTTATTTCCTCTTACTTTCCCACGTCCGATGAAAAAAAAAAAAAGGTAGGTAACACGAGAAACATTCGACACAAACTGAAAGAATCCAAGACATTATTCTCTTATCTCACACTTAGTCACGAAATATGCATTAATATTAGCTTGTATAAAATATGCATACTACTACTTCTAATTTTATTATTATTATTATTATTATTATTATTATTATTATTATTATTATTATTATTATTATTATTATTACTCACAATCAAAAAAAGAACATTCATATGGGACCATTAAAAATTATAATAAATATTTTTTCAGTGAAGAGTGATTGACTGATTTATGGCTACTAAAACTGGCCATACATCAATCAATCAATCATAAAATATAAAGGAGAGGAATTTAAATCTCTCTAGGAATTAACGACAAAGGAAATTAAGATGAGAGAAACGACAGAGAGAAGCAGAAAAATCGACAGAACAGAGGACACAAAAGGCATAAGAGAAGAAAAGATTGAATTAGTTCAGAAGAGAGCAAATCGGAATAAGAGAAAGTGGTGAACTGAATACCAAGAGAAAAGATTACAATCGAGGGATATCAGTAATACTAGATATAGTCAACACACAGTTACGTATGTAAAAGATATACGTTTCTACCTCACACTGGGATCGAACCCTGGACCCACAAATGCATTACAAGGGCTCTACCAGCTGATCCACAGAAGAGAAAACTGATATTTAAAATAAATGTTTAACGAATATGATGTTTAAAAGATTCACTATAAGCCTAGTATCCCTTTGCTTGAAGATTTACTCCAAGCCTCGTATCCCCTTGCTTGAAAGTTTTCCTGAAAGCCTAGTGTTCCCTTGCTTGAAGATTTACTGCAAGCCTCGTATCCCTTTGCTTGAGGATTTACTGCAAGCCTCGTATCCCTTTGCTTGAAGATTTACTGCAAGCCTCGTATCCCCTTGCTTGAAAGTTTTCCTGAAAGCCTAGTGTTACCTTGCTTGAAGATTTACTGCAAGCCTCGTATCCCTTTGCTTGAAGATTTGCTGCAAGCCTCGTATCCCTTTGCTTGAAGATTTGCTGCAAGCCTCGTATCCCTTTGCTTGAAGATTTGCTGCAAGCCTCGTATCCCTTTGCTTGAAGATTTGCTGCAAGCCTCGTATCCCTTTGCTTGAAGATTTACTGCAAGCCTCGTATCCCCTTGCTTGAAAGTTTTCCTGAAAGCCTAGTGTTACCTTGCTTGAAGATTTACTGCAAGCCTAGTATCCCCTTGCTTGAAAGTTTTCCTGAAAGCCTAGTGTTACCTTGCTTGAAGATTTACTGCAAGCCTCGTATCCCTTTGCTTGAAGATTTACTGCAAGCCTAGTATCCCCTTGCTTGAAAGTTTTCCTGAAAGCCTAGTGTTACCTTGCTTGAAGATTTACTGCAAGCCTCGTATCCCTTTGCTTGAAGATTTGCTGCAAGCCTCGTATCCCCTTGCTTGAAAGTTTTCCTGAAAGCCTAGTGTTTTTGCTTGAAGATTTACTGCAAGCCTCGTATCCCTTTGCTTGAAGATTTGCTGCAAGCCTCGTATCCCTTTGCTTGAAGATTTGCTGCAAGCCTCGTATCCCTTTGCTTGAAGATTTGCTGCAAGCCTCGTATCCCTTTGCTTGAAGATTTACTGCAAGCCTCGTATCCCCTTGCTTGAAAGTTTTCCTGAAAGCCTAGTGTTACCTTGCTTGAAGATTTACTGCAAGCCTCGTATCCCTTTGCTTGAAGATTTGCTGCAAGCCTCGTATCCCTTTGCTTGAAGATTTGCTGCAAGCCTCGTATCCCTTGCTTGAAGATTTACTGCAAGCCTCGTATCCCCTTGCTTGAAAGTTTTCCTGAAAGCCTAGTGTTACCTTGCTTGAAGATTTACTGCAAGCCTCGTATCCCTTTGCTTGAAGATTTGCTGCAAGCCTCGTATCCCTTGCTTGAAGATTTGCTGCAAGCCTCGTATCCCTTTGCTTGAAGATTTGCTGCAAGCCTCGTATCCCTTTGCTTGAAGATTTACTGCAAGCCTCGTATCCCCTTGCTTGAAAGTTTTCCTGAAAGCCTAGTGTTACCTTGCTTGAAGATTTACTGCAAGCCTCGTATCCCCTTGCTTGAAGATTTACTGCAAGCCTCGTATCCCTTTGCTTGAAGATTTACTGCAAGCCTCGTATCCCCTTGCTTGAAAGTTTTCCTGAAAGCCTAGTGTTACCTTGCTTGAAGATTTACTGCAAGCCTCGTATCCCCTTGCTTGAAGATTTACTGCAAGCCTCGTATCCCTTCGCTTGAAGATTTACTGCAAGCCTCCTATCCCTTTGCTTGAAGATTTACTGCAAGCTTCGTATCCCCTTGCTTGAAACATTTACAGTAAGTCTTGTGTTCCCTGCATATTTTTCTCTTCGTGTTTGTCTTTTAATTGACGTATATTTAAGGGTCAAGTGTCTCTTTTAACGCAAGGACAAATTCATCTGCCGACAATGACATCACATGTTTTCTGTGATGTTTCTCCCGCGTTCATTTCATTTTTGCAACTCATGTGATGTCAGCCATTAGCGTGCATGTACTCTTGTGAGGAAGAGTATGGGGGTAGGGGTTGTATTCTGATAATTTACAACACGAACAATAAATACCAGCGATATTTATCACTATGCTACATTAATCTATATGTTGCATGCTACTATGGTAAAAGTAAATTATACACAGTCATTTTGACCTAAGTTAATCATCTATATATTGCATGCTAGTATTGTAAATCACATAAAAAGTACTTTTTAATTTGTCTCTAAGTGATAAATTACAGCGTTTCAGAATTTACCATGGATATTAAAAGGCTTTAACCAATGTATGCACTAAAGAAACATGAGAAAATAAAATAAATAATAAAGCAATGCATATTTCCTTACCGTCTGAAAATGACAAGTGTTGAGTTTGTAAATGCACTTGCCTACAATATCTTATATTTTCTGAAAATATTTACTTCGTACAGTACTGAAGGTTCATCTTATACAATGATTCGTCAAAATATAAACAGCATATCCTTGCTTTATCAGTTTAAAGTGGTCCTTTCTCTTGTAAACATTAATCAAATTTCTTTCAACTTCTTGACAGAAAGTTGATGAAACTGAACATCGGTGTTTTTTGAAGAATTTGCATTGCAAATAAAAATACAAGTACTAGGGAAGATATCAATTCTGTCAACACACTGATATTTACACACACACACACATATATATATATATATATATATATATATATATATATATATATATATATATATATATATATATATATATGTGTGTGTGTATATATATATATATATATATATATATATATATATATATATATATATATATATATATATGTGTGTGTATATATATATATATATATATATATATATATATATATATATATATATATATATATATATATATATATATATGCCACAATTTCCTTTTTATACAGTCGTCCAACCAAGACATCCATCGCCGCGTAAAAGGAAGTTATCATTCAGCACATATGTTACAATGAGTTGCCAATTGACGAAGACCTCAAGTTCACAATGCTTGTACGACATTTACCTTCCTTTTAAATTTTCCGTGGAATACTTTATTCAAATTCATTTTTCAATGTTAAGTTTGATGAATTTCATATATGTATGCATTCACTTTACAGCCAATGCAGGCTTGATATTTACAAGACTACTGCATCAGGATAAAAAGTTAATTGGTCAGTTGGCAACTTTTGTGAACGACAGCAGCAGAATGCTGCCCCGTTATCATACTCGTTCTTCTTCTCTCGAGTCTTCCCAGGGACGCGAACATAAAGACCCGGTAACCTTCACGGTATTATAGTCAGCAACAGTGAATCAGGAAGGACGTCTGTGTCTGTGAGTGTTTCTCGTAATCACAGGCTGCCTTTATTTTTCTCAGGCTGCCTTGAACTTCATTACATCGAAAAGAAAAGGTGAGGTAATCTTTGACTTCGCGTTGATTTTGTAAGAACGTGTTCATCTTGAGCTGTGAGTAAACATTGCCTTAAGCCAGGAAGTCTGTCTTCTCGTTGGTTCTGTTAAATCTCATACTAACTGATTTGTTACGAGATAAAAATTGGTGTAAAACTAGGAGGATAGTATCTTGGATAAATAAAATTCATGGAATCTCTCCAACTTTGGTTCAGTGGAAATGGTATGAAAAACGGAGAAAATATTATGCAATACGAATTCTAAAAGAACGTCTTGCCAAATTTATATATATATATATATATATATATATATATATATATATATATATATATATATATATATATATATATTCTGTGGCTAACAAAATAGAGAGCAGAAAAAAGCATAAAAAGACAAGACTTTGGAGACATCAACTGCTAGCTAGGGCAAAGGTCTGTGGGGGTAGGGTGGGGGGGAGTTGTCACAAAATTTTTTTTAATACTTGCCTAAAAATACAACTTAATTAGCTTTCATCCACTGTGGTGAACATATGATATGATGGAGCTGGTATTTATTCTCTGATTACTATTGTAAAAAGATAGAGAAAAAAAACAAGAGTAGGCCTACCTCTTCATATTATTGATGCTCAAAACACATGAACTAATTTCAGGTATCATTAGGTGTCACTAATGTCTTATTTGGTTAACCAAAGCTTTGTATATTATGGACTAGCATCGTGTTATTGACTTTTTGCCTTTCTCTCTCCAGATTCAGCAAGACCTATCTGCCATGAAGGCACGCAGTGTAACTCTGCTACTTGAATTAATCGCGCTGACTGCTTTGTTAGCAAATGCAGCCAACAGTGCTCAACCCCAGCCGCATGTAATTCTCATTGTAGCGGATGATTTGGGTATGTTGACTTTACTAGTTTCCCTTCCTTATTTCTCTGAAGTTTCCTTTCGAAGGCTTATAGTTTAATTAATGGTTATCCGGCCATTCATTTACTAACATGAACCGTGGTGCATTTCTCAGTTAAATGTGGAGTACCAATGGCCGTTTAATGAGATTTAATCGCATGGTCGTTCTTTCCTTATCAAATACTATCGCTGATGACACTGGTCTTATCCTGTTTCTATAGGAGTGCGTGTATGCAAACTGGACTATAATGTTTTATAATGTTCTCTAATGAAACATTATTTTTCTCCAGAACTACTGGCTGCTTTCTCCCTTGTGTTGAAAAAGAATTTTGAGAGTAAAACAAGACTAAATTTTAAGTTATTCATACATTTCAAGAGGACTAATCTTATTGGTAATTGATTTGTTTCATAAGAATCTATGATTATCTTCTATATTTTTTAAATTAAAACAATTTCATATTTCAAGCTATTCATACACTTCACCTTGACAACTCATATTATCAATTAATTTGTTTCATATAAATCTGTGATTATCTTCTATACTTTTCGTAAGTTTATGCAAGGTTTGGGAGACACTCTTATTGAAGTCACGTAATACTAAGCCTGTTTTCAACAGCTGATTAGTATGACAGCATGTTACTATCATATAAATTCAGCTTCGGCGTAAGGTTGCATCAACACTGTTCTTAGGCTCTTTGCTACCTAGCAGCCAATATTCCTGAACAGATACTTGTGACGCCCCTCTAAATCTAATCAGTACACTGAACACAATCTTGATACTAGAAATAAAACCAAATTTATTCATACTGACTTAAGTGTCAAGTGTTATCTTTAACTTGTTTTACTATTAAAGTGATTGTGTGCTCACTGAACCTAGACTGAACACACTATCAGTTTCACTGGATAGTGAAACTGATAGTCTTATTCAGGGTTTTTCAACTAGTGTCATAATAACTGACCTTGAAGACAGGACAGTAAAGTATACAGATGGTGCGCTTGTTGCTCTTCTAAAACTGCTGAGTTAGCACCTAGCCTTAGCAGAGATCTGAAGTGGATCAGGAAGTGGTTTAACCACTGGTTAATTTTAGCAGTGGCATATTTTACTTATAATTTTATACTTTAAGGCTGGAACGACGTATCGTGGCATAATCCAACGGCCCTGACGCCTCATCTTGAAGAGTTGGCCAAGGGCGGCATCATCCTGAACCAGTCTTACGTTCAGCCGATTTGTACCCCTACCAGATCTGCTCTTTTGACTGGACGATACCCATACACTATTGGCAGACAGGTATTATTATTATTATTATTATTATTATTATTATTATTATTATTATTATTATTATTATTATTATTATTATTATTACTGTTGTTGTTTATGAAGTAGATAAACAATAAGTTTAAATTGTTTGCTTGGTGTTGATGTTTTCCTACTTGTTCGATATTTATTAGCTTTATTTTCTTTTCTTTTTTTCTTGGAGCGAGGTGTCCTGTGGCCAGAGGAACCAACGGGTCTTACAATCAAGCGTCAGTTGCTGCCACAAGTCATGAAGTCTGTCGGGTATTCAACGCACGCTGTTGGCAAGTAAGATGTCTCTCTTGTTGCCAATGTATTTTGACGTCTGGAAGCAAAGACTGGCCATAAATCAACTTTGAAAATTCAATGGTAAAATCAGTTCACCTTCCATTGTCATGATCTGGCAGAAATGAAAAGGTGTTGAACTTAAGGCTAAAACTCCTTTTACAAAGAAACCAGATAACAAATGAGGTTAACAGATGGTCCGTGAACCTAAGTTTGGTACCGTACAGAACCGGAATGTTTTGTGACATGGACTGTACTGGCAGTCTCCATTTGACCTCTGAAAGCAAGGATTGGGTTTCTTTATGATTTCACAACTCTGCACCATTCTGTTCAGAGTGTAATATCTGCATTTGCTTGCATGTATGCATGCGCACAGTTCATGTTATTTTTTCTTATTTTGACAAAAAATAGTCAGCCATTTAGTCTTGCAGGTGAACATAACTGGCAAAATACCAGTAACGTGAAAAGTGATTGTGTCAATACGATTTCATACATTTTGGAGATCACTCACTTTCTCTCTTGGAAAAGCACAGTATAATTTTTACCATTATTTTAACACCAGGTGGCATTTAGGCTTCTGTTCTTGGGATTACACTCCAACAATGAGGGGTTTTGATACTTTTTGGGGGTACTACACTGGAGCTGAAGATTATTATCATCATGTGAGGTCCGGCTGGCATCATTTGAGTTCAGCCACTTGCAATGATCCAGTGCCCCAGGACCAACTATCTGTCAACGGTAAGATATGAACAATTCTTTTTATGTTATGATCTGACTACATTGCCACTTTTCAGTTAATGTTTCTGGAGGAATGAGAATTCAATGATGACATCTGGAAATAATTTGGCAGTTTTAGCAGGGGTGTCTGTACTTTTTACTGGTAATGATCAAGATAAAATGACAGATGAAAATATGAGGCAAAATACTGATTCTTCTTTTTTTTTTCAGCATCAGACGCCCACAGTATACCGTTCGGTTATGACTTCAGAAATAACACCGCTCCTGAATACAGCGTTGATGGCCAATATTCAACGGTAATATACAGTCAATTTTGATGCAGATCATTGTTTTGTGCCTTCTGTGTAAATACTATCATGGTGTTATCACAATAAACTTTTGTAGTTTTTGCTAATGTGAGGGTATTTTCACTGCATATTTTCTTCTGTTCAAACACCAAGGCTATGCAATTACACTTATTATATTACAATATTAAATGATGCTCGTGGCTGAATATTCGCGTGTATATAAATATGTATACAATTCTCTTTTCTATTTCAGTACGTCTTTTCATCATACATTGAGAACCTGTTGAGAAAAAGGAACGCGAGTGACCCGATGTTCCTGTACCTGCCGTTCCAGAGCGTTCACTCTCCTCTCCAGGTTCCAGAAAATTACACCCGCCCTTTCGACCACATTGACGCCAAAGACCGCAGGGTAAAATTGGGTAATGAAAATCAACAAAATAGAATCTTTCTTGTTGTCGCCTTTGTTGTTCATGTAAACTTGTCAATTTTTTGCAAGCGCCCTCAACAACCACCACCAACTTTTGTGTTTCTTTCTGAGTAAGGATTATTGAGACTTAAGTTGGTCATCTCATGGGACTTCAAGGTCAAAGAGAAAATGAAAAAGGTCAATGTCATTCCATTGACAGATTGATTTTGTGGTCAGTGGTCTTGGCATAATCCTTGATAATAATCATAACGATAAAATCATTAAAATTCCCTTTAGATAATGCACTAATGGATAGACTTAAATTGCAGGAATGGTGTTGGCTCTGGACGAGGCTGTGGGAAGGGTTGTACAAGCCTTAAAGGACACTGGCCATTATGATAATTCTATCATCATTTTCACCTCTGATGTGAGTAGTCAAGGTTATTACTATTTCTTATTTCTTTCGTAAACGGGTACAAGATTTTGAGTTTCACTGGGTGTTACATTAAGAGCATTTCTTTATATTGACATGTGCAAACATTTTCTCTGCAATGTACAAATTGCTGTCAAAGGCAGTACTGTTATTTTCAGAACAATGCTGCATTTATTACTGTATTTCCGATATATATTTTTTTCTGTTTGTTTCCTATATGCGAAGAACTTCTGTTGTCCATAATTCACAAAGCTGCTTATATCAGTATCTGCACCAGTTGTCAACATGACTATTTCCTGAACAACTGTGTGTTAACTGCAACATTTTAGCTAAATAATTCACTGTTTATTCACGCAAGCAAAATAAATTTATAGGCATTAAGGCTCTACCCTCCTTATTCCGATGGAAGAAGGACTAAATTCTCAGCGAAAACCGTTTATTTCCAGAACGGCGGTCCGACCGTTTCCGCAGGAAACAACTGGCCTCTGAGAGGAAATAAAACGACTCTCTGGGAAGGCGGAACCAGAGTGGTAGCTTTCGTCCACTCGCCCCTTTTGCCCAACAAGGGGATTGTCTCTGACAAGTAAGCGTTCTTTCTAATT
The DNA here is from genome assembly GCF_040412425.1 of Macrobrachium rosenbergii. Classification (NCBI taxonomy): domain Eukaryota; kingdom Metazoa; phylum Arthropoda; class Malacostraca; order Decapoda; family Palaemonidae; genus Macrobrachium; species Macrobrachium rosenbergii. Next base: position 18,696,795 of record NC_089780.1, read on the forward strand.
ATGAAGGTTTATATTGTAGCCTAAATGTGTGTGTGGCACTGTTGCTAACAAGCCATAGTTCTTCCTACCTTCACGGCTTACCTGTGTGACACTGTTTCTGACAAGTAACATTTCTGCTTAGCTATGAAGGTATAGGCTTACTGTGTGTACAGTGTCTCTAATAGGTATGGGTTCTTCCCAGTTGTGAAGGTTTTTATTATAGATTGACTGTGTGTGTGTAAACTGTCCTAATAAGTGAGGCTTCTCCCTAGTTATGAAGGTTATATTACAGCTTAACTCTGTATGTGCACTGACTCTAACTAGCTATAGTCTTCTTAGTTTAAAACAAGCCATAAAATGGACAGTGAAATATTCTTGTCATAAAAAAAGTGAAAAATAACATTCCTCTAGGCAAAAGGGCCTTAGGAAAACGTCTTCCCACGAATGAAAGTTTATTATAGCTTAATTCTGTCTGACACTATCTTTAATAAATAAAAATTCTTTCTACATATTAAGGTTGATATTATAGCTTAAACTTCTTTGGCACCATCTCTAATAAATATGAATTATTCCTATATATTAAGAATGATATTATGGCTTAAACCTCTTTTGGCATTGTCTATAATAAGTAATTCTTTCTATATAAGAAGATTTATATTGTAGCTTGACTCTGTGTGGCATTATATCTAAAAAATAAGAGTTCATCATAGATATGAAGGTTAAATTCTAGCTCAACTCTATGTTGAAACTGTTACTATCAAGTAAGGGTTCTACCAGGTTAAAAAGGCTTACATTATAGCTTAAATCTGTCTGGCACTATCTCTAATGGATAAGAATTCTTCAGAGCTAAGAGGATTTGTGTTACAGCTCAGTTCTTTGTGGGGACTCACTCTCCTAGCTATACTGTAAACAGTTGTATTAAAACTCAAATATCAATCTTGTACTTACATTCGTAATCATCTGATATTTTCTACTTGACTGAATCTGAAACATGTGGCATCCTTCACAATGATGTCCCCGGAGTTATTGCATTGTAATTCTGGAAAGAAAAGAACAAGCCTGATTTGATGTTGCATGAATACATAAATCCATATTTTTTTCAAGACATTTGTTGTGAAATTTGGATATTTTTCAAAATATATATACACACACATTTTATATTATATATATATATATATATATATATATATATATATATATATATATATATACATATATATATATATATATATATATATATATATATATATATATATATATATATATATATATATATATATATATATACTTAACAATAAATCCTTTTCCACTGATAAGAGTGGATTTATAAATAACAAAAAATCGTCACACTCACAGAAATGAGCCAGATTTAAATTGGGATTCTAAATTTTAAAAATGTACCTTTCATAATTTTCAAAGAATATGGCGCAAGAGATGTTTTTCAATTAGCAACCATATAATGGAATTCAATACCAATCACATATCTTCGTTTAAAATCTGAATCTCATAAAATGATTTGATTGTTATTGTAAGAATATTAAATATTTGCGTGATAATAGCATGGCACGTCTCATTTGAGTTTAAGAAGCCCCTGATAATAATGCCACACAAATTTTCATTTCGAAAACTTAGCAATGTTTTGCGGATTAAGACTCTAAAAAAATTAATGTTATTCAAAATAATATCATTTCGAACCTTTCTATCACATAGTAGAAAATGTAATCTGCCATATCTATAATGATGATTTATTTTTCTAAATTGTATCAGGAGCATTGCTTAGTCTCGATGGCCAAGTCGGTTAGAGCAGCAGCTGCGGACTTCACAGAGGTCTGTGGCATGGGTTCAAATCCGCAGCCGACCGGTCAGAGAGGCGGACACTTTGCTATCCGTGTAGACACCCCGGGATTATGTATGTAATCAACGGATAGGTTTGCTTAAAAGCAAATGGGTGTTACAGACTAATACACACACAAACAAAGCCACTCTAACATCTCCTAAAAACATAACAGACACCTCACACGTCTCGAACTGTCGACTTACCCGCTCAACGTCTGCTCGCTGCTGGGAGAAAGGGAGCTGGTGACTGGTACAATACATGTATACGCCACCAGGGTCTAAGTGATGTCAGGCAGGGCAGCTGATCGAGACAATGGTCTACCCCAAAGCCAAATCAAAGTCCTTCAAAGTAGGCATCGTGCTTACCCCATACAAAAATGGGAAAAAGCACATTAAAAGAAGAAGAAATATCAGGAGCATTGCTTGTTGGAATACAGTGATGTCAGCTTCACGAATACTATGCCTATCGAAACAGTCTATCATTTCTCCATCACATTGAAATAGTTTTGTTTTCCTGATATTGCTAGTAAAGATTGGGGGCGGTCGCCATAGCACAGAAACCTGTTGACTATCTCCTAGCCCGTGCAATTCTTTCCATGCAATGCTCCGGAAATTACTACATTACTTGATTACCTATAGATGTCATACCCATCAGAACTATGGCATCATTTTGTATTTGTCTGTCCGCCGGGCAGTTTAAGATTGAGTTAGTGAAACAATATCATTTTTTGGCCGTCCCTAACTTTAAAAGGAACAAGGAAATAAAGTTGACAATTTCATCAAATTTATATTACTCATCGATTTTCCCTAACTTCAGGAAAACAGTTTTATCTGTGAAAATTAGAAAATTAGAAATCTTCGGTTGGTTGTTAATTTCTCGCTTTTGTTTCAGATATTAGGGAAGAAAAACTGAAAAGTGCTTATTGTATCATTTTCCTAATTTTTATTTTTACGGAATTATCATCAAAATTTCGAAAACTTCTCCCCATTATCTACTGCCTTATGACAGTTACATACATTTCACTCGCATTACGTAATGTTTCTCCCGTTTTCTTTTGACCACCAGTCTCATACACGTCACAGACTGGTTCGCGACGATTGCCGGCTTAGCAGGTGGGACTGCTCCTGACGATACCAGTGGGTATGACCAGTGGCAAGCTATCACCACTTCAGCACCTTCGCCAAGGGCAGAGATGATCTACAACATCGATATGACAAAGAATGGAATGAACGCTGGAATCAGGTCGCTTCTCAGTAACAATATATATATATATATATATATATATATATATATATATATATATATATATATATATATATATATGCTATCCACCTTCTATAATAATCAGCTACATTATCATCATTATTTTAGTTATGCTACCACATTAGATGAGATACATTCTCAAGCAAATACCTTAAATTGAATATTTAGTGTAAAATAGTTTAATTTAGTTTCATATATATATATATATATATATATATATATATATATATATATATATATATATATATATATATATATATATATATATATATATATATATATATATATATATATATATATATATATATATTATAGTGTGTGTGTGTATAATTGTAGATAAATATTTCCCATTGACACTTTCCACTTTAATTTAAATCTCGCCTTTCCATTGTCCTCAGGATGGGCGACTACAAACTCCTAGTAGGAGACCCAGGGCCGGGGGAGTGGACACCCCCACCCGAGGGTGAGAGTGGTAATCTAGACCGTGGTTTCGATCAAGATATAAGGACGACTTCACCAAACTCTCTGGGCTCTAGAAACGGCAGCGCAGATCCACAGCTTCCGGAAGAAAATCCAATTGCTTTTGATGTTGCAAACACCGTTAGCGTTCAGTTAGAAGAATCCACGATATCCCGCGTAACTCCGGAAGAATTGGAAGAAAATGGTGGTGTGGTGATATCTAGTACAGATTTGCAATACGAGAACGAAGTGGTAACATTGCAAGACTTGGGGCTACAACCTAAAAATTTCCCTGTTCTCAGGCAGTTCCTAAGCAACGACACTGAAGTCCAGCTCTTCAATGTTACTGGTGAGTTAGGCCTAGTCACTGGCGTAAGGTGCACACGAGTAAGTGCTGTTGCCTCTGCTCAAGTACACAATGTTCTTTGAAGACTTTTCCTTGTTGTTTTAAAAGGGTTTTGTCCATATCCGAATGGTGTTTGCTAGTATGACATTAGAATGCTAGAAATAATTTTGTATGAGCGAGATGGAATACATGTCCTTATGTATGTTGATATATGCAGTCTTTGTCATATTCATCTTTTTCATTGAGGAACATCTTTGAAAAAAGACCAATTTCGACAATTCCTACAACAAATGGCATGGAATGCTGACATGAATTTTGAGACAAAAGTTTTCACTGTAGTCATTACCAAAGGGTGGTAGCAGCATCCCTTCGACCCCTAGCTGCGCAAACTTTTTAGCCTTTTACTTGACCTCCGTTCCTACTTCCTCTCTTCCAACTTGCTGTCCAACCACTCCAACTCCCTCTTTTCTCTGTGTCTTAAGCGCTGAATGGCTGAAAATGCCCAAATGCTTGTCTGTAGAGCCAGATTTTTCATATACAATAAGACAAAGACTTTATTACCTTCTTGCTTGAGAGATCGTATCATCTTGTTCTCAGGCGACCCGGAGGAGAGGAACAGCATAGCGACCAAAGCAAAAGACGTGGTCAAGACACTTATGGGCCTCCTCCAGTTCTACCTGAAGGACTACGTAGAACCTGATATCCTTCCAGATGATCCTGCGGCTAATCCTTCGCGCTGGAACAATACCTGGACGCCAGGGTGGTGCCGTGCCAAATGAGATGTTTGTTTATGTCGCTGTAGAAGAATGTGGCAAAGAACAGACCCATACTTGAAAAGTCTAACCTGAAGTCTTATATTCCTTGGGATTGACGAAAATTTGGTGATGTTTAAAAGATGATATATATTAAAAAGTTTGTGCGTTTTATTTTGAATTAAATCTTTGAAATATGCCAGCCATTTTTTTCTTTGTACAGCTATAGATAAAATATCAGTAAAGCCACAAGGCTACAGTACCTGTAGCTAATTGTACACGAAAGCAGATCTCTATTCATTTTTAAAGCATATATATATATATATATATATATATATATATATATATATATATATATATATATATATATATTTTACGTTTTTCCGTGGTTTTAGTTTGAAATATGCTCTGTGAGACAGGTAGCAACAGTTTAAGTTAATTTAGCCTTGTGATTCTGACTTCGTGGGTACGGGAAAACGTAAAAAGAGGAAAACAAAGGAGAATTTCATATGAGCATAGGGCTCTGGTTACTGAGGGAAATATTACGTAAAACACGTGGGCACATTTAAAGTAGTGTATTTACATAAATGACATTAGTACGGGAAAGAGGAACTCAGTAGGTTGAATGAAACTGGGGAATTCCAGCCACAGTCCGAGAAGCTTCCACGAAATAGCATCCCTCTGAAATGAGAGATATGCACATTATACGCCAGTAATGAAAATAGACAAAAGAATAATGAATTCGAGGCTGCACTGAGGGTGCCAAAGGAGTAATAAAGAATTAATACTGCCGATGCAAGAGGCGCACGGACATTAGACAAGGGAGATTTCTGGCTTTCTCTTTAAGAAAATATTACGAGACAAAAGCGTGACTGAAATGGGGCTCTTCCAGGGCACTTTACCTTAGCAGATTTTCCGAGGGCGTGTAGAAGGCGGTCCGTGGATGACTTGCGATTTCCGAGGACGAGTTTCTTCCACGTGGTGAGATGCAAGGGCTTCCGTAAAGGGGGCAAGGCGATGGGGACTCCTCGAAACTCCAAGCAATGGCGTGTGGGCTCGAGGAATACGGTTGAAGGGCACGAGGAGAAGTATACTTTGGGAAGGGCCACGTGGTTAGGATGCAAGGGCATCGATGGGGCCAGGTGTTGAGGACGTCTTCACAAGTTCACTCCATATCTTCCAGCCCGCGTGTGTCGAGACCTCGTGGGCTTTTTCTTTATCCCCTCCTTTGGGGCAGGGGTGCGCCCAACACAGATGCTTTGACTCATTGCACCTGCTGCCGCAGGGAGGTTTTGGCCTGTAGGAGAAACGCCCAAGCCAGATTACTTTTGCCTCGAAGGAAAGATCTTTATCAAAAATGGGAGCGCCTTTAATCTTTTAAACCCCTGTTTTTACGTCGATAGACAGATGGTCTATCGATTGGCGGCTGGCAGTAAATGAAACACAACAACAACCAACAACAACAAAGGAGGGGAGGGGAGGCAATTTGCTAGCGAATTCTTGCTAATCATAATACCTCCCCATACAAGATGATGTACATACCTCCTTCGGGTGTGTACATCGATATTCAGAATGAGCGGCAAATGCTTTACGTTACTCTACATTCTGCCTTGTAATGAACTTTACTCCTAAGGGTTTTATGAAGCTGTGACGTTACTTTTAATAACACATTGGGACAATTTTCGTTAACAGAACGCAAAGTGATTTAACACTTGCAAAAGAATAATTACTTTAGATTTGGTTACCCACTGGTAACTTTATAATGTGACTCGAACAATTGTGAATTAATTAAGATTATAGGACCACTTATATGAGGCTATGGCCAACAAATGAAAAGAAAGGTTATTGTTCAAGAATTAAAATACACGGTTACTTAATTTTAGATAAAATGCATGCGGTTAGTACAATCTGCCTTGAAGAGGCTGTGTAAATGAAAAACAGCGTTTACTTTTGTAAATGACATCCCCTTTTACGCGATACTGTAATGACTATACATATTCGCATTGATAATTTATCTTCATTTTAACGTACTTTGCTTAGCCGGCCCCACACGGATTTTGACAGCTGTATGCGGGCGAGTATTCGCGAGGTTTTAATTCGCTAACCTTAAACTACGCTAATTTTATCGTCCACTGCCTACTCAATGTTATGACGGTGCGAGCAGACAAAAGATGTGGGGTAGGACAAACAGCAGTCTTGGAAGGAATGGAAGGGGAAAAGGGATAATAATAACAAAAGGAAAATTAGCAAGACGTTACGAATGAAAACTTGACCGCATATGAAAGGCGGGACACGTCCCCTCAGAGCTTACAAAGGGGCATTTAAATCACAAGGGCAAGAATTTATGACTCATGATTCATTAAAATTAAAGATAAATAAATGACTAAAAGAAAGTAAATGATATTGGCAGAAGAACTAAGGAAAAAGAGTGAGGGTTTTATTGTGTTAGGCGGGAATTTATCGTCTTTCGCCTATAAATTACGGCCCGGGCTATCACTTCAGTCCCAGGGCGGGGAAAGTGCACCGAAGGGCGCGACTCCTTCAGGAGGGCTGACACGCACGCCGGTGCCAAGGTATGGGGCAAGGGCGTGCCACTTCTCACTCTGTTATTCTTAATGATTTATACATTGTGTGGGGAATGGTATCCCGTATTTAATTGCCTCTTGTGGGGATAACTTAAGGGAAGATTAGTAGAGGATGGTAAGAGATAGCAGTTCCTGAGGAACGGAAGAAGAAGATAGAGGAGGGCCTGACATCCCCTTCTGGATTAGGGTGCCAAGACCTTCGAAAGATGAAATGGTGGCACAGGTGCCATGGGAGCTCTAGAGCTCTTTGTAAATTACCTGGAATGTCCCACGCCCGTGGTAATTTCGCCTCGAGCCTTTCTTAATGGGACAGTTGTCCTCGGCCGGGGAAGCGGAGGGCCCGCGACCGGAGGGGCACGGAGTACCACCTGGGCCTGCTGATGCGACAGCTGACGCAGGAGTGTTCCGTGCGGGTTCTACCATGATCCGTCGCGGCTCTTGTAGTTCATCGGCCAAGTGAGATATGGCAGAATCCTGACTTGCAATTGCGTCGGCGACGGACTGGGGCAGAGAGGAGGCGGTCGGGGTGGCGTGAGCGGCTCGCAGGTATCGATGACCAGCTCAGGCACGGGTTGCGAGGCCGCACCTGCAGGTGAGCTTTCGCGGTGGTCGGGAGGAACCGTCTCTCTGACCGACGCTGGTAGCGGTGCCAGGCCGGGGAAGAGAGGGGGTCCTGAGTTGGATCCCGTGAATGGAGATCGGCGTAGCGCTCTGGCGCTGGCACTAGGGGCAGAGTCAGGCGCTATCAGAGGTTTCTTGGGCTCGTCGGTCAGGACGGACGAAGCTTGGCCCTGCTCGGGGCATGCAAGTGGCACCGGCAGGAATTTGGCATCTCCTGAAGGGAGATTTGATTGGGGCCCTGGCACTGGCACTGAGGCAGGGCCGGGCACTGGAATGGGATCGGGAACCGATCGAGGGGGCCACTGTACATTGTACTCAGGTGGCACTGGTGGGGACTGCACGTCCTTCTGGTACCCAGGGGGCGCCAGTCTTGACTGAGGAGAAGCGGGGAGAATTACTCGCGCCCGCGAATGATTCGGGGAATGGGGACCCCTAGATTGTCGTGATTTCGGTGGGGACTGAAAGTCCTGTCCCAGGATGACGTCATAGCCTCCGGGAGATGGCTTGCTACTGCAAGATTGCACATTTTGGATTGGTGAGGTCGTGAGACTCTCAATTGGACCGTAGGGAGTATCATCTTAAATTGATTTATTCCCTCGATCGTGACGAGTTTTCGTCTATTGACGATAGCTCCGTGAGGGGAACTCTGTCCCTCCGGATGAGGGAGATTTGTGCGCCTGAGTCCTCGAAAGCAGTGACTCGGCGCGCGCGGGCTCGCCTACCTCGTGGAGGGGCCACGTATACAGGCCCTTCGGCGGGAGGGCCTAATGACTGGGGTTCTGTGACGGCCAAGGCGACGGTGGGAGTAGTTGATTTATTATTGCGTGGGCATTTCGCCCATGCGGGAGAATGGCCATAGACCTTGCACGCCGTGCAAAAGGTCTGGCTGAAATCTTTCCGCTGCCCTGTGGAGGGCGCAGGCCAGTTATTTGTCGGTTTTCCGGGGGAGAGAGGAGCCGGTTTCTTGTTCCGGCACTGTTCGGAGGAATGCCCGTTTTCTTGCAATAATGGCAAGCTAGGGGCTTGCCGAGTTCCCATTTTGTGGGAATTTGAACCTCCGAGGAGGGACGGGGATTTATCTTCCGCCCCATGGATCCTTCTTGAGGGTGGTGGGTTTCCCACATATCTGCTATTCGGCAACACTCGGTGAGTGTTGCTGGGGCTTTTTCCACTATATGAGTGGCGAGGGCAGGAGGGGCGTGAGCGCAGGAAATGCTCAATTTAAACCGCTCGAGTACCTCGGCGGTGTTAGTGGGCGCTTCGAATCGAGCCATTTTGTCAACGCCCGCTCGAATGGTACGCCCAATCGGACCAAGTCTGGCCTGCTTCTCTGGGCTGCTCTCTCCAACGTCTCCTCCACCGCTCGGGGTAATCTCGCATGCGCCTTCGTAACTGCTTGGCGTCACGGCTTCCCAGTTTCCCCGATCGTCGGCGGGAAGGGCGTGGTAGGCAACGAGGGCCTTTCCGCCCAGGAATTTAGTGAGAACAAGGGAGAGTTCGCGGGGAGAGATCGCAGCACTCCAGGACTCGTTCGGCCCTTTCAAGCCATACCGGGTTCGGACTCGGTCCATTTTGGCATGAACGAGTGAGCTTGGCTGAGGGCACTCATCCCCGCGGCAGGGGCGGGGGTGGCGGGCTGTTGTTCTAGCATCTGGAGCTCGTGGGCGCGCTGTCGCTCTCGATCTTCCCATTCTCGTTCCTCCCTTTTCTCTTGGGCGATTCTGTCTCTCTCCTCTCGTTGTTCTTGGGCAATTCTGTCTCTCTCCTCTCGTTGTTCTTGGGCAATTCGTTCCCTCTCTCTCTCTGCACGTTCTTTATCCTTCTCCTGCTCTTGAGCGATTCGTTCTCTCTCCTCTCGTTGTTCTTGGGCAATTCGTTCCCTCTCTCTCTCTGCACGTTCTTTATCCTTCTCCTGCTCTTGGGCAATTCTTGCCCTCTCTCTCTCCTCACGTTCTCTCTCCCTCTCTGCACGTTCTTTTGCCTCTCGTTGCTCTTGGGCAACTCGTTCTCTCTCTCTCTCTTCACGTTCTCTTGCTCTCTCCGCCTTGGCATCGTCCACTCGCTCTTGAACCCATGCTCTCAGATCTTGCCCCGATAGTCCCATGTCCTTCCCAGCGGACATGTAGAATTTGAAATCCTCGTTTTGTTGGGCTCTGGTATTAGCCATCTTGAAATAATGGGTATATGATGGGTCTGAAAAGACTCAGGTTGTCTGAAAAGACTCAATTGCAGGAATCTGAAACACTCAATTGTTCAGACTGCAGGCGATGGATCTGTCTGAATAAGACAGGTGATTAGTAAGTCTGAGGAGACCTTTTTGTTAAAATTTGATATGTCTTGGAAAGACGTGGTTGTTCTTGGCGAACGAATTTTAATATGTGTCTCGGAAGACGTAGTTGGATTTTGTCACGCTCGGACTTGGCCGGCTGTAGCGTGAAGTTAAGGAGTTGTTCTAACGAACTAGAATGATCAGTCCCGTAAGGGCTTAGATGTGTGTGAACTACACTATATAATGTCTCAAAAGGACTTAATTTTGGGTTCCCGCGGGAATGAGAAATTCTCGCCACGTGCGACGTAGAATTTTAGGAGTCTCTGAGGACTGGAATTTGGAGGAATTCTCGCCACGTGCGACGTAGAATTTTAGGAGTCTCTGAGGACTGGAATTTGGAGAAATTCTCGCCACGTGCGACGTAGAATTTTAGGAGTCTCTAAGGACTGGAATTTGGAGAAATTCTCGCCACGTGCGACGTAGAATTTTAGGAGTCTCTGAGGACTGGAATTTGGAGAAATTCTCGCCACGTGCGACGTAGAATTTTAGGAGTCTCTAAGGACTGGAATTTGGAGAAATTCTCGCCACGTGCGACGTAGAATTTTAGGAGTCTCTGAGGACTGGAATTTGGAGAAATTCTCGCCACGTGCGACGTAGAATTTTAGGAGTCTCTAAGGACTGGAATTTGGAGAAATTCTCGCCACGTGCGACGTAGAATTTTAGGAGTCACTTAGGACTTGGAATTTGTGGAATTTGGAGGAATTCTCGCCACGTACGACGTAGAATTTTAGGAGTCACTTAGGACTTGGAATTACGATTCGTCCCTTAGGACTTAGAAATTACTAACGGGAAACCCAAAGAGAAATGAATGGGAAAAAAAAAAATGCTACACACGCGGGCATGGGCGGGGGTGGGGGGTGCAGGTCGTTTGGCCAACACCGGAGGTATTTTTAGATTCTGGGTGAATGAACCCGTATATTTATATACCGTCTAGGATTCCGGGGAATTTCCCAGTCGTCTGAGAGGATAACAGTACAACGGCCTAGTAATTTTCCCTATAAGCGGAGTTTAAATTTCGCTTTCCTAACACCTAACTCGAATTCTGACTACACCGAGAGAATTTTCAGCAATGCAAGCTGACTTCGTCGTGTCCCACGTGGGAATTTATTCGCGCCTAAATAACAGTTCGCTAATTCGAAATGCGAAGTAAAAGTTATCACAGAGGAATTTCTTTCGCACTATTCCTCGAAGCAAGAATATGGCAAGGATTTTAACACAGAGGAATTTCGCACTATTCCTCGAAGCAAAGGATGGTTAGCACTGGTTATTTCCTAACTACCTATCCTGAAAGGCATGCATTAACGAATCTAATACGGCGGTTCTTTTCTCTCAGTGATTACATGCGTCCCTATTTCTAATTCCTAGGAACAGTCACGATTGTAAAAGGTTTTGCTAAGATTAACACATTACTTACGTGGAATTTTCTGGATCTGTGTGCTGGTTTTACAAAAGGTTCGTAATTGTCTCGTACCCAGCTTAGCTTTGCTAATAGCTGATCTGGCACGTTGCAAATGCAATAAAGCAACACTAGGGGAACTGCAACTGCAAAACGAGATCTATGGCCAGGTCGCCATTTTTACGTTTTTCCGTGGTTTTAGTTTGAAATATGCTCTGTGAGACAGGTAGCAACAGTTTAAGTTAATTTAGCCTTGTGATTCTGACTTCGTGGGTACGGGAAAACGTAAAAAAAAGAGGAAAACAAAAGAATTTCATATGAGCATAGGGCTCTGGTTACTGAGGAAATATTACGTAAAACACGTGGGCACATTTAAAGTAGTGTATTTACATAAATGACATTAGTATGGGAAAGAGGAACTCAGTAGGTTGAATGAAACTGGGGAATTCCAGCCACAGTCCGAGAAGCTTCCACGAAATAGCATCCCTCTGAAATGAGAGATATGCACATTATACGCCAGTAATGAAAATAGACAAAAGAATAATGAATTCGAGGCTGCACTGAGGGTGCCAAAGGAGTAATAAAAATTAATACTGCCGATGCAAGAGGCGCACGGACATTAGACAAGGGAGATTTCTGGCTTTCTCTTTAAGAAAATATTACGAGACAAAAGCGTGACTGAAATGGGGCTCTTCCAGGGCACTTTACCTTAGCAGATTTTCCGAGGGCGTGTAGAAGGCGGTCCGTGGATGACTTGCGATTTCCGAGGACGAGTTTCTTCCACGTGGTGAGATGCAAGGGCTTCCGTAAAGGGGCAAGGCGATGGGGACTCCTCGAAACTCCAAGCAATGGCGTGTGGGCTCGAGGAATACGGTTGAAGGGCACGAGGAGAAGTATACTTTGGGAAGGGCCACGTGGTTAGGATGCAAGGGCATCGATGGGGCCAGGTGTTGAGGACGTCTTCACAAGTTCACTCCATATCTTCCAGCCCGCGTGTGTCGAGACCTCGTGGGCTTTTTTCTTTTTATCCCCTCCTTTGGGGCAGGGGGGGGTGCGCCCAACACAGATGCTTTGACTCATTGCACCTGCTGCCCGCAGGGGAGGTTTTGGCCTGTAGGAGAAACGCCCAAGCCAGATTACTTTTGCCTCGAAGGAAAGATCTTTATCAAAAATGGGAGCGCCTTTAATCTTTTAAACCCCTGTTTTTACGTCGATAGACAGATGGTCTATCGATTGGCCGGCTGGCAGTAAATGAAACACAACAACAACCAACAACAACAAAGGAGGGGGGGAGGGGAGGCAATTTGCTAGCGAATTCTTGCTAATCATAATAATATATATATATATATATGTGTGTGTGTGTGTGTGTGTGTGTGTGTGTGTGTGTGCGTATGTTTATGCAGTATGTTATAAGTTCTTATGCAAGGGTTGATGTTTCAGGCTAAAGTGCACTTTGATTGTCCTAAACATATTATGTCAACATGCAACTTGGCGTAGATAGCCTATCAGCTATCAACGATGAAAAGTCTCCTTCAGAAAGTGGTTCGTTATCGCATCGAACTTTTCTAGATTTTTCCAACATTATTTCTCCCTGATTATGAGACTTCTTTCTACACTTTATCGACTGTTTTTTTTTGGGGGGGGGCAAAAGTAATACTGATAGACATGTGCCATTTACTGTAAGATGAATGTAAGTTGTGGTAAAATTGATAATGTGTCTGAAATGTTATAGTAATAATAATAATAATAATAATAATAATAATAATAATAATAATAATAATGAAAAGCAACAACATTGATAATAATACCTCTCAAAGTACCACATAACAGACGTTATCTGAGAGAGCGAAGCAGAGGAATGACTGATAAGATAAAAAGGCCCTTTCTCGCCCACACTTGTGTCCCCATCAGGCTCTGAGATGACTAACCAAAAGCCCAGAAGCCAGGAGACATGGCTAAGTAATTCAGGGGGTCCCTGATTCCTCTGGATTTCCAGAGCCTGTCATCACCTAAGAAGGAGTCCTTTAACACGAGTTTTTTTTTTCCTCGTATGCGCGAAACTGTGTTGGTCAGCCACGTCCGTTGGGGTCCCATAAACAATAGAAAATTGTGAATTGTGAATAATATATAGTGCATAGTGCATTCGTGTTTTAAACACTGCATGAGTATGTGTATGTGAAAAATTGTGTATTCTGACGGTTGGTTTAATGGCGTTGCCAAGGGTATTCATTAGATTAATATTGTTGGAACCCTGAAAGATGTTGAAAAGCTGCTACTGCCCCCAACAACAGAGAAAGGTCATTATTTCTTTATCTTTTTTTATAATCTGTATTCTTAGCTAGCTTTATATGTACGTGAACATAATCTGAATAATGAAAATGGAGAAACAAACCCACAGTTATATGTGGGTACAAAAATACATTTAAAAATATGTATGTACCCATACACAACTGTGGATTTGTTTCTCCATTTCAAGACTCATGCTACTGTGAATATTATCTTAATTAAATGAAAATGATAATAAAAAATCTATGATAAATTACACGATTCATACTACTCACATGATCTGCTTCCATTCTGAAAAATATACAATCTTTTCCTTCACTTATTCAAATATTATTCCTCAGAACGTTCTCTGAATTCTAGATACCAATGGTATAAGTTTTAGACTGTGTCCCCCCCCTTTTTTTTTTCTTAGAAAGGATGGCTCCAGAAGGTGTTGCATATCTTTTCCTAAGCAGTCTTACTGGGGTGGCTTTAATAGTTACAGCACCTGCTCCGTGGGTGCTTGTTAGGCTTATATTCTGGCCTGAAATGCTGTCCCTAGCTTGCTACCAAACTGGCTCAAATAACTACCGCCATTTGTAATAAGTCATCAGGGTTTGAAATTCTGTATAGTTTACGACGAAATATAACTGACAACAAAAGTGAGGATGAAATTACTGCTACTACTACTAAAACTACTACTAGTACTAATGCTACAACTACTACTCATGCTACTAAAACTAATACAACTACCACTACTAATACTACTATTACTACTACTACGCGCACACACACACACACACACACACAAGAACCACGTAACACAGACTGGGTTTCTTGTGGAATGGGCATTTGAATTGTTACGAATATTTACTTTCAAGTCTTTGGTAACAACTATGTTACAAGTGCAGTTATAATTGATCTGATCCTGTGATCAATGAACGTAAAAGGGAATAAGTAACTTAATTATATGCACTGAATCACTTACTGCATTTTCAGTAACATATGTTTATTTTTAATCCCTATTGAAATTAACTTAAACCGAAATTCATATTGAATTTTATTAATAAAATCTGAAAAATAGGGTTAAATTAAAACTTACTTCGAATGTTAATAAACATTTCTACAATTTAATATTTTACCTCTGACTTAACAAGAAAGATGAGGTATATTTCAATGTAAGGAAACAATTATTGATGACTGTTTGGGAAAACTGCGTTCAACGGTGGCGGTACCTTGTCTTATCCGGGCTGGAATAAGTGTTTGTCTCTGTCGTCTATAAGTCTGACTTGTACCAGAGACCTTATATATTGTATCATGACTGGTACCAGGCCTCTGCTCGTACGGTACCGAGTTTAGCTGCCCTCTAGTGACGACATTGCAAAGACTCCCTCTTTCTCTCTCAGCTGTTGAGTGCATCAGTCCATACTAAGATCTCAGCCGCCAAGGGCGAGAACTAAATAGAGCTCTGTTGTTGCCACAAGATCTTGAAAACGTTTTTTAGTGAAAACTTGTATTATACAAATGTCTCTAAGGTGTTAGTGCCCGTTACTATCAATATGGTGAGAATGACAGTATTGTTTTGTAGTTCTTTTAGTGAATAGGTTGCTAAATGCAAGGTAGATAGAGTTTTCCCCATCCGGTGTAAGCTGCCAGATGCGTTAGACTAGACCTACCGTACATCTTCGCAGAGCGTGTGCTTTGGAAAATACTGTTTTATTCTGTCATTTTAGTTCCGTTAAACGTAGCCTTCGGCAAAGAACGAAAAGAGGTTTTATTTTAAAAAAAGATGCGTCGTTAAAATAACTTACTGTTCAAAAAACTTTGTGAAAACTGGCAACGCCTGCTTTCTCGAACAAGCAAGCACATCCCCTGCCGTGCCGGTAGAAGAAGAGAATTGCAAGTTTCAGACTTCAGTGATACCGTGCAGTGATCAGAGTGACTTACGTAGGCTTTCCGCAAGTCATTCTCCTTAATATTTTGAAAAATTAGTCACTTCAACTTGTCAAGTTTCCCCCAAGTGCGTCTGTATACTTCTGAACTGTGTTGGAGAGTTGAACTGCCCCAGATGCGAACGCATTCAGTGTGCGTTTACTGCAAGACTTTGAATGTCATGCGTTCAAGTATGAATGTAAACAGTACAGAACCATTCAGGTTGCTGGACACATATTATTATTATTATTATTATTATTATTATTATTATTATTATTAGTGTGGAACAAGCATAAATTGCATTACTAGGCAAGCAAGATCCAAGGAAATAGATTGGCCGGATGCGAGAAAAAAAAGATAATAAAAAATAAATTGAAAAAACACACGTTTTGTGAGTATATTTACATATGTAATGATAATCTGGTCACATTCACTCGTGACTAATACGTACATTTGTATACTATTATACACAAACGAAATGGGCGAGTGTAAATAATGCACAGATATTCCAGTATAAAAGTTAGCGTTCATTGCTTAAAATGAACATAAACAAAACGGATAAAATGAAATACAACAGGAAGTGGTGAGGAAAACTTTTCTTATAGCAATTGCACTTAGAAGCATCGCACCTCCATATCAGTAGGTGTAAAAACTCATTCTTATAGCTCTCATCTGCGTAGGCCTAGGGTCTTCCAACTCTCCTGGTTTCTACATCAGCCTAGCTGCCAATGTCATGTCCTAT
Organism: Macrobrachium rosenbergii; assembly: GCF_040412425.1. NCBI lineage: Eukaryota > Metazoa > Arthropoda > Malacostraca > Decapoda > Palaemonidae > Macrobrachium > Macrobrachium rosenbergii. The sequence goes on from NC_089780.1 coordinate 18,713,301, forward strand.
AATTCTCCCAGGAGTTGTGTGGAGGACATGTCCTAGACATAACCATCTCTCTTTCATCATTATCTAGTGTACTATGTTACATATTTAATTATTTTCCTTGATATGCTGTTAAATTAATAATATTTTAGTTACTGTTTAGTATTTTGCAACTTTGTTTTGCTCTGAAGAAACTTTTTTTTTTGTATTCTGCAACACTTCTAAATTTATTTTACCAAAAATCGTGTAATTTGAAGCCATGTGGGGAGTTACATTGAATCGCGCTGAATCATTTCGCACACGTCAGGGCGATCGTGCACACGCGCGCGCGCGCGCACACACACACACCCTTAATCACACAGAAGATGACAGAGAGATTTATAAGGTACAGCTTTTGTAAATCCTGCTACAAGGCGTTTTAGTTATCCAGTAAATTAGAAACACCACCAAAGTGAGTGTTGTCTCTCTAACAGTCCAGACTGGGGGAAGCTCAACCGAACAGACGAGTGATCAGTATAATATAAACAACGATGTCGTACGACTCAAAACGCCGTTAATCTCACCATTTCCGAAGGGATTTTCGATCAAATGTTCATTGAACAGGGACACATTTACTGCACTATTTTGCTCCGTGAATGTCGAGCTATAGACCATTTGCTTGCGTGATTTTCAGCATCGTCTTGCACCATGATTCCAAGAGTTGCCAGTTTTGTTTATTTAAAAGTTTTAGACGTTTGAACTTAATGCGCGTCTAGGCGGACTGCACCTACTGTAGACCTACAGAGTAAAAACATTCAGTCTCAAGTTCTTAACCAAAAACGGAGTTTCTCTACGAAGTAAATTTTTTTTTTAATACTTGAAGTCACTCACCCTGTAGATTCCAGCCAAGATAATGAACTGCTCTTACTGTAAAGTGCATTATAATCTATTTTGCAATATATTGTGAGAACTGAATAAAATATGCATGCATAATTCTAGTAAATAAGAATTACTTTTCACTGACAGATACCTGAGAAAGGATAGCTAATAATAAACGTGTCCATTAGTATAGATTAAAATGACAAAAACCCGGGAATCAAGACCTGAATATGTGCGTGACTGGCTCCAACCACCACCCCCTCCCCCCGCCCCAGCATCTCTAACTACTGTTGACTTTTGTTTTTTGTAACATTATTAAGATTATTTTGCATTATACCTACGGAGAGTGACTACTAAACATTGTAATACTGAAAAGCAACTGAGACACAAATCGCCTTAAATTACATCAAGATTTTGGCAATCTGGATCTACAAATTTAAGATAATTTCTTAGATTTATCATTTAGCAATATTTTTTCCTTTACGCTCTTTCAAGATCTCACCATAAAGCACACATTGAAGAACACTTTATATAAAAATGACGTCATTCTCATGAAAGGTCACAAAATCACACAGGTTGGAATATTGCCAAACTTCGAACATGATTTGCAGCAAATTATGTTTGTTTGCAGTTTGAACCCCTTTTTGACACTGGATACCTGCTATGCATATATGTGTGTATGTTTAATGAGTGTGTTGATGCATATAATTTACATATGCAATGTTATACGTACTGTATTTTTGTATGATGCAGTAGATGCAGCATTCACTGCAGTCTTTCAATCTGCTATATATTTTTTCACAGGCTGATCATCTTGGCACCAGAAGGACGTGCAACACATGCAAGAGAACTTACACTAGCATGCAGTCAGCCTCCAGAATTCTGGACTGTGGCCATTGCTCTTGTAAGGAATGCCTTAACCACACCCTAAAATACAGAGACAGGTGCCCGTTTTGTCTTTATGCAACTGCATTAGCAACCACACAGGGTTCCCATAGATATAATTCGACAATGAGTAGAAAAGGAAAGGCTTTAGCTTCTACTGGTGCCATACCGCGCAAAATTTCCTCTCAGACGAGGATGAAGAAGAGCTCTTCTGTGGCTGATCTGGAGTTCTGGCATGGTGAAGTCAGAGAAAGAAGATACAGTGACGGAATGGAAAAACCAATAAAGTGCATTGAAGAGAGTGGCTTTGCTAGTCGGAGAACTGTAAAACAAAGTACATTTATAGAGGAAGGGGTGAAATATTATCAGGAACAACAGACTGTTGAGTTCCCTGCTGGGTTTACCGGTGAAAAAATGGGTGAAACTGTGAGAAATTATGCTCTTCGTGAAGTAGAGAATTTACTGTGTTGCAATACAGTTCAAGGAGCATTTGATGTTGCAGAAAATCCAGTGATGCGTGTCAAAACTGATTCAGGTCTTCATATTGATGAAGATCTAGCGCCGGATGAAACAAGTGATTCTAGTCTTGATGTTGAGGAAAACCTTGAGCCTTGGAATCCTAACGACAAACGTGTGGAGGAAGATTTAACTGAATCATGCAAACCTTTAGGCACCAATGGACTTCCAAACAGCAGGAACACCGGAGAATATAATCTCGATCCTACTGACTTGATTCATTTTGAAGAACTCGATCCCAACAATCATGATGAAGATGAAGAAAGTGAGACGTCTGCTCTGGAAAGTGTTTTCAGGCTTAATTCCCAGCATTCTGGAAGTTCTTCCAGTGTTCAGAGGGAGCCATTCATTGGCAATAATGGCCCGCTTTTGGTAGATGTGGATAATACGGCTGGTCACTGCCCAGACCATAGTCTTCCTTATTCTTTTGTCTGCCTAACATGCAACGTGTGGGGATGTCCTTCTTGCTCGGAGAATGATCACAGAGAAGACTTAGACTCATGTTTCATAGTCCATGCCCAGGAAGGTGTGAGGGTACTGAAACTCACATTCAAAGACAACGCAAGAAAATTAATGAAAAATGCAACGAGAATTAAGAAGATGGTATGCAGGGAATCAAGTGCTGCGAAAATTGTATTTGACCATTACGAAAAGAGAGCTGCTGACATTAGACGGGAGTTGACAATTGTGGAAAACAATATGTCCGAGATTAGAAAGATTTTAATCACAGAGAACGATGCCAAAATGGATGCCAGATCTGTCATTACAACGCTGAGAGACACCTATGCAAGAATCAGAGGGTCAGATAATTGTGGAGATCTTATAAGTGCAATGAATTCTCTCAGTACTTGCAGTTGCATGCTAGATCGGTATTCAGGCAAAGGTCCCCAAATTGTCACTGTTATGCCAAATATTCAATTAGACAAAAAGGAGGTGAGTTAATATTTTGTGTCCATCATTTCGATGTTTGTTTGTAAAATAATTTCGTTGCAACAAAAATCTGTTATTTTAACATGGAGTAAATATTTAATCAATTTATCATGATAGAAAGCAAATGTCTAAATGTAATATCTTGAAATATTTCCTCATATAAGGTCATAACATTAAGCAGTGGGTAACTGACTGCTCAAGAATATTACTAACCACTGAAAGTTGTATAGTTATCTTAAAAAACTGACCAATTAAATTCATACACTGAGGGTTTCCACATCTGAACATTTTATTTGTGCAAGGGAAAAATTGAATTAATGAGACCTGAATTCATTTTCAGAGGCCTCTCAAATTCATCGATTTAAGCCATAAACAAGAAATAGCTACTAGCCAGAAAAAATATTTGCTGAAGTAGATGCAGTCTTCATGAAATTGCTGTTTTCTGTACATCATTATATCTTTTCGTTTAACAGGATATAATAAGCCTATTGAATGCCGGTGCCCCTGTCTATGGTATGCAAGAGAGGAACGGGACCAAACAGTTTGCCCAACTGTCCTTAGGAGACGAAGGGATTCTGGTCCACTGTCTCAGAGAAGATGTGTACCCCAATGATGGAGTGGCCATCTTGGTTCATCAGGTAAACAATTTGTATATATTTCAGGTTTATTTTTTTTTTGAGAAATCTTCTTGCCTTGTAACCCCGTAGGAGGGTAGTGCTGTCGGTGCGCTTCATGTGGTGCACTGTAGGAATTACTGAAGATTGTCTGCGGCGTCCCTTTGGCCACTAGCTGTAGCCACTTTTTAGCATTTTACTTTACCTCAAAGAATGGCTGAAAGTGCCCCACTTCTTGATAACAAAATTTTCGTAAATCATTAGTATTGCTTAGTACTGTACATATTGCCCAATTACCTTCTCTAAGAAATAGTATTGCACTGTACTGTAACTGCCACTTTTAATAAAACTTGGTAAAACGCTTACTAGCACGATTTCTTCTTCATTTTACTTCTCAAAGTATAACTATTGATGATAGTAAAGCAAGTCTGTTACAAGTGTTTCGGTACCTATCCTGGTTAATTATGTTACAAAGTTCCTAACTGACAGCTAGGCCCATTTGGGTGGTAGAAATATCAGAATCTTTTCAACCACGAATTCTGATTTTTCTTTTTTTTGCACTCTAAATCAAGTTTAGAAATAAGCTCAGTTTCCTTCACTTAGTAAAACAGACTAGGATATTCTCCACAGCCCAAGTAGACAACAGTCCTTATGGTAGCACTTGGCTGGGGCGATTTACAAAACCCAGTTAAGGACAAAACCTAGACTACAAAGAGGGCCATAACATTCCTATCGTGGTTACAGCTGTCACTGTATACTTAGTAATATGCTTGGGGTTTTATTATTTAGCAATACTTTCACACACTCTTCAGGGATACATATGTACAGACATCATCATCATCACTGTTACCTCCAGCAAGGCGTGATACAAAGGGCCTCTGTGAAATTCCACCAACAGAGAGATGCTACAAGCTACTTGAGATATAAATCTCAATGTTCTCACTGTTATATATATATATATATATATATATATATATATATATATATATATATATATATATATATGTATATATATATATATATATATATATATATATATATATATATATATATATATATATATATATATATATATATATATATATATATATATAGAGAGAGAGAGAGAGAGAGAGAGAATGTTCCCCGAACTCCATATCACACTAACACCATTCTCTTCTCTTGCAGTTCGAGTCTCTCTCTGCAATGCTACCGGAAGAGTCTCCCGCCATTTTCTTCGACATCGGCTGGGCAGGAGAAAGGAGAGGCAGAGTCTACGTCAGCCTCTTCGGAACCACCCTAGGAGTCGCCAGGCCATCATGCTGTGTTCGGGGGAGAAGGGCCCCTCCTACAGGAACACCAGCTTCTATGAGTACCAGGTAACGTCAAGCAGGTGGTCTGCTAATAAGCGCCATGCCATCCTCTACGGAGGAGACTACGAGGAGAACGATGGCTCCGGAGGGAAACCAATTCTCGAGGATATCCTAGACGGAGAAGAGTACACTCATCCTGCGAAGGAAGGGCTCATGGTGAGCTGGCCGGCAGCCGATCACTGGCGATCCGGATCTTTCGGCTTCTACCTTGTAGCCGGTACGCCGAAGACCGTTGACACGGCGTTTGGCGTCGTGTCCCACAGGCTGGGGATTTTGAAGGCCGCAGCCGAGCAAGATCCCGTCACGAACGCTTACGTCAGCGACTGCGGGTTTGTCATTCCCTTCTAGCGACTGGAATTGGCTGTATCCGTATCCTTAACCGGAATAAAAATATATTCATATTTAATCATGCTTGTTATATAACCCATTTATTGGCAGCTGCAGAAACAAGATATTGGCTTTTTCATTTTTTCACCTGTTTGGCTACACTGTCCAATTATAACAATAACTTAGTTTATAAAATGTTTTACTTTTCCATGAATCAGTGACTTTAGATAAGAAATGATTAGTTAAAGAAATGACAGACCAAATAAGGGAACCATATGTGGGATACTGGAGAGAAAGGCTTGTAGAAATATGCAAAAAAAATGAAATTAGGGTAGAAGAAATTACAGAAAGCAAAAACTCAAGATGTAGACAAAACGTTAAGTATTAAGTCGATTAAAAAAAGGAGAGCAGATGGAAACAGTAATCATACACAGAATAGAGGCTATTGTTGTCATGAAGACAAAGTTAAAGATATTAGATCTACAAGAAAAATAAAGCAAATCACCGAAGCAGAAGTGAAGATCAGCTATGTAGATTGTGTAGTTCACACCACGGAACATTTGTTTAGCTGTAGCTATCTAAACAAAAATTAAGAAACCGTATGACAGAGCCGATTGTTGCTTAAAATAATAAACCAGGTAATACAATATGCAAGACATGCACGGGCGAGAAGAGATTAGTATACAGAGTCAGACTACTACGAATGCTACTAGTGTATAATACCATAAAATGAGGTAGTAAAGAGATCTCTGCGTTACCCTGGTGAGAATGGTACATAATAGTGTCAGCTGTGCCTCTGTGAGGCTAAGGGTTGGAAGATCCAAGCCTATTTAGATAATAACTATGAGAAAAGAGGGGTAGGTAACGGTAGATTTACGAAAGATGAAAATTCAGGAAAGACATGAATGGCTGACTTTCACAGAGGCCATTCACACCTCACAGTTGGGGGCGATGGTTAAGATGATAAGACATTATTTAATAAGCCTAATTTGTCTTTTATAAAGGAATAAGACGGAAATTAAATTCAAGACTAGTCAGCAGTAGCAAATACCATCCGTGAAACGAAAGAAGAAGTGAAAAGAAACGCAATGTACGAAGGAATAACAAAAGGCACGTAAATTGGGTGTGCCGTTACAAAGATACGACATCAGTCTTCATAACTGACCTGAACTGAATTGACAACTAAGGTTTCGGTGTTTACAGATGTAAACAGTTTATGGTTTTGACACACACTAAGTTATTTCGTGTACTATACTTTATTTTACTTGAGTGGCATCAAAGTATAGCCTATATTAGCCTTCTCAGTTCAGTCTTTATAGTGGTAAGTATAACTAAAGTCAGGCTAGGTTCGTTAAGCTAGCCTAACCTAACCCTGTTAGACTTGGGGTATCGTAACCTTTGTATCGTAACCTTTCCCTACGGTAGAATAAGTTAGACAACTGTAGATTAAGTTTGACTACGATAGGTTAAGTTAGACTACGGTAGATTAAGTTAGACGTCAGTAAATCAAGTTAGACTATGGTACATTAAGTTAGATTGCAGTAGATTAAGTTAGACATCAGTAGATCAAGTTAGACTAAGGTAGATTAAGTTAGATTGCGGTATATTAAGTTAGACATCACTAGGTTAAGTTAGATTACAGTAGATTAAGTTAGGCTACAGTAGATTAAGTTAAACTACAGTAGATTAAGTTAGACTACAGTAGATTAAGTCAGGCAACGGTAGATTAAGTTAGACCACTGCAGATTAAGTTAGGCGGTGGTAGATTAAGTTAGACCGTGGTAGTGAGTTAGGCTATGATACAGTACGTTAAGCTAGATGGAATTTCTTTTACTTTAATGAAAATTAGAATAAGTATCCTTAATAACCCATCACCTCATGACATTTTTTATTTCAACAGGAGTGTTTCTTGGTATAGACCAGCCAAACTAAGCATAGGGTAACCTAAACAGGTTCTGCATGGTTTAGGCAAAGAAAATTGTCTTAGGAACAAGAAATTAATTTTGTGTCAAGATCGTATAAAAATCTTATCCTATTCAATGCATCCTGACCCAACCTATGATGCCAAATCTTACTTGACCTTGGAGTGAACCCCCTTATTGGCTGTACCTTTATAAGAAGGTGTTGCTTGGTAGCCTACTTACAGGGATAATTCCTAACCTAACACAGGATACCAGGTTCTACCCATTTATATGTCAAACATGCAACAACTTTCTTATCTGATAGCCTAGATACCTTTTTATGTCAAGCATGCAACAACTTTCTTATCTGATAGCCTAGATACCCTCCTTTCTTAAAGAATGGGATGAAATTCACCCCAATTCCATCATCATCATCAGCATTTCAACTTAGTAGCATCACTCACTGTTACATCCCTTAAAGATAATGCTAAATGGTTCACTTTATTGTCTGTGCAAACACACAGACTTGTGAATTGATATCATGTGGACCAAATGAGTGTCTTTGAGAGTCTCAAGTTTATATGCAACAGTTGTTTAAGAACCGTTTTATGGCTAGAATGAGGAGGAGATGATGTAGGACAGATTGATAAGGAGACATCTGGTGCGAGGGGCTGGGGACGTCATGATACCTGAGAGTCAGTGTAGTGAGTTAATGCACGAGGATGATACTTTCAGGCCTATGATGTAAATTTAAGTAATGTCACTTATGCTCCAAGGCAAGAGTGCTTTCAAAACTAAAACTCTGTAAATATTTATTTAGGTGAGCTTCCTCCCGGAACATTAGCTTCTTAATTCAAGTCAGGGAACAAGTACCACAGCTGTAATTACAATCTTGCCTTTTCTATTTCAGAATCCAGCAAGTTCAGAAATTGGACAACGGGTCTTGATCTGCCTGTAAAATTTTTCAAGAGGTATCCAAAAATCTTCATGTGATCTCCTCCTAATCATTTACAACCTGCTTTCCTTGGAAATGAATTCAAGAAATCATTGGGAAAGATGGTGCTGTGTGTGGTAGTAATGACTGCATAATTGTGGTCTATGTGAATTAGTTTATGTATTTTTTCTCTTAATTAGACAGTTTGTTGGAAAATCAGTGTTGGAGAAGATCTTAAACTTCAAAAAACTGTAAGATATCAACAGTCAGTTATGTTACTGTATTCAGTTTTAAGAACAAGATGTTTGAAGCAAACTCGCTTGTACAAATGTTGCCTCTCAAGTTTCATTTGTTTGTAACAGAAAATGTTCAGTTCCTGCTGTAATATTTTTTCAGTCATTTTTTGTACCTAATGGAATTAATATTTTATTGCATAAAATGATATGCCTGATAATGAATTTTAAGGGAAACTTGGATATTTCTTCTTTAAAATTCAGCCAGATGATGTAGTTAAATGTGTGATAGACCCTAATTCTGACATACAGTGATATGAGGTATAAGGAAGAAAATCTAGCAAATACTGAAAACTATGGAAAGGAGGAAATATTGTTTGTTTAAGAAACTGGTTATGCAGAACTAAAAGCATCATGGATATGGAAAGTGATTCAGTGAAACTGGAGGAGGTTGTAGATGTTGAAGATCATTTGGGTGATATTCCATACTCCTATAATGAACAAGATATAAATATCTTTGAACAAGTTGATTTGGAAACTCCAAAACCAAAGAAAGTAAGTACAGGGGGGAAGCGTCCCTACACGTGCAGCACTTGTAGTAAAACATTCATCAAGAGCAGCCATCTGAAACGACATGAGAGAATACACACAGGTGAACGCCCTTACAACTGCAGCATTTGTGGCAAGGATTTTGCCATGAAAGATAACCTTAAGCAGCATGAAAAAACACACTCAGGGGAACGTCCATTTTCTTGTAATCTCTGTGGTAAGACTTTCACTAAAAAAGCGGCTATTGGTCAGCATATGAGAATACATACAGGGGAACGACCCTACACTTGTGATCTATGTGGAAGGAGTTTTGTTCAAGCTGGCCACCTAGAGACCCACAAAAAAAATCATATTGGAGATCGCCGATTCGGTTGCGACTTATGCGGAAAGAGATTTATTGCAAAGCCCACATTAGATAAGCACATGAGGATTCATACCGGGGAGCGGCCATTTTCCTGCACTTTGTGTGATAAGAATTTTATTCATAAAGTCAGCCTTACCAACCACTATAAAGTGCATGCAGGTGTCCGAGCATTTTCGTGTGATATATGCGCCAGGAGTTTTATTCATAAAATAAACCTTGACAAACACAAACGGACTCACACTGGGGAACGGTTATTCTCGTGTGATATCTGTGGAAAGTCGTACACAACTAAAGATCACCTCAATCATCACATTAGAAAGCATACTGGAGAAAGGCCTTTCATTTGCCATATATGTGGTAGGACTTTCATTCAGAAAGGATGCCTTAGCAAGCATTATAGAGTTCACACAGGAGAGCGTCCATTTCACTGTGATACGTGTGGGAAGACTTTCAGCCAAAGAGGGCACCTTAATAGGCATAAGAAGAACCACTTGGCCGAAAACTCGTTCTCTTGTAAAGTATGTGACAAGACTTTCCCACACAACAAAGCCCTTAAATCACACGCAAAATGTCATGCAAGTGAGTATCCCTGTCTTGAATGCAGTAAGAGTTTTCCGAGTCAGGTGAAGCTTAAAAAACACATGAAGTGCCATTCTCGGAAAAAATTGCTACCCCCTGGAGAACAGGAAAAAATAAACTGTGATGAAGAGAATCTGAAACAGAAAGTGGAGGAAGATGAAAGTGTTTGTAGAAAAGTCAATGATTTTGTTAGTGTGGATGTAAAAGTGGAGTCTGATGAACATGAAGAGGAAAACATTTCTCCGAATCTTGTAGGGTTTGATAGACCCATAGTGCCTGAGAAAGATGATGATACTTGTAATAGGAAAAGCAGAAATTTTCTTTGTGAGGAAATAAAACTGGAATCTGAAGAACAGATAAATGATTTATGTGAAGATGAAAGTAATTCTAAGAATCATGTTGGATTTAATGCATCCAAAGCATCTGAGGAGGTAGTTGAAAGTTCTTCTGAGAAAAGCAAAGATTTTCATAGTGTGGAAGTGAAAGATGACTCTGGTGAACCCATAAATATTTTATGCGTAGAAGAAAGCAGTTTTAAGAATCCATTAGAATTAAATGCCCAGTGTACCAAAGATCCCTTGTCATTTGCTACAGAAGAAGTAGATTCACATGGTATTGCCGAAGTTTTTATAAGAGAAGAGGAAGATGAGGATTTCTAAGAATTTTCTTTTTGTAAAAGCTCATATTAACTTAATATTTATAATTGAGGTAGTATTGTAGAGGTTGTTTATACAAATTTTCTTTGTTGATGTACAATATATTCCTTTTAGAGGCTAATTAAAAGTTACCTATGTAAATGACCTATTACGTTGACCATTAATTGATGAACATATGTACTAGATCAGTATTTATGTTGAATATTACTGCTTAATTTGTGAGAAGAGATTCTAAGACTGTTATTACTGAAATAAGAACTCATGTCATTCCTATATTTTGATATTTTAGTGTTTATGTTTTATCATGTGAACATACCCAAGGTAATAGGAAAGTTTTTATGTATAGTTGATTAATGTTTTAAAAGTTGTTCAGCTGAAGCTACGCTAGAGGCAAACTTGAAACAACCTTCATGTAGGCTGGAATCATTGTTTATATAACACAAAGGGAGAATTGTTATCATTCGCTCTTAAATCATTGTTTTACAGTACACAAAAGGTGAATTGTTTATAACATTACAGGAACAAGGATGGTTTCATCACAAAATTCTTTTACTATACATGATCATTATGTTGTGTAGCAGTTGTCTGCAGACATCTCAAAAGAAGAAGAGTCTCCCTTTCTGCCTGTCTGAAGAAGAAATGTTCCAATTCTACCTATCTCTGTCTTGGTGTTTCCAATATGGTTTTAACATGTTTTCTGCATTTAAGGCTACCATTTTCCTGTCACAGTGTGTCATGAAACAGCATTGTTCATTACCATGACACATAGTAAGTGTGACTAGGGCTTCCATTCAGTTTTCCTTGTTTTGGGACATACACACCTGTTTGCAGGTGTGTATGTCCCAGGTTTCTGTAATGGGTATGCATCATGGCGACTAATAATGGGTGTATATGTCTCAGGCTTCCCTGTGTTGTAGTACCATGGTACTGCATTGCTTTCGTCAATCAGTCATCAGAATCACCTACCTGCAAACATTCCATCTTCATTCAACCTTTATAAGACTAAGCTCAGGAAAGGTTGGTCTACTATTATTGATATAATAACTTCCAAAATTTCCTACCTTGTGAGAAGGTCAGACAGTTGTAGTAACTTATGTCCATGGTCCAAGGGATCTTATAAAATGCATATGAATACTTCTCAGGATCTCTGTGGAGCAAATGGTATAAACAAAGGGAGCTGAAACAATGGACTGCTAAAATGCTATACAATCGAACAATAATATTGTGGTAAATTATAATTATAATGCATATAAATGAATGACCAATAAATGATATGCAGCACTGTCAAGCAAAAGTAGAAAGCAAATAAACACAAAATGCAAACTAATAACATGCAAGTGTTTGCTTCAGAAACAAGAATGCAACAATTGATATTAAAAAAAGCATGTCAGAGGTAATAAATACTGTATATTGATTAGGTAACAACAACAGCTATCTAGATTAGGCAAAATATTATAAATCTATGGCAGTGATGAAAGGGTAAGACTCTGTCTAGTCATTAAGATGTGGAAAAAGAAAAATCCTTTTTTTTTTAAAGTGTTTTTAGTGCTGTACAATTTTTCCCGGGGGTGAATATGCCATAGTGTTTTAGGAATTGTAAAAAGACACTATTGCCTTCCTTCTATACACATTATAATTCAAAGCATGATGAGAATAGTCAAAGTATTTCACAGTTCATGACAAGATTATATATCGTACTGACTTCATCCATAAGGTGAATGAATGATGTGATGAAGAGTACCAAATATTGAAGCCAACACCAAAGGTAGCCAAAGCTTTTGACAGTGTGATACAGTGAGAAAGGGAGCGTTGTCTAGTGAGGCTTCGATGCTTAATATTTTTTGTAGTTGACCATTTTTTTTTACTAATAGTGCACCATTTTGGTATGTATAGCTTGAGTAAAAATAAGTGGCTTGTACAATGAATGGACACATCTTTGTTTATCACCATTTTGATTCATATAAGCGAGTTGAATTACCATTGCTCAAAGGATTTGTTCATGGTATGGTATACAGTACTTTAATGTATGGATAAAAAGTCGGTTTCAGTAAACAATTGACTCAAAATCCCTGTTTTAGGATGTCATATACAATTCATCTTTGGGATACTATAGCCTATGATCTGAATGAATGAGGGCTGTTTAAAGTTTGTCTTGCTCGTATAACTTATGTTGTACTGTACTGTACATGTTTAACATTAATCAACCGTACAGGGAAACTTGTAGTTGTCTTGGATGATGTTAACGAGAGTTTTAATGTGATTTTCAATACATTGAAACTCACCTTTTGTTGTAAGGTTAGTATGGCAGAATATCATGGCCATAGCCTTGCAAGTTTAATTTTAATATGTATTTAAGATGGAAGGGTTGAATGTGTCACAGATAAAGAAGAGAGTGAATAGATTCTATTGCTTCAAGAAAAAGGAGTCATAAATTCATGAAATTAGATGTGGTTATATTAAAAGTATTTGTTAATTAAAGGTTGATAAGATGTATGAGGTTCAAGAGTTATTTGTAGTGAAAATGGAAATAACGTACCTTTCCTTAGTTATATTATTCTGGATGAAATTGAAAAGGTTTGACTTTTTTGTATATTATTAGTAACCAGACCACTTGTTTTTGTATAATTCACTGCCTATTTACAAAATGAAGGTAATGTGAGATCCCAGAAAATTTTTTAATTTAATATAGTGTGTTCATCTTTATCCTTAATTATTTCTTCAGTCATCCAGACATAGTCATATATATTCAGTTGGATATGAAATTTTCACCTTCATCCTTTTCACAAGAGAATAATTTATCATACAAAAACTCAAGGTAGCAATTAGAGAGAGAGAATTACAGAAAGATGTCTGGTTCTTTCAAAATATTGCCGATGCTTTTCATTTTGTGATATTTGTTGGACCTCATTTCAAGCAGTATACCATCATTTGCGATATTGCATGACCATTTGATACAGGTATGAATTTGATACACAATATTTTGTGGCCTCTCACACCCGTGAATGACAAAAATAACACGAGGTAGCTTCCAGTCCATTTTTCTTAGGAAACACTTCTGTCAATCTTCCAAGAACTTGGTGTCATGTCATCAGACACCAAGACTTTGTACTACCAAAGATGTAACTTCATTCCCATACTCTTCTAAGTCTAACCTCTATAAATCCCCAGCTGTGTAACGAATATATATATTTATATGTTATCTGTAAGTGCCTGATCTTAACCTGAATTCAATACTTATTTTTTTTGTATCCAGAGTATCATACTCTGTACAGTATATATATATTCAAGGCAAGGGCCTTGCAGTATGTGCTTGGAATCAATAAATTGTGACTTATACGGCCAAAGTAAATGTTGCACTGAAGAATTTGAAGGTTATTGTATGGTTTAAAATTGTTTACAAATGTATTATATTTCACATATTTCAATCTGTCATTTTCTTTCCATTCCATATGTAATTAATTGATATACTATATTTAAATTACAATGTATTTTCATGAACATTTTTACTCTATATAAAGTAACCCTTAATTGTATTAGTATACACTTTAATATGTAAAATGTCGATAATACTTTGTAAACTAGAAAATTTTTGTCCATGGAACTCTTTTATTGCTATATTCCTGTGTTTGGTGATTACTGCTGTAGAATTAGTGTTCAGTATTAGAAAATGAAGTAAAAACTGATTGGTCGAATGTTTACAAATTTATAAAAAGATCTGCGGATCATTGACAAGAGAGGCACCATAGAGATACCACATTACATTGTTTTTGTTCACGTAACGAACAAGCATTTAATTTTACTTGTGCTTTAATGATGTGCAGGTTTGGTGAAACCCATGCTGAATCTATAATTATATTAGGTGAGACTTTAACCCACTTTAGAGTAATCAGATGTCGTACAGTATCCAAAGTGAGATATTGTAGAATGAAAGGTCATCATGTCATACATGATAGAGATTTGCCCACATCCAGCTGTGAAAGCAAATAAGAATCAACTTCCGAAAGTCATCCCAACCATGGAAGTACCATATTCATATACCTAAGTGATTATGGTGAGTAATCTCCCAAGCTTCAAGTACCCTTGGACCAATCATGAGAAGAATGGTCAGACAAAGAACTAAGTAATAAGCAGATGATCAAACCAGATGCAGAAGGATAGTGGCCTGACCAGATCCAGGCTTGGAAGGTAGAACACATGGTTACACACACAATTGAAAAACACAAGGACTTTCAGCTGGGGAAGGCTTGTGGTCAGCGCCAGTAAAGTATAAGAAAAGAATTCATCCTGCACTTGAAGCTGGGAATAGCAGAAGATCAGTTAAGTCACATCTAAAATCAGAACAAATATCAAAGTGTCCCATCAATGGCATGGAAGTGAAGTAGGTTAAAAAATAAAAAAAGGATATGTACTGTAACATTGCCTTTTATTAGAATAATATATCTACAGGTAAAAATTTAAAAAACTAAAAAGTAAATAACAAGATCTACAGTAAATACAGTGGTTATGGGAAAAGTTGCCCCATAATCCTATCATTAATACGTCCGATTCATACACTTACGAGAGAAATACATCAAGATGTAGTACAAAAGACTTAACCTCCTGTTATTTTGTTATACTTGGTTAATAATAAATCTATTATATGTATAAAACTCATCACTAATTTTATTCGAATGACTTACCACACAATTTATGATTGTATGTGTTCCATACAAGTGGTTTTATTCCTTATGTTTTTCCCATTCCTATACGAAGTTCCTATAACACCCAAGGAAATGATTAATTCTGGAAAGTTTGCATTGTTAATCCATTCAACTAAAAAAAATAAACATTTTTAGCCAAGAACGATGAAAATGAGACTACTGAGTACCGAAAATATTATTTTTTAAAATTGACCACCTTTTTCACATGCAAACCCATCACCTCACGTCTGCTTAATCTGTGGTAGCAGTCACCTCCAGATATACAGAAAAGGAGTCCTTTTCACCTATCTGAATGTACGTAGGTCATAATCTGTGTTGTCTGAACTAGCTGCTGCTTAAGGGTCGGGAGGAGGGCCACATTTTTTTTTTTTTTTTTTACAGTAATTGGTCTGTGTATGAAAAAAATGAATTTTCTTAGGGAAATATAAACAATTACTTTTTAACTAGGAGTATTTCCTCAGTAAAATCTGGAGCAATCATTGAACTTGGTAATCAAGTTGTTAACTGGTGGTTATGAGGGATGAGTAGGGGAATACCCTCCTCTCCTTTTCCTGGCAACTGTGAAGAGTAGATGTGTTTCACTCGTCTTCTCCCTATTGTTGAATGCTTGTGGATGAGTAAAAGATTTATTTCTTTGCTTATTAATTTGGATTAAGCAACTATTGGTGGTTCTGCACCATCTACAACTGTCTTGCACTCAGCTTCAACTAATCTTTATGATGTAGATACAAAGATAATGTCTCTTAGAGTCCCTGCGGAAGAGCTAGCCTGCTCTCAACATCCCAGACAGTCTGTCTTTTGCAGCATTCCTGATCAACATGCTGGCGAAGGAGCTGTCTCCGGCACCTTCCTTTCCTGTTGTGTCCGTGGCTGTTTCAGGTTTCATGGCTACTGTGAAAGAGGGGATCCTCCTGTCAAGTAGTCCTTCCAGTTACTGATCCTCTGCATGCATCATCATTTTCAATTCCAGCCATTCAGTGAAATGCACCATACTTGAGAGTATTTACTGACAGGTGCTGACACTTATGAAGGCATTTAGGCCAGTCAGTACTTACACAGACATACAAGGCAGGGCAGAAAGGGTGAAAATAAGGGTAAATAACACACCAGTTTATATGAAAATGTAAATATGGCAAAGATTTAAGGGTTAAGATGGTTTCATGAATGATTCTAATTTTAAGCCAAGATTTTTTTAGGAACAGTACTGTACGTGTTGTTCAAACAACAGACAAGCAAATAATGACCAGTTCCACAACCAGTGGTACTCAAGGACCAGGATGCATACTTAGGTAGGTGTAAAGGATGTTTCTGGAGACAACTGGAACCACTGATTAAGCTAATGTAAACTAATAGGTTTTGGTTGAAACAAAGGAAATTTCGGACACAGAACTAGTTAATTCTGAAGGATGCTTTCTAGAAGAATCCATAAAACACCAAATAATAATTGGCTAATGCAACTTTTCAAAAGTACCACCACTAGCACTCTGGACTGCCTATACTCTGTGCCATCTACCAGCCACCAAGTATAATTTTCCCTTCCTTAAGGAAGCACCAGTTAACCATGAAAAGATTCAGTATTGTTTTGAATTATAGTCATAAGTTTCAGTAACTTAAAACTATATTGCTTTATAAGCACAACACAACTATAAACTGTTTACCTTTTCAAGATTAAAAAACACACGTTTGCTAGTAGCAATTTGTTCCTCTGGTAATCACTCACACCACAGAAGGCAAGACAAATATATAACACATTAATACAGGTACACTAATCTTTCATAAATGATAAACTGCATTAACCAGGAAGCAACAGCTGATAATACTGTATATGGACTTAAGCAGCACAATGCAGTTACACCCAGTAGACTGCAGGTAGCAACAAACAAAGCCACTTGAGAGCCCAACTGATTGATATCATTTATGGGGTTTCTATAGCCACCAAGGATGTCTTCAAACTATACCAGAACTATGAGGGCATTAACCTCTAACTACTGCTTCTTACTGCAACTATGTGAGTTTTCTCCCAGTTCCACCTTTAGACTCTTGTACAGTGAACCACCCGTATTCGCGGGGGATGCGTACCACAACCCCACCCCCCCGCGAATAGCTAAAATCCGCGAATACTTAAAACCCCTCTAAAAACACTTAGAACTGCCCATTTTGATAGTTTAAACACAAGAAAAACCCTGTAAAAATGCTTATGCCTGAGTATTTTAATAGTTTTATCACAAAAAGTACATTTATTCATGAAAACTTTATGAAAATACAGTAATTAGTGAATATTCTCAGTGAGAAATACCGTGAATGGGCGAATTTTCCAGGAATAACAGCTAGATGTGTTCCATAGAGAAACCCGTGAATGCATGAGTTCGCGAATCATGAGAACGTGAATACGGGGGGTTTACTGTACTTCATCTTCTTTATGTTCTGGATCTCAGTAATCCTACTGAAAACTGGCAGCTAATTATCTGGCATGATAACTACCACGGTCACTAATGCTCATCTTATTGCATATGGGAGACAAAAACGAACAACTTGAACAACTGGAATGAAGAACTGATGCCTTTTTTTTAAGCAAATTTAGACATTTTAATCATATCTCCAATTAATTTAAAGTACCCTGGCTGCTCATAATATTTATGGAACTAGCAGACAAGAGACAGGAAAATAACAGTAACAGTATCTTGGAGTCATCAAACTCAATTAAATTACAGGTACACCATTTATATAATAATCAAAAGGTAAACAGTTCACGCAAGAGAGAAATTTAAGACGGTATGAACACAAGAGGGTTGGGAAAACAAACATGAGACATGGAGGACTAAATACCTGGTAAGAACATAATTAGTGGAGACAAAAAAAGAATGTCAAACATTCATGGGAGAAATAAAGACCATGAGAGCCCAAAGCCTTAAAGTACAGTACAACATATCAAATGAGCAGGGAACAGACATTAAGCTGTCAACAACCAATAAAAAATGATTACTTAAAGAGCTGAAATGATTTCACAAGGACAAGTAAAGGTCCTAAATAATTAAAAAGGTATGGCACTAGTGCCATTCATATACATCGAAAGATGCCCACAGGGCCAAAATATCATGGCACAACATACGTGGTGGAGATTTTATATAAGAAAGTAAGAAAGAAAGATGTAATTTGAAGATGGCCTATTGTGCCATGTAAGCTAAATAAGGCATTTACATTCAAGAAAGTCTAGCCTAATCATAGAAAACAAAGACTATTAAAGAATAAAAGCAAAAATATCAAAAGGGTAAGGATACTAAGACCAGTAATCACATCAAGAACAAAAAAAAAAAAAAAAAACTATGGAAATACTAAATAAGTAGTGCAAAAGTTATCCGGAAAAGAAGAGTGTCTATCCTGAGACCAAATGGCAAGTGGGGAACAATCATTCCAGAGTACTTATGGAACTTTTGGAAAATTACAACAGTTAATGGTGATTCTTTATCAGCATCGGCATGTTTCGCTGAATCTAAATGCTTACCTTTTGGAACTAACCCTTTGATCCAAAAATACAAAATAAGTCTATAACAACAGAATACAGATTCTATGAAACAATTATTTATTACTTATAATTAGATAATAAAAATTTTCATAAACCAACTAAATCATGTTGTATTCATTACCTAATACTCTCCTCATTCACCACCTTTTCCAATGGATCACGTTTCATGTAAATTTTAATTATAACTTTATATTTTTTCAAGCTGCACAATGTAGTTCCTTGCAATATTCTTAGCTAAATTCACCACCAAATACCACATCTTCCTCTACCTTTTCAATAACTTCGAGGCTACTTTCAGGACTTTTCACTGTTTTTGTCTCGCCACATACCAAAGTGTTTCCTGAGTTCCTTTCTAAACTTGCATCAGTAATATTAGTCTGTCTTACTCTATACAAATCACTAATAACCATGTTACCTCTTAAATGAGTCCTTGTATGCTTGTCCAGGTGACCCTTCTGTCTAAAACTTTTTCCACAATAATGACAGGTGAAAGGTTTATCACCTGTGTGAGTCCTTTTATGTTTACCAAGAATATCTTTTCGACCAAAACTCTTTCCACAGACTGTACAAGTGTAAGGCCTTTCACCAGTATGAATTCTCATGTGTACATCGAGGTCATTCTTCTGGCTGTAGGCTCGACCGCAGATTTCGCACGGAAATGGTCTGTCTCCTGTATGGATTCTCATGTGAACTCTAAAATGTCCTTTCTGGGTAAATGTTTTTCCACATTCTGAGCAAACAAATAACTTCCTTCCAGTGTGAGTTCTTTTATGCAAATTCAAAGTGCCACTGTGAGCAAACTTTTTTCCACATTCCTCACACTCAAACGGTCTTCGGACATTGTGAGAACTGATGTGCTTATCAAATTGATCTCTCTGACCACATACCTTTCCACATATGTTGCAAATAAATGGTTTATCACTAATGGGAGTCCCTGGCTCTAAAGACTTGGCACATTTTTCAAGAGACAATTTTTTGGAATAATTTTCTCCAAATTCCCTGTCACACTCCTTGGGTAAAAGCCAAATGTTTTTCTCCACTGGAAGAATGCAATTGGAGCTTTTCGTTACACTGAGCTTCTTGTCAACATAATCATACTTATTTTTGCTGTTAAACACATTAATGTCAGTTAACTCAACTTCAATGTGTTCCTCTTCAAAACGACTGTCAATAAATACTTTGTTTCCTGGGTGAGTCCTTTCATGGTTTATTAAACTTCCCTTGTGTTTAAAGACCTTACCACAGGTATCACATTCAAATGGCCTATGTCCTGTATGTATTGATTTATGCAGATTAAAAGTATCTTTTCGGGTAAAACCTTTCCCACATTCTAAACAAGTGTAAGCTTTATCACCAGTATGAATTTTCACATGCATTTTCCAATCAGCTTCTTCAATGTAACCCTCTCCACATATTTCACACATAAATGGCTGGTCATTTGTGTGAATTTTCATGTGAATTTCAAGATGTTCTCTTTGAGAGAATCCTTTTCTGCATTCGGCACAAATGAACAATTTGTCTCCAGTATGTTTTCTCACATGTAATTCCAATGCCTGAGTTTGATTAAATGTTTCCCCACATTCCTTACACGCCAATGGTTTCTCAAAAGTATGAGTATCCATATGCTTATCCAGGTGTTCTTTATCACTAAATGTTCTCCCACATTCTTTACACAAAAACATTTTGTCAAGCAAAGAATGCATTACTTGGGACTCATCCGAAGTAGTCCAATTTTCATGGTTCAATTTAAGTGGATCCTTCTCTTCATATTCTGTTTCGTGCTCAATGGAAGGGTGAAATTTTTCTCCTTCTACTATCACTGACATTCCAGAGTTATTTCTTTGGTTTTTTATTATTTTAGCATCCTCACTCAGGAAAATTTCTTCTTGCCTAGGCAAATCTACATCTGTAACAATTTGTTCACCCAATTTTTTTCTCGATCTTTTCCGTGAGGATGGCATTCCTGCAAGGTGGACTTTCTCATGTTTACTAAGGTGGCCTTTGTGGATAAATCTTTTCCCACAAGTGGAACAAATGTGTGGCCTATCTTTAGCGCAGATTCTTTTACGTTTAATGTTGTGTTTATTTTGGATAAGAGCATTTTCGTCACCAAGACAAGGGTATAGTTTATCTTTAGTTTTATTTCTGTTATACTTATTAATATCAGTTTTCTGAATGAAACTGTTTTCACATTCAGTGCCAGTGATTAGTTTGTCATTTGGGTGAGTTTTCATGTGAAGTTCAAAAAGGCCTTTTTGAGTAAAATTTTTCCCACATTCTGTGCAAACAAGTAACTTATCTCCCTGGTGAGACCTCATGTGGCGTTTTAGTGTTTCTACCCGACTGAATTTCTTTCCGCAATACTGACAGTCATATGGTTTTCCAGTTGTATGAGTGATGACATGTTTTTCAAGATGCACTTTCTGTTTGAAGGCTTTTCCACATACTGTACAAATAAAAGGCTTCTCTCCTGTGTGAATTCTCATATGCTCGGTGAGTTTCCCTTTAAATACAAACCCCTTTCCACACTCATTGCAGATAAACTTTTCCTTATCAGTAAGAGCTACCATTTTCTCATAAGCTGCACAGTTTACTTCACAATTCTGTTCTTCAGAGGAACACTCAATAATTTGCTCATCATATGTTTTATTCATACAGCTCTGACCTTCAGTATCAGTTTCTACTTGCATGTCAAGATCATAACTGTATGCATATTCCTCTTCATTTTCTTTGGAAGAACATGTAACATCTTCCTTTGAGGAAGCCATACTAGAATACTTCCATAAATTTTCACAAGACAGTTTCTTAACTTAAAACTATGACAATCAGTGTTTTGTTATGTGATTTCAGAAAGAGAAATTTCTTAGATATAAAATGATGGTTTCCAGATCTATTTTTATGTAATAATCTATCAAAGAAAAACACTAATGATTCAAAAACTGCTGCTTGCCATTTCACTTTCCAATTACTGGATCATCAAATACACTTGTATGTTATTCAGAACCTTTTGGTCACAAGCAGAACTTACTAAAAACTATTTTTATTTATCATATTTGTACATTTTTTTGTGAAATTCTCCGTGATATCAAACCTTCAAATTCCCATGGGTCTAAAAACTACACTTCAGGTTATATTCTTAAAAATCAAGGCCTCTTGCAGAACTAAAAAGGATATTACTCAGCATAAACGCATGGATTCAATTCTTCATGCATAAACCTTTTATTATAATTAAATCAATATACTATTAATGATATTTAATTTTACTATTTGTTTTCTTCTTTTTTTCAAATATGAGTGTTCTATTCTGCAGACATCTGCTATACTGGTTCATGATTTTTTTTTAAATAACAACTACAGGAACTGGAATATAACTTACATTTGTTTTCATTTCAGAGAGTATTAAAAGATAATTTTCTCCAAATCAAAGCAGTTCTACTTTATATCCATCCTTTATATTGCACTGATGCTTTAGTCCTTGCTATTTGTATTAGGATAACTTTAACTGGTGATTTTGAGACTGAATCCTGATTATTCACTTCTCTTGACTGGATCTGGAAATAGAAAAGGAATTATAGACATAAAACTCTGCTTTTGATTACAATCAATATCAGTGATGGAAGCTTCTACATATCTTCCAAATACCTACAATTCTGTCACAAAACGCACAAAAATTTCTCACAATTAAGGAGAGTTCAATTCAGTTTATTTACTCCAAAGAGCTGAAACAGGCCACAAGCCACTTTCAGTCATGGACATCAATTTGAAAATACATGAAAAAGTTAAAGATACAAAGAACATCCACAAAATTTTTATTATATAAGATTTACAGCAAATCGGTAGAGACAAAACTTTTATTCTTTATAATAAGCAATATTGATAATTTCTTGGGTTTTGAGTTTGAGAGCAAATAATCTGAAATGCTAAAAAATCACCTGCCTATTACCATTAACACAACTCACCTGATTTATCAGTGGGGTTTCCAAACTTGGCATCACTAATAATTATAGTTAGAAAGGCTGAGCAATAAACAAGTGGTTTCTACAACCACAACTGAAAAATGCATGGAATATGAGTCATTGTACCTTTCCCATAGCCGACTTGGGGATGGACTTCCCCCTAATTTAACTGCTTACAGTTTTTGCAGTGTTAAGCTACTGTTTGCAGTAATTATGTTTTTACCTTCCCCAACCCCAGATATACAGAGAAGGTTAGGTCAGGAAGGGTATCTGTTTGTAAAACATCTTCCCCAAGAAATTATGAAATGTGATGATGGAAAAACGCTCACTGGGCAGGAACGTTGACTATGAATTAAGTTGAGACTATGCGTCTACCTTGACTTTGTTGTACGTGAATGACTTGACCTTCACCTTTGAAAATCACCTATGAGGCTAATTATCGTCTGTTAGGCTAGGTCTAAGACCCTTGGCACTGGGATCTATAATTTGGCAATGCTTGGTTTGACAGCAAACTGTGGGGGAGGGGGGGGGGCTTATAATCTATCTCATAGGCTAAATGCAGAAAATATCGAAAATCTCTTAGAGAATAGGGAAGGGTCAAAGGTTTGCTTAGATTAAGATAAAAGGTAGGTTAGGGTGTAATCAGAGTTTGGCAATTAAAGGAAAAACACTTATAATCACCTCCCCAACCAAAAGTCTGTAGGGGCCACCAATACACAAAATAACAATTCGAGAATCTGTTAAATGGATTAACGAATAACTTAGACATGTCACTTATTCCTTACCTTAATTAGGCGGCTTAGGGGGTTGTTGAACTGTGATCTTAGCCTGGTATTCCGTGGTATTTTCACATCCAATGGCCTTGGTTACGGTAAACAGGCAATTATTCTGTTACCTTCCACTTAAAATAACGACGTCCACAAGGAACAGTCCATTATGACCAGTGAATCGGGGTCAGTCAGCTGCCATAACACCACACAAGAACCGTCACCAAATGTAAACATCATCTTCTTCTTCTTGAGTTTTAATGTCATAACCTACTTCACTCACTTAAGCGATCGTGCCATGGCGATTTATGGTATCTCTTTATCTTATTATCTTCTTTGTTTCAGTGTAGTTATAAGTTGGCTTATTTATTTTATTTACCATTGTCTTTCTGTGCGTTTTTGGTTTTAATTAAAAAGTTCAATATCTGTTAATTTTTTTATGCTGATGTTTATGATTTTGCTTCCACGATGCTAACACATACCCAGTGGACGATGAACTGCCATGGTCGATGCATTTTGGATACTAAGGAGTTTTCAGTATAAATTTCACGCCGTCTGGCCCTTATTACTTGTTAAAACTGTCACTGGAAGATGCAGTTTGAAGCGGGTTTTCCTTTCTGAGAAATGTACAATAAATGCAAGTGCATATTGTTCCATGTTATTAGTTTATGATTTATTTTACTAGTGGATAACCTTTATATGACAGTTGACTACAATTGTTGCAGTTCCTAGCATCTTGAGGTGATTTCTCTGTCCCAGTCAGCATATAAGAGTGCCTTTGAGAACCATGTCACTATCACAAGAAAATCACTACAACTAGCAACTGTATAATACTTCAAGTTTTCCGAGTAGCCACTAGTTATGTTGACTCAGCAATGGTTAATTACAGCAAGAAAAATCAACAAAGATGCCATTTAATCTTTCTCTATCTCTAAAAATCTAATAATTGTCTTGGTACCTTGTCAAATATTACATTGTGATCTGCAAGTATGTAGCCGGAATATAAAATTTAGGCCAAAGACCAAGTGCTGGGATCTATGAGGTCATTTGGCACTGAAAATAGTGATGAAACAATTGACAGTAGAAAGTGGAAAGTAAGATGGGAGAAAGAGAATATGAATGGAGGTATATTACAAGGAATGAAAGGGGTTGCAGCTATTGGCTGAAGGGATGCTGCAAAGAACCGTAAGCAGAACCTGCAATCACAAGTATGTAGTACAGCATAATCTCTTTCTTTGTATGATACTTCCCCTATTGTTACCTTATAACAATTTTTCTGTCTCGCCTCCTGCAACCCTTTTCAATGGCCCTCATTGAAATTTTCAAGTCATATTGTTCCATAATTTCCACATTAATATAAGGCTCTTCTCTTACTTTGGGTCTTTTTCATCCCTTTATCAAGTATCTCTATACATCTGTTTTTTGTATGAATGCTAATTTTCATAAAATGGACCAAAACTAAAATTGTCGATATTTGTGAAAATGCTCCAATCCAAGAAGAAAAATTTTTAATAGGAGGAATAACTAAAAGAAAAATGTTCTCTAGTTTTTGTCCATGTACTCTGGCAATAAAGGAAAATTAAAAAATAAAGTTCAATAAAGTTTACCTGCTTATTTACCTTTAAAAATCATGTTTCTACTAAAAGATCTGGGTTATTCCATCTTCATAATAATTTTGATTTACTGACTTGGTTAAATAAGAATACAGTATTTATCCGTTATTAAAAAGCCAACTTCATGAATCTTTCAGTAACTTCTAAAACCTAGAAGTAAGAGTACTTTAAATGTTGCTACAATGAATAAAAAAAATTTAAGATCATGAAATAAAAGGAACAGTGTGTAGCAAAAATATATTTTATTCTTATAAAATTCCAAAGAACTTCAGATCCCCACATAATAGAAAATAACTACGCACATAACTACTATTACAAGTACTCAGTACTAAAGACACAAGCTCCTACAGAGTACACTTCTACTGAATCTTTCATACATATTTCTCATCCAAACCCATAACCTATTAAAATTCTCAATTATAACAGTGTTTTCAAGTCACTTGGCTTTAACAATTCTCATGGATATTTGGCTTCTATATGAAGCACGACTTGTGATTAACATTATTTTTCATTTACACAACATACAACCGTATTAATGCTTGCTGATGTATAGCACTCTCACACATCCTTTGTTTTGTGGCAATGATCAGCAAATCCTCCAAAATCATTTTTGGATTGTTAACCTTAGAATCTCAACAAATTTAACATGTTTTTCATTGTAAAGAAAAGTGTCATCCAGCTGAAAAGATTAACAGCAATTACAATCCTCACGAAAAATTATCTCCTGGATCATCAACTTCTTCTTTAATAAAAATCTGATCAAATTCACGGACTTGACCCTCTGGTTCTTTGGCAACAACTGGTGCAGGGTCTTTTATCACTGAGTCACTGACAACTAGATGCGTCTCAACAAAACTACTTGCCATCCCTGGCATTAACTGTGCTCTTTCACCAGATTTATCCTGCAATGACAAATCAACATTCGAGTCTTTACTTCCTGCAAAACCATCTTCCACTTCACTACCAGTGAAAGATTTTTCCGAAGAGTGACTACAATTTTTATGAGCCCTTAAACTTCCTTCATCGTTATAATTTAAGCCACATTCTTCACAGGTGTGTAATTTTGTTCCAGTGTGGCTTTTCATGTGTTCATCAAGACTGTTTTCACTGTACAGAATCTGGCCACATTCAAAACAAGGATAGAGATGTTGACTTGAGTGAGATTTCAAGTGGATCTTCAGAGTCGTCCTGTCTCTGAAGTCCTTGCCGCAGACAACGCACAAAAAGCGTTGTTCGCCTGTATGTTTCATCCTATGTCTTGTAAGATGTCCCTTTTGAGTAAAACTGAGCCCGCAAAAAGCACAAGAGAAGGGACGTTCCCCTGTATGTACCCTTATATGCTTATAAAGAGTTCCTTGTTGGGTGAACCTTTTATTACATATACTACAACTATACGGTCTTTCTCCAGTGTGCTTTCTCATATGTTGCTTCAAGTGATCTTTAACAGTAAAACTCTTCCCACAAACATTGCATTGGAAAGGCCTTTCCCCCATATGGTTTCTCATGTGCAGATTCAGGTTATCTTTCTTCATAAAATTCTTGCCACACATGTCACATGAAAATGCTCTCTCCCTAGTGTGCACTCTCACATGGTTACTATAACTATCCTTATGAATGAATTTCTTTCCACATATTTCACAAGTGAATGGATCATCCATCGTATGTATCTTCGTATGTTTATCAAGGCTTACTTTGTGTATAAACCTCATACCACAAACATTACAGGCAAATGGTCGTTCTCCAGAGTGTATCCTTGCATGCTTATCAAGGTTTGCCTTCCGAAGAAAGTTCTTCCCACACAACTCGCATGTAAATGGTTTATCTCCTGAGTGGATTAATTTATGACTTGCAAGGTGTCCTGCCTGAATAAAACTCTTTCCACACAGCTCACAAAAGAACGGCCTTTCCCCAGTGTGTATTCTTTTGTGCTGGTTTAGTGCACCCTTTTTATAAAAAGTCTTACCACATATAGAACAAGAAAAAGGGCGTTCCCCTGTGTGTATTATCATATGTTCCTCAACACCTTCTTTGTAAACAAAATCCTTTCCACAAACACTACAAACGAAAGGTCGTTCACCGGTATGTATTTTCTTGTGTTTGTTCAGGTTACTCTTTTTAACGAAACTCTTGCCACAAACATCACAGGTTAAGGATTCATCCGTGTCTTTGGCAGCACGAGGCCCAGAGTCAGCTTTTTCAGATGACCTCGGCCCTTTTTTACGGACAGGAGAAGGGGTTGCAGGGGAATTTTCTCTAATAATCATCCTGAGTTTTTCTGACAGTCTCACTCCTGTTTTCTTTGAAGAAGATGAGGTAGATGGCTGGTCTTCTACACCACTTACCACACTGTTGTCACAAGAACTTATCCCATTTTCTGGCTTCTCAGCATTCTCTTTTTCAACATATGAAGATGAGGTAGTTGGTGTGTTGTCTCTAAGATCTGCTGTATATTTTTCAGAGTTTAATTTACCCTCAGTCCTACGAGATTCAACCAGTAACAGGGAGGGTTCAAAACGTTTCTTTGTCATATCCAATGCAGCGGAAAAATTGTTACCACTGCCTTCATCATAAGGACATGGTTTCAATTCATGTTCCTTAGTACCTTCTAAAGACTTTTTCAAAATACTAACTTTACTTTTTGTGTCTATCACATCTACATCAGCTCTCCCTGAGAAACCTGTCCCTCCATCACACGACGATAAATGTTTAGGAGATTTCTCTCCAATATCTTCTCCTTCCTCTACTTTTATATAAACATTTTCAACATTCATCGTCACTCCTATTTAAATGCCTATCTTATGACCAATGACTTTCTCAAAGTTTTCCTATACATAAAAGTACAGGTATTCTCATAATGACCCCATCTTTCTGTAAGCAATGCTACCCAGCTCCTATTTTTCTGTACCAGTCAGTGTTACTAACTAGTGTAACATTTTGTAAAAACTAGGCCTATCAGAGAAGCAAAAATTTACATTTAACCAATACCACATATTTTTCTTCACCTCTTACTAACTACATACAATAGTCAACAAAACCAACAGAATATATATCCAATCAAAAATGACCTTAAGTTTAGTTTTCTAAACACATCTATGAAACTTAACATAAAATGATATCCAAGTTACATTATACAAGATGCATAATATTTATCTACTACATATACAATCTTTTGTTAATTGTGTTAATTGTTTTATAAGAGATTTTTCTTTCTTGGCAAATCTTGACGTTAAACTGGTCTCTTTCTAAAACAGTACTGTACAGTAATTATCAACTGTAGTGAAGGCAGTAAATTTATGGTCATTTAAATAAATTTATGATAATTTTAATAACTTAAATTATCATTCACTCAGTAATCACTACTGATACAATTGACATGAAAGGTAATATACCACCCTTCACAATACTTGGTATACTACCAAGAGCATGTTACCTCTGGGAAACTTTGAACTGAAGTCAGGTTTGCTGTGCAAAAAGCCACTTTCTAGGCCTCCAAATTAGCTGAAATCTGAAAGAAAATTTTTGAAATTTTAGCTATTGGTATCCTCATTTTTTGTAAAGTGGTACAATACAAAATAACTTTTACGATATGCTCTTAATTACAAGATGGGTGCGTTACAAAATGGTCATTCATCCCAACCTGGCAATTTTTTAACCTCAAATTCAATCTCCCCCCCTTCTCTGAACACTGAACCTTTTAAAAATAAAATATATTTACTTCATAGCTTGGTAAACTTCAAACTTTAGTATTATGAAATGCTTAGCCCTTCTCATATTTTCATTAACAACAACCAAAAATAGTTGACTATTTAAACAGTAAACAGGATTTAAATCTATCAGCTAGAAATATATATAAATTGAAAACTGAGGCTGCCTGTGCTCTAAAGATGAAAAAATCATTTAATTCCACTAGTTAATCCTTGAGAATGAATTCTCATGAGATGGACAGATTGCAATGAATGAGTAAAGCAGAACAGATGAGACTGTCAAAACTCAACCCAAAACCATTAACAACCTCGAACTCTTTCTGGTACAGCTTACTGCCAGGTAAAAACGGAGCAACTGTCATTCACATATAAATAAAATAGTTTTCTTCTGAAAGATAACTTATTTAAATAAAAACAAACTTTTCATACAAAACCCATTACTTATCATTTAGCCATTTCATGTGGGCCCAGAAACTGGGAATCGCATTAGGAGAAAATCTTGTTTTCAAAAAATTATATCTGTTTCAACACAGACCAACTACAAAGCTACAGTCATTATATCATTGATTAAATCCTATAAAACTATGATTAGAGTTTAAATTTGCAGGCATGTGATGTGTGCATTTGTCTTCTGATTCAGTACCTACACTTTCTTGTCTGGAGAGAGAGAGAGAGAGAGAGAGAGAGAGAGAGAGAGAGAGAGAGAGAGAGAGAGAGAGAGAGAGAGAGAGAGAGAGAGAAAGTTATACATGTATTACATCTTAGGTTACGCACACATGCACACACACACCAGCTCTTAGTCATTCTTACACTTACCAATTTGCTCATCATAATAAATTCACACAAACACAGCAAGAAAATACAGTATATCATACTAAAAATGACTGACTTTAATGCTTAGTCATCACCTATACATATGTTTCAAATAGAAAAATGAAGAAAAAAGTAAAGGTTTTGTTATGCAAAGATGATGATGTTTCCAAATTAGCAAGAATTTGTTCATGCCACGTAGCAACAATCTCAAATTATGGCTTGAGCTGTGAAAGAGCTCAGAATTTCTCAGTGCAACCTACAGAATCAGCCGGAAATCCCTTGGTATTGATCTTATACATCAGAACCAATATCTCTTGAGGCCATGCGGAAGCAGTGTTTTGTAACTGAAACCCAGATCTAAAGGGTACGTGGTCTGTAATTTGTATGCAAGAATCAAGTGTCCCCCTCCTGCGTCAAACACATCACAGAAAGTTGTGAATAAGCACTGTAGTTCCCCACTGACATAGGGTATCCTAAGAAATGACAATGCAGTAGGGAACAGCACCTACCCACTACTAGACTTCCACAAGGCTTGCCCGAAGGATTTGTTGCCAAATGGAATTAGGTTCCTTAATGAACTACTGTAAACAGCAGATATCAGAAATAATAACATATCTTTCCAATACCTCACCACTGTAGCCTAAATAACTTTCTAAAAACATCTCAGAAACATACCTCAAAATGACAGCCAAACCACGTTACACAGAATCACATTTACTTCTATTAGATAAAAAATATTCAATTATATGACAAATAAAAACAAGCTTAACAATCTTTATATTTATCTTTTCTTGGCTTAAAAGGGTACACAAACTACCATATCTATAGTGTGATCAGTGAATTTCATTACAATTATGGAGCTAAAATCATCTTCTGCTCTGACTGACAATGGATGGTATATTTGCTGTCATTTGTTTCCTCATCCACAAGACTATAAATTATGTAACCTTTCACAATAATTTGTACACTACCAAAACCATGTTACCTCTTGAAAACTTTGTACTGAAGTTTGGTTTGTTCCACAATAAACCCTTTTCATCACTTCTTGTCAGCTGTAATCTGCAAATAGAAAAATAAAATTTGAAACTACAGCAATTGTTACCCAGTTTTTGTGTTTATGTACAGGACTACAGTAGGTAAAAAGTGGCTATGTCTCAAAGCCAAATTTCTTTGATCTTGTTGGAAGTAATGAGGACAGAATTTGCACAAAGGGATGAAATAACATTAGATGGAGAAAGGATTAAAGTGACTGAATCTTTCAAACACTTAGGCACAATGATATTTACTACAGGTTCTCTTGAGATGGAAATAAAGCTACAAGAAAAATATTAAGAGTCAGATGGCAGGTCAGAGTGAGCAATGACATCATAAGGAAAATTATGGAAGTTCCATAAGTAGATGAGATGAAAGGTTGACAGATGGCTTGGGAAATGGTAGGTGACAATGTCAGCTGGGCTCTTGTGGGCTCCAAAAAAATTGGAAGACCCAGACCCAAATTGATGGCAACTACAGGAAGGGAGGTTGGAGATGCATGGAATTTCCAGAAGAATTTGCGGAAGGCAAAGAACAGGAAAGACATGAATAATGGAATTTCACAGAATCTCTGCATAGCAAGGTGTAGGAGGCAATAATGATGAAAAAATCTAGGAGACATCCCACAAAATTATAGCTAAACTACACTGTGCAAGGGAACAATAAAATCTATTCCTACATATTGAACAATCTTCCTTGAAATATTCTGTAAAAAAAAAAAAAAAATTGGCTTTCCTTACAATATTTGGCATTAAACTGTTGTAAACACAAAAGGGTAAAATACTTGACATATATGTAGTGATGGATGCAAATTTTTTTTACCATCTAAGCTAATAATTTATTTAATAGCATTGTCTTTTTGTCCTCATGAGATATAACCTTATACACTACTTTGTATACTACCAAGAGCATATTACTGTACCTCGTCAGAAATGTCAAACTGCAGTAAGGTTGTGCAAAAATGCTACTTCTGCGCCTTCAAATCATTTGAAATCTGAAAAAATAAAACTGTTAAAATGTCAGCTTTTGTTAACCTAATTTTAGTGTAGTTTTTCATATGTACTCTTTCTTAATCACATGCTGGATAGGTTAAAAGGTAAATATGCCTACTGACCCATTCTTAACAACCCCATAAACCATATTTGAAGTTGGTCATGTACTTATTATTCATACTGTGACAAAATATGACAGCAAAATAAAAGAGGTCTGTTAACCAGCTTTTAAGAAGAGAAAATAAGTTCACTGTTCTCTAGATTTCATACTTCATGAGAAGTAAGTGGAGAGTAGTCCTACTTCCCCGAGAAGACTGCCAAGATGGTGGTTCTTGAACCCGTTCATAGACCACATAGTCAACCCTTCTTAGGGTTGATGTTTCACACAAAGGAAAGCATAAACCACCACCTGCTTTTGGTGAAGGGAGATACTCATGTGAAACCTTTTAAAACTTCTTAAGAGAGACCTTTCAGGACCTCTTCCTACAAGAGGAATTTGGGGTAAAGGAAGAGGAGGAAGTGGAAATGGAAGAAGTATGTTTTTAGCTCCTTCATCTTACTTCAACCCTGAGCTTAGGCTACTTTTCCCTCCTAGGACAGCTGAAGATGGGCTCGATGCCCGCAGGAGCAGCACAAATTCCTCCTACATGAACAATGATATTGACAGGAGAGTCAATCAGATTGTTCTCCCAAGCAGGGACAGTAGCACAGGATCCCTTACCTGGAGCTTAGTGGTCTAGAAATGAAGAGAAAGATAAGACAGAATACATAAGGCTGGCAACTCCGACTTTTGATTACTTCAGTCTCTACTGATATCCCAGAATGGCCAGCAATACAGAAAGTGACAAACCACGAACATGCACGCACATAAACACACACACACACACACACCCACACACAAGCATTGCAATGGACACTCATTAACACGCTTCTTGCAGGCTAAATCAGGACCGCAGACCCTACTTGTTCAAAAGAAGCAAAAGCTGCTTTGTTCCACAGTAAAACGGGCATTAAATTCCTTCTTGTGCTTGTTGTTCAGTCAAACCATTTCTAAGCAAAGAAGGATTAGTTACAGGTCGAAAATATGTCAAGCCAGAACAAGGACAATGCCTGGGTAAAGCTGCAGACTGCTTTCGCCATCTGATTCCTGCCAGTCGCTAACTGGAATATTTACTGCTTTTTGTTGATGTTTATGATAATGACCATCTTTTGTTTATGTTTATGTTTTTACATTTATTATTATTATTATTCAGCAGATGAAACCTATTCATACGAAACAAGCCCACCAAAGGGGCCGCTGACTTGAAATTCAAGCTTCCAAAGAGTATGGTGTTCATTAGGAAGAATTACAAGGAAGTGAAATACAGTGAAATAGTTGCTTATATACACTTTGTTACCAAAGGACCATTTCCAATTTAGGGTAATACATCAACTCATAAGACAATGTACTGTATTTATATAAGACTGAATAACCTCAGTGAAGTTGAATTTATAACTAGGATAGCAAAAAGCTAATTTAGGTGACCAGTCTATAAAACTATAATATAAAATACAACTGCATCAACATTACGTGAAGCTAATGGGTAAAAATTACTAAACAATAGGCCTATGGCATATCATTAATCCTCAGAAAAATACGACTTTGGTTCGAATAACAAACTGGCTAGGCCTATTTACGTTTGCCCTACTCGCCATGGGCATATGCCCCAATTGGCCTAGGGCATACGCCTATATCTCAGCAATCCTGTTAACAGACATTATAATTTGTATATCTGCAATGTACATACCGTACGTCGTGCTTAAAGTAGGCCTAAGCAATAAAATAAATAGGCCTCTCACCACCATTTACGGTAACACACCATATGCCGTTTAGGCCTAAACGAGCCGATGGATCTTGAAGGATACAATTCGCGGTAAACAACGAGGACCTCCTAAAACTTTTTATAAATCCAAATTTGAAAATTTGTGTATGAAAAGTCTTGGTAGGCCTACACACCTTCCTCAGTGCCGGTAGGCCTACACGGAAAGGTTTTTTTTTTAAGGTCAAGGGTTTGGGGTCAAGACACTCTTTGAAAACCAAGAATAAAGCAATAAAATGATAATAACTCACGAAAATCACTATTTAGGAAAGTTACGTGGCGAATTTCGCTTTAAAATTCGCTTAGAAACTTAGAAATCTCGAAAATCGTGAAAGTCTGAGCACAGGTTTGTTGACGTTTTGTGGGCAATCGATGGAACCATAGATCTCTTATATCAAGTTTTGGCCCCATGGACGGGATGTCCGCCATCTTGGAAGGAGATGGCCGCTGCTTATTGCAGACGGGACTGAATAAAAACTTTGGTTTAAGATCGGGTTGAATGTTAAAAATAACGCATGAACCTTTAAATGTTTCATGGATTTGTGATTTTTATAATGTTTTCACAGTTTCTTAATTTCTTCAAGGGTCCCCTTTGCAGAAATGGGGATGTCGGCCATCTTGGAAGGAGATGGAGGCTGCTTATTAAAGAAAGAAATGAATAAAAGACGTTAATAGGCGATCGTTTCGCATGAATTAATAATGAAAAATGCCTTTAAAAAGACTTCAGAGAGCTGTAATGTTTATGGTGTTTCTGCAAGAGCCCCCATGGGCAGGATTTTGGCCATCTTTGAAGGAGATGAAGGCTGCTTATTGGAGGAAGAAATGAATAAAAAAGTTCATTGACGATTGTTTTGCATGAAGAAATAACTCTAAAACATTTAAGGAGGCTTTCTAAATTTGTAATTTTTATAATATTATCGCCATTTCTTAATTTCTTCAGGAGAGAACTGTCAGTCCTGTTTGTTTTGATGCAAAAGCAACAAAAGGCTCTGGTAACCTGGTGTTCATAGCCGAATTCACGGACATTCACCTTCTGTTATGGGTGATGTCATTCATTCATTAATATTCATTGTTGTGTTGAATTCCCATCATATATACACCTCAGGAGTCTTTTTCTCTTCTGTCTACCTGATTTGTTTTGTTTTTTCCTTGCGGAATTGTTGTACGCGATACATTTGTGACTTTTGAATCCATTAAATTCTTTTCTCAGTCTCTTCACTATTCCGTCTTTCTC
The DNA here is from genome assembly GCF_040412425.1 of Macrobrachium rosenbergii. Lineage (NCBI taxonomy): Eukaryota > Metazoa > Arthropoda > Malacostraca > Decapoda > Palaemonidae > Macrobrachium > Macrobrachium rosenbergii. The sequence goes on from NC_089780.1 coordinate 18,748,168, forward strand.
TGTGGATCATCAGATGACTGTAAACATATTACCAGTCCGCTAATTTTCCCATTTTCCTTGCAAATTATAAGAAGTTTCATCAGTATTAGCCACCTTGTCTAGTCCTATAAGCCACATTGTCTAGTTGTATAAAGCTATATGGTCTAGTACTATAAGCCACATAGTCAAGTACAATAAGCCACATTTTCTAGTACTATAAAGCTACTTCGCTAACATCTTTATGAACTCCCTGGAGGAGTCATTCTTAGATTCCTGCCCCTCCAACCTTTGCCCCCTATTTTATCGACGTTATGTGGATGACACATTCGTTCTTTTTAGAGATGAATTTCAGTCTCACCTGTTTTTGGATTTTATTAATGCCCAGCACTCCAATATTAAGTTTACTATGGAGAAGGAAATATGCAAATCGCTCCCATTCCTGGACCTACGTATTTCAAGGGACTCGGAGGGTTTCCATACCAGTATATACAGAAAGAGCACCTTTACTGGGTTGGGTACTAATTTTTACAGTGCTTGTCATTTTAATTTTAAATTAAATGCTATTTTTACACTCCTCCACAGGGCCCTTACTCTGACATCGTCTTGGCAAGGCTTCCACAGCGAAATTGAGTTCCTGACAGGTTTTTTTTAGAAATAATTGTTTTCCTCTAAAACACTTTTACAGAATTTTGAGAAAGTTGTTAGATATGAATTTTAGTGAGCCACGTGTCATTTATGATGTTCCCAAACTTGATATCTACGCTAAATTTCCCTTCCTGTTCAACGATGAGTTTCGCAAAAAAGTTATAAAGATCATTAGCAAAGAATTCCCGTTTGTAAATATGAAACTTATTCCGAAAAACCCTTTAACGCTCGGGTCTCTTTTCAGATCTAAGGATAGACTGTGCCCGTCTCTAGCATCCAACATCATTTACAAATATACTTGTCCCAAGTGCGAGCTGGGAACCTACGTTGGATGTACGAGACGGCTACTGAAAGTCCGTGTCTGTAGTCATCAGGGCGTCAGTTATAGGACGGGATGCAGATTGTCCAGGCCTGAATTATCAAATATAAGAAATCACTCTGCAATCTGCAAAACGCAGATTGATATGAAAAACTTCGAAATAATAGCCTCAGCCCAACACGAGGACGAGTTTACGACTTTAGAGTCAATTTTCATTAAAGCACTCGTTCCCTCGTTAAATGCCCAGACGTCCTCAACACCCTTGTTTATTTTGTGATTTCTCTGCTGTTCTCTTTGTTTTCGAGTAGTTTTACCTTTTTCTGTTCAGTCACTTTTTAGCCATGTACTGGGTAGGTTTGTTTTAAGATATTTTAAGAAATGTATGTATTTTTATTTTATTTTTTTATCTTTATAATTTTATATAGTGACGTCCATTTTTATTAAACAAAATTGTGTCATTGCAGCCTTGAAAATGCAATGGATTATTGCGAAACGCCGTCGGCCACAATAAAAACTGTAGATTGTCAGTGTGCCTCTCCATCTGCCCTTGGTCTCCGTATATTGGGCTTCCGCCTTCATCATCGTCGTATATATATATATATATATATATATATATATATATATATATATATATACATATATATATATTATATATATACATTATATATATATATATATATATATATATATATATATATATATATATATATATATATATATATATATATATATATAATGCCGTTATCATGTGTAATTTCTCATTTCTTTCATTGCTACTTAGGCCTATCATTTTGATACCTCTTATGAAGTTAACTGAATATATAACGCCTATTTTTGTATTTCTTATTATCTAAGTTTCTAAAGAATTAAAATTAGCTAGAAGTTCAACATTAATTTAGTTAACGCTAAATGCCAGCAGTGAAGAAGACTACCATGCTCATCAGTGGAGAATGTCTCCTCCTCATCGCAAAAGATGACTCGTACAGAAATCATCCGCCACTGGATTATATTATAACGCAAACCCTAGCCTCTGTTCTTTGTGTTTCGCTGATATGAAGTGTTTCTTGGCAGGAGTATGATGAAATAATATCTTGGTCTCATGTAACTTGTTACGGATGGTTTGAGCAGCAACTTGAAGGGAGAGCGTAATGTTCTCTCTTTATAGCAACATCGGTAGTCAGGGGGGAGCTAGGCGGAGCACCTTCAGTGATCATCCGATGATGATACTTAACAGTAGTGCAACAATGAGGTTGTCCTCCAGTTTTTACAATGAATTTATCATGTTTCCTCGTTTCTCTGTTGTTGTATCCCCTCTATACATGGTTGTTTTATTTACGCTAAGCTGCCGAGCAATATCTACGATAGAAACATTAGTCTTATGCAAGCTAATGATTGTGGTCCGGCTTAGTGACGAGACAGTTTAAACTTTTCCTGCCCGAATGTGGAGTCACACGATAACATATGACGTTATGAGATTTTTTTCTTTTTTGTTTTTGACAACGATAATGGTTGAATTCTTTCTTTGTATATATATAATTTCATTGATGGTTATTCAATATTATTTTATTAGTCAATAAGCTTTTATCTGGATTCGAAATATAGTTTCTTCTTTGACTCTTTTGCCCAATCATCTGAAGTGAAATTTTTCAAAATGTTTCGTCATTTTCCGTAATATGAATTTTTCACTCACCACTCTTTTTTATATTGTTAACCGTATGATTAATAACCAAAATCGAATAAGAAAATTACATTTCCTTGTAAATATCAAAAGAACAGATTACTGTTAGGTGAACGAAAACTTCTGGAACATGTTGCAGAATATTTTTGAGTGAGTGTACATATACATATATATATATACATATATATATATATATATATATATATATATATATATATATATATATATATATATATATATATATATTTAAATCAACATTTATGTGCAATTACAATAAACACGCGAATAACAAATGGGTTAGTTCTAACGGTTATCCAAAGAAATAGTATTGCTTTCAAAACAATGAGATGATGACATTTTCTATTATCAAAACGTCTGTCAGCTAATGGCTTCTTAACCAATATCTATTTCTCGAAGAAACAAACTTTAAACGAAGACCACAGTCTCGCTTAATAGATGATAGACATTAGCCTATGACGTCAACGGTCAGGTGTCGGCGGGCAGAAGGGTGTTCCAGATGTATGGCCACGAATCCACTTCAGATATCCTGAAGAAGACGAACGGACAAGTGAATAACACTTCAAGAAACCTCATTTATCTCTCTGATTTTGTCACTTCAATTGTTTTGAACCAGTCATTTGATTCACAGGGTACTATATGATACTCTTAGTGATTTCTAGTTTATATATGAATACGTATTATTATATATTTAAACTTACGATTTACTCGTGTATAAACTCCTGGTTTCCCGGGAACTGCGCAACCTTGACCCCAAGAGACGATGCCAATTTGTATCATGCGCGTTGTACCGTCGTCGTTAGTGACCAACGGTCCTCCGGAATCGCCCTAGGAAATACAAAGCCCGAGAGTCAAGGTTAATATGGTTTGAGATCCTGAGGAGGAGAGGTAGGCCTAAAAGGAGATGGGAAGAGTGCATTCGAGAAGATTTGAGAGACGAAGGAATGCAAGAGAGGAACACCCACCATTAAAAAGGCTTATTAAAAAAAATAGCGACTTCAACTAGGGATTAAGTTGAGAAGAAGAGCGACTTCAACTAGGGATTAAGTTGAGAAGAAGATTAAGTACGAAGATTACAGTAATGGTTTGAAATCTTGCAAGGTGCAATTAGTTTTGAGCTTCGCGAAAAATTGGTAGACTTATTTTTATGAATAACAACGGTAGTTAATGGCAAAAAAATAGTTCATTAAGCTTACGATGATGTTGAAGTCGGATGAGGAACTGCATTTCGGAAATACTCGTATGTCTCAACATATCTCAGAGAATTATCTTTCTTTTATAACAAATCCTTCTTTATTCAGGAGTCTTACCTGACAGGCGACTTGTTTTCCCTCGTCCCTTCCAGCACAGAGCATGTTTTCTGTGATTACCATTTCGTTCATTTGGGCGCACTTGGCGTTGGTCATCGTGGGCACAGTCACTTCATGGAGTATACTTGTAATGTTACCATCTGTAATACGAAGTCTGGTTCAGAATTTAATGTAGTATCATCAACGGTATATTGGTGTCTTCCTTTGTTTACAACTCGGATTTAACATCCGTTAGAACAAAATGCTTTGTGAAAGAGTTTAGGCCTAGAACGGATGAAGAACATTCTGTGACACATCATGTAGATACTGTGGCCTCTTTTGTTTGTGTCTCGGATCTGATATCTGTTAAAATAAAGTGTGTTTTGGGAAAGAGAGGAGGCCTAGAAATGCATTCGGGTCGTTTCGGCCGTAAGCACGTTTACGTGCAAAATGGGCGCCGTGTTTAGTACCAGTCCCTTGGGGATGTACGTAAAACATGAAATGATAATGGTAAATACCATAGACATATCGGTAAATACCGTAAACATAACGTCTTACATTGTTTTGGATGTTACGGCCTAAAGTGACTTACGGCCGAAACGACCAGGACCGTTAGAAATGACGAATTACATTTTGTTCTAAAATCATAATTTCCTAACAGGAAGTTTTATTAAACTGCTTTAACACTAGGCTTTCAGAAGCTGAAACTCAACTGAATGTTCTTAAAAAGATAATATATTCAGGAATTTTGCTCAACAGTTAAGTTCCTGATTATGCGTCTAATCCTTCTCAAGAGGGCTTAGACGCATGGGCAAAGCTATCCAGAAAAACTTTGGTCCCTATAAGGAAAGTTTGTTGATAAGCCCCCCCTTATTGGATGATTGTTAACCTGCGTTTTTGTTAAAAACTAGGTGAAAAATGTCAGGGAGCATGGAGGTAAACAGAGAATACCATAATGGAAGTGTGCTATAAGAGAAATTAATCAAACAAACTGATTTTCGAATCCCCAGAAAAACTGGACACATTTTTCCTGAAAAAAAAAAAGACTCCACTGGAGCCATCTATTGGTGACTATACGAAACAACAGAAGAAATGGACGATCTCACGACTTAGCCAAATTTACAAATAAAAGAAGGTTAAAACCACTGTGAGTTACAAACCTTCCTTGAGCCTACCCCATCCTGTGGCTGTGGCGTTGACGTCTTCGTAAAGTTTTCCAGCAGGTGGCAGACAGATCGGGGCGATCTGGTTGTCGGCAGGGAAGTTAACTGGTGTTGACAGTCTGAGCAGAGCAATGTCGTTGTCTTGCGTGGTGGAGTTGAAATTAGGATGTATGATGATCTGCAACACTAGATAATATGAAATACAGGAACATAATCTCTCTCTCTCTCTCTCTCTCTCTCTCTCTCTCTCTCTCTCTCTCTCTCTCTCTCTCTCTCTCTCTCTCTCTCTCTCTCTCTCTCTCTCACTTGTTTGTACCAAAGTAAAGAAACTCGCTTTAATATTGTCTAGATCAGGGTTCTCATTCTGTGTTTAGTTGAAAAACTCTACTAAATATTCAATTCAGTGCCCTAACGAACTTTTACAATGTCTAGATCCATAATCTTACACGATAATTAGTGCAAAGAACTTGGACAATATATAGTTCTAACTTATAAGCTCTTATACAATATTTGATTCCATAACCATAAACCCGAATATTCAAATGGCGCTGCTAATTATCAGGCATAAGGCCTAACAGAAGCTTGTGACAATATTTGCATAAAAACACACACACACACACACACCAGATAAAGTGTTAATGGTTCTTAATTGTATAGTCTTACTTTCCATTGACTGGCAAGTGGTTCATTACTCTCATCAAAAAGAATGAGCTTTTGTTTACTTCTCATTAAGCAAAATAAAAGTTCAACTTCTTCAAGATACGGAGCTGATACTTAATTTATTATTTACTTCCTGAAAGCATGGTGAGGCCTTGTCTACTTTTCAAAAGACTAAATACTGTCCTGTTTAGTTTCATGTAAAGGGCAAATGTTGCCCTTACTTCAACTTAACTTCCTGACAAATAAAAACAGGTCTTTTTACATAATTTCCTATATTCTCTCACCTTACTGACTATCCTCTTCTGAGTGGAACCAGATTCAGACGCTGTGCTCCAGTCATGTGGCCCAAGTACGGCGGTGACCACTTCAGGAGAAAATCTGGAAGATCAAAATTAATCATGAAAGGAGAATTCCTGGAAGACAAGACCACAACAAATATATATAATAAATGTTTGTGTGTGTTTTATTATAGAAACCTACCCATCAACACAGTGAGCGGCTGTTAGTACATAAAGATGGGATATGATCGAGCCTCCACAGAAAGGCTGAGAAAGCGAGTGGGATGTTAGACCAACTTGCCAAGGGTATTCGTGTTTCTCAGTCACCTTTCCTCCTACGATCTTCAAGTCGCGGTTTACTTTCCCGCATACTGAAAAGAAGAAGAAGAAAAAATCAATAATTATCTATTATTAAAGTAGAAGATAATCAGTAATGGTCGTTGCTCTTTTGTAGACTTCATAAATATTCTGATCACTTGTACAGTAAACATTTGTGAATACATTGTGAAACTTTCCAGATTAAAGATATTCTATATTATTTTTTTAAAAGTAACCGCACACAAATATTAGTTTTAACATTACCACAAAATTAAGACACTGACAGATTATGCCAAAACATAAAGGAAGATCTAGCCATGTGAGTTTAACATTCTGAAATAAATGTAGTTTGTAAACAACGGATGTAACTGAGATTGAAAATACCTACCACACGCATCATTAGCACGAGCTGGCGGAGGTACGGCCGCATCAGCACCTGAGGTAGGGTCTGGAAAAATGATGAAACGTGATAATCGAAATTAAACTATATCTTATCCTAGGCCTAGGGTAATATTGGTCCTTGTTACGTTGAAAAGTGTGCAAGATTATTATAGTCATGTTGAATTTGTATGTTTATAAATTTCATCCTCTCGTAATTCTTATTTTTAAAGGATCTAGGCATTGGTAAACTTGTCAGAAGTAATATAGACTGTAAAGTGATCCAGTTTTTGGAAAAAATGGATAACTTTATAGACAACACAAACTCGCAACAGTTGCTATGAAGTAATTTCTAAGACCATAAAATTTTAATCAAACACACTGAATGCATACTATACATTTTGAAACAAACTCCCTTATGGAATCAAGTTATTAACGAATTAATTTTTTCAGACAAACATTTCCGTAAACAAATCAGTAACTATTGCTTTCGTGTATATTCAACATATAAATATATTCAGATTGAAATATTGACGTCTGTATTCAGCATATGCATCTTCAGGTTACAACACAGACTCTGCACTGTACCCTGAGGATGTGTTCAAACACACACGAAAGAATTAGGTAATTATCCATTTATTTCAGTCCAGGTTTCTGACAATAACCCATGTCACGAACTTTCTAATGCCCTACTGATTGACGGGAATAAAGGCTCCTGCAATCATAATCAATTAAATGAGAATACCAGGTTGCTGATGACCTGGTGTCAGGAAGCTTACCTGAAGCCCAGATACGACACTGGAATCCTTTCTTTGCCTGGAATGTGAGCGTTCGGAAGAATACAGTCAACCTGTTGCTGTTGCTTTCGAAAGAGACGCTCTCCTGTTTGTCGCAGTACCTTCGAGAATTAGATTTATTAGATAAATCACGTTGGTAAGGTGCTCATTTCCTATTATTATTCTTCAGGCGATGGACCCTATTCATAAGGAACAAGAAGCCCACCACAGGGGCCATTGATTTGAAATTCGAGCTTTTGAAGAATGTGGTGTTCATGAAGAGGTAAAGGGAAATACAGAAAGAAGAGATCTCATTTCTTAAAAAGAAAATAATAAATCAATAAATTATAAATGGATAAAAAAATGGCTAAGGGGTTTTTGCACTTTAGTCTTAAAATGTTCAAACAAATTATTTGATATACCTTCTGCATGCCACTTATCGGGACTTTATATAAATTGCAAAACCAGATACACTTCAGTTTAGCACCTTCAAGAATAAAAGAGTTTCAGAGTTATTGAATAAATCACGTTAGTAAAGTGTTCAATGGCTATGAGATCTTTTGACTTAAGTCTTATAATATTTAACTAATCTGTTAGGTATACTTTCTGCATGCAAATTACCTGGACTTCATATCAGTTACAATAACAAGATACATTCAAGTTTAGCTTGATAGTTCTCGTTATCTTTGAATCTCCAGATGGACCCTGTGTAGTTTTATGTCTCATAGTAAATTTAGTTAATCAGTTAAGTTTCTTAAAGAAAGACATCGACGGGGATTCAGTATTCAGTAATGTTTCTCAGTGAGAATCTTAATTCGGATCAGGTAATGTTAATCATGTTTCTCAGTGATGAGCCCGGTCTGAATCACATCACAAAATAAGTCATGTATCTCAGTAGGAAACTTTGTGTGATACAAATTTCTCATTTATAAACTTTCTTTAGCTCTTATTAATTCTGCCATATTTCTAAGTGCCGGATATGGTTAGATCTCATACAAGAAACTTCATTATATACAGTGTCTTATTTATAAACTTTCTTCTTTAGCGATCTCATTAATTCTGCCATGTTTCTAAGTGACGGATGTGGTTTAATCTCACACAAGAAACTCCATTATATAAAGTATCTCAGGTAGAGATAAAACACACTGCTACCCTCCCGGGACGCAGAGAATTCTATAATGAAATAAATGGAAGACGACAAAGGCTCCATACCCTTGAATGAAAGAACCATTACTGATCGTCACTGAAGAACCAATACAATTTCCCAGGTCGAAGTCACTGCATGATAATGATAGTCTAGTCTGTGGTGTGGTGCCCTGAAAGATAATTTAATGAATGAAACAATCGTTATTACTGATACACATGCTTACACACGTACACACGAACATATTTATTTTTCCTCATAGGGAAATGGCACCATATATATATATATATATATATATATATATATATATATATATATATATATATATATATATATATATATATAGTCTGTAGATGGTGTATGTGAATTGTCATATATATATATATATATATATATATATATATATATATATATATATATATATATATATATATATACATACACAAGACAACTCACATACACCATCTACAGACTACTGAGTCACAAATATTCTTGGTTTGACAAATCTACCGCCCCCCACTAATAACAACAACAACAATAATAATAATAATAATAATAATAATAATAATAATAATAATAATAATAATAATAATAATAATAATAATAATGATAGTAACACCTTTGTTCTCTCACCTGAAAATCCCAGGCGCACAGGTGAACCAAGGGATAAGGGTTCGGGTAATCAGGAGATTCTATGCCCAACTCATCACCTGGAGAAAGCTGGTATGTTCCGCAATTCACTGAGAGCAGATTTCCATCTAAACATGGGAAGAAGATGAGTCATTGTAAACAAAGAAGAATGACAAGATGACGAAGGTAATGATGATGGCTGGAAAGAGGAGTAAGGTGGAAA
>NC_089780.1:18762665-18810165 GCF_040412425.1 Macrobrachium rosenbergii
ATATATATATAAGCATTAAGCTACAAACGTCCTTCAATATCGAATTCGCTCTACCTCGGAAGTAATATATTTTCGTATATGTTACCCGAAGGGGAATTTTTAGTTGATAATAAGTTCGTCGTCTCGTGGGCTCGAATCACGGAAGACAAGAACTCAGGACTACAGTGACGCGATTTTAACCACACGGCCAACAAGTGAGGAGCCCACAAGACGACGAACTTATTATCAACTAAAAATTCCCCTATGGGTAACATATATGAAAATATATTATTTCCGAGCTAGAGCGAATTCGATATTAAAGGACGTTTGTAACTTAATGCTTGTATATGAATCACGGTGATGTGATAAAAATTAATTCATATACACACACACATATATATATATATATATATATATATATATATATATATATATATATATATATATATATATATATATATATATATATATATATATATATATATATATATATATATATATATATATATATATATATATATATATATATATATGTTGATATATGTATACATATATATCTTTATATATATATATATATATATATATATATATATATATATATATATATATATATATATATATATACATATACATAATAATTCTGAAACTAATACTATTCCCCAGGTATGGCCTTACCAACAAGCCACGCCCTCTCTGGTGCTTTCGTAGCACCCAGAATTAAGTTCGCCTGCTTACACCCATCGCCTGAGATTTCAGATACCTTCGTCGGTGATAATCTTAAGCTACAGAATGCCACTGAAATTCGTGAATTTCCTGAAAGCTACTTCAACAACAGTGAGAGGTCAGTGTAGTTAAATGAAGGTGCTTTTTGAAGTTTGTGACTGGAAAAGATGACATAGGGAGGTAAATATTTGTTATTGTTAGTTATATAAGTGAAAACAAAGGATGCATTTAGAAAACAAAGAATTTAACTTGAAAACAAGGAGGGGGGGTGTATTAGAAAACAAAATTAGCAGGTAGAAAAAAGATAGTATTTATGAAATAAAGGTTGTTGACAGAAAACAAGGGTTATTTTTAGAATACCAATATTGCCGTTAAAAGACAGGGAATACAAGTGAAAAAGAATCGTAATTAAAAAGCAAAAATTACAGTTAAAAAGAACTGTAGTAAGAAAAGATCATAATTAGAAAAAGTAGGTTACAGGTGGGCGACAAAGTTTATAGTTAGAAAATAAATATTATAGGTAGAAAACGGGGCTCTTTGTAGTTAGAAAATAATTATTACAGTTAGAAAACAGGGGTCACTAATTATCTCTTTCCGACTCCTATTTCCAGATTTAAAACTTTTATCTCATAAATTTACCGAATCCAATTTAACAAAACCTACAGTAAGGAATAATTTTTTAATCATTTCGGTCTCTGACAAACTATATATCTCTTCAAGGTACTGCGCTTATTACAACAAAATAAGAAATGATGGAGCGAACGAGAACGCGCAATGTACTGAATGGGATTTTGACAAGTCTGTCTTCACAAATACCATTACATCAGAGGTGACCATTTCTGTTGTCTTTCATAATCAATACCGAATGGTTTCAGTATCACATCAGTGCAAAAACAACAATAACAAAAGATTAACAAAGGAAAATATAACGAAAGTCGAAAAGTGAAAATCTTATTTTCATGAATATCTGGAAAACTTGATAGCGGCGTTGTTTCTTCTCTGTCTGTATTGTATATGTAACCAGGAAATCCACTACTTAACTGCATTAATTTTAATATAATTGCTTTTTCTTTCTTTCTTTTTTTCATTCTCTATTTAGTTGTCTATTTATATATTAATCTATTTTTTGTCTATTCATTTATTTATCTTTTTCATTTATTTATCTTTTCTATATTTATTTGTCTATTTGAGTAATAACTGATTTATTATTTCCGTATTAAATCATTAATAAATCATATTATTTGTTTATTTATCTTTTCATTTATTTTTCCATTCGTTTATATATTTCTTTTCTATTTAGTTATATATTCATTTATCTATCCATTTAATGATTTATATTTATCTATTTACTTATTTACCTGTTATCTATTTATCTGTCTATTTATCTACTTTTTAGTTCGAGCTGATATGCGACAGGACCTACCTGAGGGCGACTTACCAGAGCATCTACATGGGAGGTGTCTTCGTCGGGTCGCTGCTAAGCGCGATATTAGCCGACAAGTGAGTCAAGATACTGTCACTACCTTCTTCTTCTTCTTCTTCTTTCTCTCCTTTTTCTTCTTCTTCTTCTTCTTCTTCTTCTTCTTCTTCTTCTTCTTCTTCTTCTTCTTCCATAGCAGTTTTTCACGCTCTAGATTACGAGTTTATTCTCCATGAATCAGAAAACCATCATTCCTTAGTTTTCATTTTGCTGTTGATAAATGCTATGCAATTATAATTAATACACTCAATGAAGAGTTGCTAATTCTACTGACAGACAGACAGACAGACAAATGGAACGGACAGAAAGACACAGACAGGCAGACAAACGGACAGAATAACAGAATCTCTGTTTTGGAGGAAATTGAGTCATACTGTTGGAAGGTCGGTACTCATCACCTTCTGTAGAAGAAAACTATTGTGCCGGCTTTGTCTGTCTGTCCAAACTTTTTTCTGTCCGGCCTCAGATCTTAAAAACTGCTGAGGCTAGAGGGCTGCAAATTGGTATGATGATCATCCACTCTCCAATCATCAAACATACCAAATTGCAGCCCTCTAGCCTTAGTAGTTTTTACTTTATTTAAGGTTAAAGTTAGCCATAATCGTGCTTCTGGTAACGATATAGGACAGGCCACCACGGCCGGCTGAGAGTTTCATGGGCCGCGGCTCATACAGCATTATATCGAGACCACCGAAAGGTAGATCTATTTTCGGTGGACTTGATTATACGCTGTAGCGGGGTACAGAAAACTCGACTGCGCCGAAGAAACTTCGGCGCATTTTTTGCTTGATTTTTTATCGTCTTGAAACGAAAGTTACCAAATATGACGATATTTTTTTTTATTATCGAATTGTTCTTTAATTTCTGCTCTTCTAAATGACAGTGTTAGTCTGCATTTTCCAAAGTTATTTCTCAGCTGTTATTTTCTAATGCCTAATTATGTAATTGTTTATCTTTATTTAACGATTTATCTTTATTTGTACTTTGTCACAACTTCCCTTCTATTAACTATTTTACTCCGTATTGTACTATGAAGCTTGTGAGTAAGTCAATAGAATAAATTAATCTATATTATTGTCTACAATAATTTTCTTCTTCAATTTAATTTCATTCTGACACGCACCTAATAATAATAATAATAATAATAATCATAATAATAATAATAATAATAATAATAATAATAATAATAATAATAATAATTTTAGAATGATAATTAATACACTCATCAAAAAGTTCCAAATTATTATTTTGTATTATTTTCTCCTTCAATTTAATTTCATACTGGTAACAACAACAACAACAACAACAACAATAATAATAATAATAATAATAATAATAATAATAATAATAATAATAATAATAATAATAATAATAATATTTTGTTGAAAATAATGGCAGTTTTCAACGAATTAATCGCATACAGGGTTTTTTCAATTCTCCTGACAATTCGTTTTTCTGGTTCAGCTAGGTTGTTGAGATACATATTTGTCTAAATTGGGATATTTGTCAAAGATTGTTTTATGAAAATATTATATTTTGCTTGGATCTTGTACATTGTACACGATATACAAGATATGAGCAAAATATAATATTTTCATAAAACAGTCTTTGACAAATATCCCAATTTAGACAAATATGAATATTGGAATTCTACTCAATAACCTAGCTGAACCAGAAAAACGAATTGTCAGGAGAATTGAAAAAACCCTGTATGAGATTAATTCGTTCAAAACTGCCATTATATTCAACAAAACATGCATCAAAGAAGGTCTACTCCCTGCAAATAATAATAATAATAATAATAATAATAATAATAATAATAATAATAATAATAATAATAATAATAATAATAATAATAATAATTTCATCATCAGGTATGGCCGCAAAGGAGTGATAGTCTTCGGAGTAATTACTTTCACCACACTCGGCCAGGCTTCCAGTTGGATGGGGAACTTATCAGCCCTGCTAATCAGCCGATTTCTGATGGGAGTTATTATGCCTTTTATGTCCAATGCTTGCTACATAATGGGTGGGTATCGTCCTCGACCTTTGGTCCATTTGGGATCTAAGTGATTGGATTTGTTTGGGAAGGGGGATTATGAATGTTTGAAAACTAAAAATCTCTTTTTTGTTAACATTTGATTATTAGGATTTACCTAAATATGCAGGTCAAGTTGGTCAAAAAGAGAGAGAGAGAGAGAGAGAGAGAGAGAGAGAGAGAGAGAGAGAGAGAGAGAGATGTATACTTATATAATTTTCAGATGAAATCATAAATAACTGAAATTCCCACATACAGACACAAACACACACATACACATATATACACATACATATATATATATGTGTGTGTATTTTATATATATATATATATATATATATATATATATATATATATATATATATTTATATATACATATATTTATAGACAGACATACACATATATATATACATGTTTATATATATTATATATATTATATATATATATATATATATATATATATATATATATATATATAGTATATATATACATATATATATGTATATATTTATATATATATGTATATATATATATATATATATATATATATAATATATATATCTATATACAATATATATATCTTTCATCGTCATCCTTTTTACTACAGCGGTAGAGATAGCTGAAGCTCGCCTTCGACCTCATCTGGGCATATTAGCAGCTTTGCCCTGGGCATGCTCTGTCATGATCTGGGGCGGGCTGGCATACCTGATCAGAGACTGGAGATGGCTCTTGTTCGTTACATCCTTCACAGGGATTTTCATCCTACCTGCGCTTTGGTGAGTGTGGTTAAGAGGTAATTGCTCTTAGGTTAAGTCGTGTGCATGAGCACGCACGCGCACACACACACAGAGATAGATTTGTAAATATGTATTTATATATATATATATATATATATATATATATATATATATATATATATATATATATATATATATATATATATATATATATATATATATATATGTATGTATTTATATTCTATGATGGCACAATTCCAAAAGAACTGGGCTAATTTGAAAAAACTGTAAGTTATTAATTTCTTTGACCCTGTGAACTAGTTAAAATAGAACAAGTCATTTTTCATGACATTATATGGTAGTACGAGTGTTAAGAAAAGACATTCAGATGATTTAACCATAATTTTTCTACATCTGTTGTTTACAAAAGCATCTGGTGGTCGGGGCTTGTGAATCACCTGTTTTAGAACAGGTCAGAGTTGTCAAAAACTTCAATAAAACTGACCACTATTACCCACCTGGTAATGTTGTAATATGCTGCTCTAATACGCGACTTTGGAATGGAATATAAGATTGAGGCCCAAGGCCAAGCACTGGGACCTATGAGGTAATTCAGCGCTGAAAGGGAAATTGGGAGTAAAAAGGGTTAAAGGTATAACAGGAAGAAAACTTTCCAGCTGCACTATGAATCAATTGTTAAAAACGAATGAAAGGGGCTGCAGCTAGGGGCCTTAGGGACGCCGCAAATAACCTTGAAGTAATTCCTGAAGTGGATTGCGTGAAGTGCACTGATGGCGCTACCCACTTTACGCAATCAATTTTAGACGGTTTATTAATTGAAAACTGGTTCGATTGCAGGTTTATAGACGAATCTCCGAGATGGCTCGCTGTGAAAGGTCACCACCAGAGGGCTCTAGAGGTGCTTAAGAAAGCTGCC
Organism: Macrobrachium rosenbergii; assembly: GCF_040412425.1. NCBI lineage: Eukaryota > Metazoa > Arthropoda > Malacostraca > Decapoda > Palaemonidae > Macrobrachium > Macrobrachium rosenbergii. The sequence continues at coordinate 18,768,560 of NC_089780.1, forward strand.
AGATGGAACAGAACAGAATTACCAGCTGACGAAGACGCTCTCGAGATTCTGATGGAAAGTCGTGATAATGTGGGATTTCAGGGTGTTATAAGAGAGAGAGAGAGAGAGAGAGAGAGAGAGAGAGAGAGAGAGAGAGAGAGAGAGAGAGAGAGAGAGAGAGAAACTTATCTTTATATATTTATATATTACATATAGCTCACAGTCAACAGTCATATTCCAGACATTTTCTAACCTTTGCTGACCTGTAATTTTCACTTATCATTCACTTGAAGAGAAGTTGCTATATGAATCATTTCTGAACAAATGGCGTAGCAAAAAAAAAAGCATCATAAAGATGTAACTATTAACAATATATGTACATATATATACATACACACACACACACACACACACACACACATATATATATATATATATATATATATATATATATATATATATATAAGATAAACTAATAAATTGATTAGTAACAAACTTCTAAACTAATGGAAGTTCTCAACAAATGCTAAAGTCTGTTATTTTTGTTATTAACTTCTAGGACACCCCTACTGGCATCAAATCGAAACATAAAGGAATGAAAGAAGTTGTATTCGGAAAGATAAAAGAGACAGTCATACTTTTCAGGTATGTATGCGTATATAAATATTAATTGATTTTATTTTGGAGTTCTATATAATATATATAGCAAATGCTGTATAGATGGCACAGTCAGTATACTAGGGGTTGTTAAACGTATCTGTGTGTTACAGAGATGGTAAAATGTCTATGAGAAGACTCATATTTATCATAAATGGGTTGTAAATTCTACAAAAAAAGACATAGGCCTATTTACGAGGGAAATTCTCTGAAACTGAGGGCCAAATTCTAGTTTAGTGAAGAGATTAATTCCGCTTCAGAGATAGTAAATTCTGCATAGAAACTGAGGTCCAAATTTATGTACAGTGAGGCAATAAATTCTGCTTCAGAGAGATAGTAAATTCTGCATAGAATCTGAGGTAAAATTCTTTTACAGTGAAGAGATAAATTCTGCATCAGAAAGACAGTAAATTCTGCATCGAAACTGAGGTACAAACTCTTGTTTAGTGAAGAGATAAATTCTGCATCAGAGAGACAGTAAATTCTGTATCGAAACAGGTACAAACTCTTGTTTAGTGAAAAGAGAAATTCTTCTTCAGAGAGACCGTAAATTCTGCACAGAAACTAGGGTACAAATTCTAGTTTAGTGTAGAGATAAATTCTGCATCAGAGAGACAGTAAATTCTGTATAGAAACTGATGTACAGATTCATGTTCAGTGAAGAGATAATTTCTGCTCTAAAGAGACACTAAATTCTTTATAGAAACTGAGGTATAGATTCTTTTTCAGAGAAGAGATAAATTCTGCATCAGATAGACAGCAATTTCATAATATAGAAGTAACCACAACACTCCTTACTCACCGCAGGACTCCCAAACTGCGCAGGGTCACCAGCATCCTTTACGTGGACTACCTCATCGTCAGCATGGTCTACTACGGCCTCTCCCTGAGCGGCGGGAACCTCAGCGAAGACCCTTTCCTCTTCATGTTCCTTTCTGGGCTCATGGAAGTTCCCGCCTACTCTCTTCCAGTGCCCGTCGTTTCCAGGTTCGGGAGGCGAGTTCCTGGAGCCCTAAGCTTCCTTTTGAGTGGCGCCACGCTTCTCGCTGTTTCTCCTTTGCCTAAGGGTAGGTTGGTTTTACTTAAAGATATTATTATTATTATTATTTTTGAAGACTATGGAGAACATTCATGTCCTTGAGATATGTGGAGGAAATAAGATACTCCCCTTTGAGTGTAGATCTTGGTATATTGCTAAGGCCATGCTGAAAATCCCTGAGGAGCGCTCTTAAAACTGGTAATATCTTAAAAAGATATTACCATCATTATTGAAGGCGACGGATACTAGGCACGTTCTTGAAAGATGTGGGTAAGTTAAGACCGTTTTCTTTGAGCGTAGATCTTGGTATATTGCTAAACACATACTGAAAATTCTTAAGTAGCCTTCGTAAAGCTTAAGGATTTTCAGTGTATATTTAGCAATATATCAAGATTTACACCAACAAAAGTGTATTATTTTATCGTTATTACCATCATAGCTTAAGTAGATTTCTGACGAACAGATGCTGTCATTCGACACCGACACTACGTCATGTAACTGGAACTTCAATGTAATAATTACAGCAAGTAATTTGTTAGAAACTTTGGTAACATAGACTATGATAAAAATTTGTTTGTCAGAACGAGAATAAATGATGAAAGACGTAACTTTGATAATTACAGGGTTTTAAAGGAGTTAATGAACAAAGGGGTATAAAGTTAGAGTGGGGTTATAAACATTCTAAGAAAGATTCTGAAAATCAGAGACTAATGCTTATTTTATTTTATGAGATCTGGAGAAAAATGACAAAAATTTTGTCTTTAATCTTCCCTCTGACCTTGGAAATAATGCCAAGGTCAAAAATATTAGGAGGAGATGATCACTCACCTCAGAGGTGTCTAACTACCAAGTTTCACTAAAATCAGAGGTAATAAAAAGGGCGGAAAAGATCAAGAATATATGTTAAATTAGGTAGCTTATTAGTGTGTAGGGATGAAATGCAAATCTCTAAATTAATGCATAAAAATATACAAAGAAACTATTGAGACAAAACTTCACTCCCTACCTGACAGCTCTACAAAAACCGCCAATAACCCAGAACCAAAACATTTGTTTGATATTGTTCAGAATACGGATGGCTAATCATGGTCCTGGCCATGGCTGGGAAGGTGACCATATCCATGGCCTTCCAGATCATCATCTTCTATTCGTCGGAGCTTTTCCCCACGGAAGTTCGAAGCCGAGGAATTGGAACTTGTTTCATGGTGTCCAGGATTGGGTCGATCGTGTCGCCTTTCGTCACTGAGATTCTTGTGAGTGGGTGTCTTGTTTTGTTTATTAATCATTGTTCTTGTTTGTTCTTCTTGTTCTTGTTGTTGTTCTACTACTACTACTACTACTACTACTACTACTACTACTACTACTACTACTACTTCTACTATCTAGGAATGGTTAATTACAGAAGATATTGTGTTGTTCACTTCAAAGAGATATGCAACCCATGTGCTTCATCTTTTACTTATAATTCCTGCTCAGTGGAACTTTACTATCATTTAATATCCCTCATATAAGTGAGGCAACCGGTTTCCCCATTAACAAATCAGAAATCTTTGATTCTATAACTACTACGAAAGAGGGATTTAGTTACCCCACAACTGTATAAATCAAGATTTTCTCTCAATAAATTTCTACAAGTTACCACGTTTTTATGACGTTCAATTCAGTAATACCTTACAGGGAAAGTACTTCCTTACCTCCGGCGTTCCTCAGGGCACTTGCTTCAACCCAGTTTTTTTTTTTTTTTTATTCTAGGGGACTACTTTCCCATGGGCCCCATCGCTTCTGTTTGGTGCGTGTTCCGTCATAGCAAGTCTTGCTATGCTGACGTTGCCTGAAACTTCGGAGATTGCTCTCCCCGACACGATTGCTCAGCTGGAGCAACGACAAGATAAAGTGAGGTAAGTAGATTCAGTCTAATAGTCCCTCACATGTTTACTTACGTTGTATGTATGGTTACAAGTAACTATTAAGGTTTTACCTAAATTGATTTGTTTATTATTTTCATTAGTGGCAGAGATACGGCTATACAAACAAACGTTTTTGGAAACATGAATAATAAATGATTAAGCAGAATACAGCATTCATAAACATTTACATAATTGCATAACGTGAAGCTTCAAGACCTTATTTCTTTGGAAATAAAGAGATAAAAACACATATATAATACATGCAAGAATATCATAATAAGCCTTTTTACTTACAGGTCATGGAGATTCTTCAGACGTCCTGGGAGGAAAAATCACGAACCGACGGACAAACAAGAGTCCACAGACCGCCTGTAATTGTTTTGTTCATCAGGGTAGCAAACAATGAGGACCAGAATCGGCTTCTTTGTCAAGTCACAAATCGTCAAATTTCTTTCCACCTGAAATGCTATTACCTTTTATGTAAAGTAATGTTTTTTCTTTTCTACTTTTATTTCATTCCAAAAGATTTTTTTCTATCTCCAGTGTTATACTTTCTTTTGTCAATAAATGAAGAACATTTTTCTATTTCATTCCCCAGGATTCATTCTCTTTTGCCGGAGAGAGAGAGAGAAGGAGAGAGAGAGAGAGAGAGAGAGAGAGAGAGAGAGAGAGAGAGAGAGAGAGAGAGAGGCATGGCCCTTGTAATTTCCTTATCAGGTCAATTAGTCCAAGTGATTGCAGGCGATAAGATTGTTTACGGAACAGAGTGTTCCGCACGCAACACTTACCTTTCTATTAAAGAACGTCTGGACAAGATAGTACTTTCTCTGGGGTATTCAGTCTCCAGTATTCACCAACAAGGACTGAATTAGTGTTCCACCACAGACTTCTGAATACGCCCTTTGCTCTGTTTCCAGTGTTTCCACCTTAGACTTCTGAAGAAGCCCTTTGGTCTATTTCCAGTTTTTCCACCTTAGACTTCAGAATAAGCCCTTTCTTCTATTTCCAGTTTTTCCATCACAGACTTCTGAATAAGCCTTTGCTCTATTTCCAGTTTTTCCACCTTAGACTTCTGAATAAACCCTTTGATCTATTTCCAGTTTTTCCACCGTAGGCTTCTGAAGAAGCCGTTTGTTCTATTTCCAGTTTTTCCACCTTAGACTTCTGAATAAGCCCTTTGTTCTATTTCCAGTTTTTCCACCTTAGACTTCTGAAGAAGCCCTTTGCCCTATTTCCCATTTTTTCCACCTTAGACTTCTGAAGAACCCCTTTGTCCCATTTCCAGTTTTTCCACCTTAGACTTCTGAAGAAGCCCTTTGTCCCATTTCCAGTTTTATATTCCAGTTTCGTAAAGATTCGTCTCAATGGTGAACGTCAGAACGATGCTCCTTTTCCTGAAGGTTTCGGGAGACATTCCCTACACGATTTGCCAGTGGGATGGGAGACTGAAGGTCAGTTGCGGCTGGCGTCTTCTGTCCATAGCTAGACTTGTGGTCACCTTAGCAATGGCCATTGGCCACCTCTACTCGCCTTCCATCACGAGATCAGACAATGCCCTGAGCATCCTGACCTACAGGGCTTGGAATCTGACCGTCGCCCTCTTCTTATCCATTTCGAAGATTTACCTCTTCTGCAACAGCCACAGGCTGAAGGCGATACTGCTCCAAATGGTAAATATGAGGATGACGGTCAAGAGAAACAACACGCTGACGTTTAAGGTGACCTTCGGTCTCCTTTGTCTCGCGACTGTCGCTTGTTTCACGTTTGGGGTCGTCGGTTTCTTGCAGGGCGATAACACTGAGGCAGGAGACGATGAGACGAGCAAGTGTGCCCAGGCCTTCTATGCTCTGCTGTGGATATTTGGAGGAGCCACGCAGCTGTCTCTCTTAGGCCTATACTGTACCGTGCTTCGAGAAATCAGGCTGCACGTTCACGGTATCATTAGAACGGCTGTGGGGGATTTTAATGGAGAATCTGAAAAGAACCGGGCCAAGAAAAGATGGTGCCTTGGTACGATAAGTCGAGGCCTCAATATTTGCCAAATTCCAAGGTATTCTCCCAAGAAAACATCATTCACTCCGATTCATCACATCAGATTCATCAGGCAACATCATTCACATCCGTCTCCAAGCGTCTCAGGCCAAACAGTAAGATATTCGACGAAGAAATTCGCCGAAATGGAAAAGCAACTAGTCAGCGTAGAGGAACTGGTGAGCAGCCTCTTGGGATATCTGGGCTTTCCACTTCTGGCTGCGAATTTTGCGTCTGCCTTAGGCATCACGTACCTCCTGTATTTCAGCCTCGATACTTATATCAGCAAGACTCGGATAGACTGGATGATCCTCGTGTTTCTTTTCAACTTGATAATCCTCTTCAGTCTCATTCATAGAGAACCGGATATGTTCAATGAACAGGTAAGCCTCTGCCTTCCTAGTCTTCTCTCTTCTGCTCTGCAAAGTTTTCAATGTTGCTTCCTCTAGCTGCTATAATTCTAGATAATGAAATGTATGTTCCATTCTACTTTTAAATTGTAATATACTTTAAACACTTGATTTGATCATTCTTGCCTTTTAGTCTTCAAATCAAGGAATCATAGCTTATCCTTTTGCAGAAAGTCATGTCTTTTTTCAATGTGTTTCAATCCATGTTTATTTTTTTATTTTTAGAGGTAAATGCGTTTTCTTATTAACAGAAAACATAGTATCCCATCGTAAGCCTTTCTCTGTGACGTTCATAGTTCATAATTTTTTCTCAAATGTGCGTTAAGTTGACATAGTTGTTATCAAACAGATTAGCATAAACAATAAGATGCTATTAAGGAAATCCCTTTAAGGTATAAAATCTGAGCAAAGAGTGCCTAAATTTTCAAGGAGAATTAAAACGTTAAAGTGAAGAAAACTTGTAAAAGAGGATTGTAAACATCATTTTAAAAGCAAGACATTACGCAGTAAATCTGCAAAATATCACCTTTTAAGCTTCTCTTATCGATCCACTTCATATCAGAGCAGATATCACCTTCCAGAATAAGTGCTCGGGTGACCGTCCCCTCATTTTGGAGATTGGAAATTGATCCTCAGCAATAAAAAAAAAAAGAATATAAAAAAAAAACACTCTCCATAAACGCAGGTCACTTCGATGGCATCGCTCTTATTTCCCTGACGCTCGAGCTTGTAGTCGGCGTTTGTTTCAGTTCTTTTCTGACATCGGTGGATGTTGCGTCTTTGCCGTGTGCCTTTGGAAAGCAATTCTTGGCGTACTGATGGAGAGTGTCTTCCTTTTTACAGAGTATCATTCTATTTCGTCTTATGAAACAACAGAGGGATAAAACTGAAAAGCTTAATTTAATTTGTTTTCTTAATGAAACGGAGAAATTGATTTAAGTTTAGCTCAGTAGAGGAAATGAAAGACTTATCTCAATATCACTAGAAATTTCGATTGATAAGATTATATTTTCATTGGCAGTGAAATGACTTTTTCACATAATACTTATTTAGGTTTTCCAAATGAAACAGGAAAGACAGATTAGTGAATCTGAAGATTTATAATGAAAATTACATTGGCAAGTGAGCTAGAAAATATAAAAAGCCATATATTTTGGTCTTGTAACATATAGACCTTAAAAATCAATTAAAGCTATTTCTAAGTGACATCACATATAAAGCTTAGCTCATATATATTCAGTCTTAAAGGAAAGCCACAAAAAGCTGTATTTCTAAGTGACATCATATATAAAGTTTAGCTCATATATATTCATTCTTAAAGGAAAGCCGCAACTTATTATGGAGGGTTTCAGAATTTTGTTCTATTTAATGAGAGTTTTTGTGGCATTTCCTTACCAAATAAAGCCCACAGGAGGGAAGCCACAACTCTGCAGGAAGTGGCTGGTATACTCAACCGTCAAATCTGTGCTGATAATTGTCATAGGTGTGGCGTACATTTTCCTACCACTCTTTAGGAACTCTAGCCACCCAATAACCAGAATGACAGACAGATCCTGGTCTGTCGTATCTGGGGTCTTTGTTGTGACTTCTCAGTCTTATGCACTTGTGAGATGCCGCCTACTCCAGGAGATTTTGGAAAAATTCCAGTCCCAGAGACTGAGAAGCTTCTCCAACAGGAGTAACTATAGCAGAAATCGCCTCTTGATGGCCTTGACATTCATGGTCGCGTTTTCCACAGGCACTCTTGGTCTGCTCGGCTCCTTTGAGACTGAAGACGGCTCGGCAGCCATTTGGACGAAAGTGACCAGCTTCACCATCTGGATCGGCTGTGGAATTTCTGAGCTGACCGTTGTAATGACTTTCATAATGCTGACCAGGAAACTGAGGGTTCATTTAAGTGCAACTGTCCAAGATTTACTTGCCAAGGGACTTAAACCTCAAGAAAGTCTCAATCACAGAAAAACCGGCAAGAAGAAGAATAGTACCACAACAAAGACTGCAGCTCTAGAAAGGCGTTCAAAGGCTAACATACGTCCCAGTTTCCATAGCTTTCTTCTTCTGCGAACTGGTGCTAAGAAGGTGCTAAGGATGAAGACGTGCGTTGCAGCTCAGCAAATAACTGGACTCGAGAAACAACTGATCGACGTCGAGGATACAGTTAGCCTGATGATGGAATACTTCGGCTTCCCTCTGCTGTTGGCAAATCTGACGATGCCCCTGGGAATTACCTACCTGTTGTACTTCCAGATTGATTCTTATCTGACTGACGGGGTGTTTGACTGGATGGTTTTCATCATGATACCTGCCATGATCAGCCATTTTGTACTTATGCAGGAAGAATCGGATGCAATCAACAAAAGTGTAAGGTTATTTTCATTAGGTTGTAAGTGAAATTTTGCTGTCATTATTATTTTTTTATTTTTGCCATTGGCATTAACATAATCGTGATTTAAAAACAATGAAGTCACTGTTCCATGATAATAGGATGGAAATATTTTAAGAAAACGTTGAATAGAAATGCAGGCGAATTTAGCTGATTTTCTTATTTCATTGTATAGCAAACGTTGCATTTTTTCCTGACACAAGGTAATGTGTCAGATTTTTCCTTTAAATTGTGAACTTCTCACATGACTTTTTATGTTAAACTCTTGGTCCACAGATCATTTTCATCTAAACTCACACAGCAACCTGATGCTTCTATAATTCTTGCAGTCTCCTCGACTACTTTTGCCCTTCTACAAAACAGCAATTATTCCTCTCACCCGTTTTACAGAACCCTTCCCCACATACCTACATACTCTGTATGTATACTGTACACACACACACGCACACATATAATATATATATATATATATATATATATATATATATATATATATATATATATATATATATATATAAATATATATATATATATGTATGTATGTATGTATGTATGTATGAAATCGCTTTGTTGCTTTAAATAGTTACCTAATATCCGTAATCCATGATTTAAGAATTCCCCTTCTTTCTTTTTGCAGAAGCGAAAGGACGCTCTGATTCTACAGAGATACATCAGTTCAGACCCATATCTTCGGGAAAGCGTCGCTGTGAGTATAGTTCTCCACCAAATTCTGAATAGCGCCTCTCGAATAAAATATGATCTCTTTATGTTGTTTTTTTTTTTTTGCAACTTTCACACAAACATCTCTTTATTGTCTGTTGGATATATGTGTGGTTCATGTATATTATTGGTAATTATAAAATCTACATGTTATGTATTTCAATATACTCATGCGCTTAAAATAAAAGGTACGTTCAAGTAAAAATGTATCTATCTAGGCTTTCAAAAGCTTTAGAATTTGACTTAGTAAGTGACCCATAGCTCCAGGGTCGTAATGATTCTAAAATCTTAATGTTAACCTCAGGTCAACCGAGTCTTGAACACTCTTCAGAGAAGGACTGACTTTTCCCTGGTAGGATTCTTCAGCCTTGGCCGGTCCTGCTTAACTACCGTAAGTATGGTGCCTTTCAGATATATTAATTTTGCTCCTGGTAAATGTATGAATATATATATATATATATATATATATATATATATATATATATATATATATATATATATATATATATATATATATATATATATACTATATCTCTCTCTCTCTCTCTCTCTCTCTCTCTCTCTCTCTCTCTCTCTCTCTTTACTATAGTTCTTATACTCTCTCTCTCTCTCTCTCTCTCTCTCTCTCTCTCTCTCTCTCTCTCTCTCTCTATATATATATATATATATATATATATATATATATATATATACAGAGAGAGAGAGAGAGAGAGAGAGAGAGAGAGAGATTGTAATAAGACAACCATGCCTCACCTACCTTTCAAAATCTCCGATTGGTAACGCTGATGGAGCTGAAAAGGAATCTCTCTCTCTCTCTCTCTCTCTCTCAGTCACAACTTGCATCTAACCAAGACTAAGGCTTATTGAATTAAAATGCCGAGTTATATAAAAACTAGACTTTACTTGGAAATTTAACGAAAGCATAACTGCCAAAGCTAAGAGTTATGAATTATGATCTCTCACAAACCACAAGATTGAAAATAAAAAAAAAATCAAAGCAAACCAAGACACAAAATTAGAGCGGTAACTGTTCAAATCAATCGAATCAGAATTCCTACACCAAAAATCACCGCTGACAGACATTCCTGTCACCAAATGATATACCAAAAAACAGGACATGATCACTCTATAAATAAATGTCTCATAGTCAAAGTGAAATACACCATTCTCCAACATTCAGTGTCCTCACAGGACCCAACCAGAATCCCTGTTAAGAGAAATACAGTTCTCGCTAAATCCTGGTTCACGGTGCATAAAAAAAACTTGAAACAAAATAAAAATGCATAATAATAAGATACTCAAAGGAACGAGAGGCTCATTGCAATGGTGCAAACCATAGAGACTGCAAAATAACAATCACTGAATAATGTCTGAAAAATAGGAAGTATTAGCAAGATGTCCTACTCACTTTCTGTAGCCACTGGGAGGCCATCCCCTCACAGTAGCAACAACTCCAAAAGGAGCAATTACATCACGTCATAGACCACACGCGAACTAGTCTTCCGAACACGCAGGTGTCACAAAGTTTCCCATGCTCCTGGTCATGCCCAGAAGCAATGCATCGAGTGGGTTGAATATCCGCTGTATGCTGAATCTCAGCTTTCCAAAATGCGAGTGAACTCTTACCGTCTCCGTGTGTGAGGAATGTTAACGCCATCATAAAAACCACTTGCTATAGACGGGGCTTCTTGCACACGAAGAGCTACATTTTCATAGGCCAGCATGAAAGTGTAGCTCGTCGTGTGTGTGAGCAGCCCTGCCTATAACAAGTGGTCGTTATGATGGTGTTAACATTCCTCGCACATAGAGACGATGAGAGTTCTCTCGCATTTTGGAAAGCTGAAATTCAACATACAGTAGATTTTCAACCCGTTCGATGCATTGCTTCCGGGCGTGACCAGGAGCATAGGAAACTTTGTGACACCTGCTTATTCGGAAGACTAGTTCGCACGTGGTCTATGGCGTGATGGTAGCGTACCCTCTTACCGGACACTGTAAACAATAGAATTACTATTCAGTTCGATTTTCGGTCTTATAGTAATCGCTCCTTTTGGAGTTGTGTGGTGAGACCGCTACTTAACCAGTTCGTGCACCTGTATAAACACTGGCATGAAAATACCTGCCCAGTGTACACTTAATATTTATACTATGGTCTTGAGCTACAGTGCTGTCAAGTAAAGGTTATACTTATCAAGTTATAGCTTCATTATTTGGTTATTCCATTTTTGCCATTATGACTAATTAAATATTTTTAAAGCGGGCTAAGAATTTTAAGAATATCATTACAAATTCTTCCGTTTCAAGATATGACAAAGTAGGAAAGATACAGTAAGGATTGGAATCTTTGCGTTACAAAACGAGAATATTTTTCTTTTCTCTTTACAATTAGACAAGGGATTTTTTTTCCTACTGAAGAAATTTTTCCTCATTACAGGCCGCAGGATTCATCTTGTCCTACCTCGTCATTGTCTTGCAGTTCCGAGGGATTAAAATGGCGTCCGTTGAATGAAAGAAGAAAAGGAAGGACTAAGAACAGAAAAATCGAAAATCTGAACAATTGAAAATAATAGATAAGAAACAAAAGGAATAACGGAATACATAAATAGATGAATAACAATAATTTGAGTACAAAGTAAGTTCATATATTAAATTGTACAGTCACCTTGTAGACAGTATTGTAAAAGTCATTTTTCATTTCCATATTAGGTTTTATTTGTCTTTCATTTTTTTAAAAGTTATGTTGACGCCAGTAAACTGAATAAACGTATACAAGACGTTTTCAAAGTTTAATTCTACCATTGTATACAATCACACTTCTATTATCAAAGTTAAGTATACCTTAGTTTAACCAGACCACTAAGCTGATTAACAGCTCTCCTAGGGCTGGCCCGAAGGATTAGACTTATTTTACGTGGCTAAGAACCGATTGGTTACCTAGCAACGGGACCTACAGCTTATTGTGGAATCCGAAACACATTATACCGAGAAATGAATTTCTATCACCAGAAATAAAATCTAATTCTTCATTGGCCGGCCGGAGAATCGAACGCGGGCCTAGGTGAGTGCTAGCCGAGTACGTTATCGACCCATCCAATGAAGAACTACTTCTATTATCAAACTGAAATTGAAAGCAGTCAACATTTTATATACTGTAAAGGTAATCAATATTTACATATAAATGTTGCATTCAGTGATATACAGTAGGAATAATTCTGATTTTAGTTAGGAAATATCATAAAAATCGCCAAAACTAGCATCGAAATTTTAGCATTTATACTTCGATTATAAAGTGGCCCATCACTACAGAACCATGTAATGCATTGCTTTCAATGAAATTCTGGTTAGAACTGGAATCTCTTCGAGAAAAATTTAGCATAAAGAATTAGGTCTCCCTTACGATCAAAAATTGTGATTTCCGGGGAAAAATTATGAGATATTTCTGTCATCGAGAATATTGTTATACGCCATGCTGTAGGCCAGCCAATCTGTGTTCCAAGTTTCTGGAGAGCCGATATATGGGAATGTTATTACTTGAGATTCTTGCCTTACACTGAGTGACGGGCCAGCCTATCAGTGCTTATGTTACAGGAGAATAACAGGGTTGTTCTGTAATGTGTCTGTGAAATGAACGCATGTAACTTCTGTTAGGATGTTCCAGCTGCCACAGCCGTCAACAAACTCTGAACAGGGACTATCAGTGCTTATGTTACAGAAGAATAACAGGGTTCTTCTGTAATGTGTCCATGAATCCTAACAGAAGTTATTTCTGTTAGGATGTTCCAAGTGCCACAGCCGACAACAAACTCTGAACAGGGAATATTTGGAGTCTTACCTCAGCGTCAGTGCACTGTACCAGCAAGGTTTTCAGTCACAATTATAATACCGGTTTTCGCCCTGTAAAACAAGGATGCCGCAATGCCTGTGAGCAGCTCACAATAGCACTTGTTGGTGGCTGAAACAGATGCCTCTCACCTTGAACAAGAACAAAAGGCACACATTGAAATAATATCTGTGGCATCCAGAAGACTTCCAAACTCTGTGACGACGATTGGTTCTATGTCACCATGACTAAGAGCAGACCATGGCCTGTCCTCGTCTTTCTTCTGAACATTACTGGACTTCTCTCCCCCACCACCTTTCTTTGTTGATGGCCCTTGCCTGTCTATGGATTAATGCTACTGGCTACTCTACAATAATAATAGAAAGACAAAAACTTCTCAAATTTTGATGAGCAAAACTATTTTTGTCATTCTCTATCTTTTTTTATGCCCTTTCATCTAATAATGATTAATTTTATACACAATCATGATCTTATCATTAATCATAATTCACAAGTTAGTTAAGGTTATTATTAACATACTCCATGTGTTTTGATGTTTATTGACTTGTTTTTTGTTTTTATTGCATTAATCACCATTATCTTAACCACTAATCACTATTCACGGGTTTGATACACAATATACTCCATGATATGTTTATTAATGTATGTTAACTATGTCCATCAAATATTTTTGGAATTTTGTGGAAATTATTTTGAAAGACAAAGATCAAGAAGGGTGGTCCCTTCTTGGCGATTATTTTTTTTTATATAATTACCATACACTGTAAAATAAAGTATGGTAACAATACACCAATATCTAGGGGATTTTATACCATATACACAATAAAAACTATTTTATTGCGTGCATGGGGGAATTAAAGTGAAAAAGAGACATACCGACACATTTTCATAAATATCTCAAAAACTAATAACCGTTTTCAAACAGCGTAACATAGGAATCATTTTAAATGAATTAGTTTCAATTTGAAAAAAATGTAAGATCATAGCATTGTAAATAACAATGTTATTGCGATTAAAATATCGTTGATTTTCAACAACGATTTACTCGGTTTTCTGAAGATTGTCGCATAGCATCTTCCCCGAGCTCGAAAGACGTCCCTTCGTCTCTCCTTCATCAAAGGGACGCCATTTTGATTCCACGAAACTGCAGGACGATGATGAGGTAGGTCAAGATGAATCCCGCGGCCTGCGATGAGATGAGAGATGGATATAGTCATGGGAAATAATACAGCCTTCATCAGGAGTTAACACCACATTGCGGAAAACTTTAAAAGGGAAGTAATCTTACACTGGAGCTGTTGGTAACAAGAAAAGCAGTGGATGTTACTTTCTTTTCCTTATGCATGTTTGTTTCCTTATGAAATGCCTGAAGAATTAAGGCAATAGGTACGAGAACCTTTGAAAGCGTTGATATTGATCTACCAGTGTTTCTTAACCTTTTCTGACCTCAGCACCCCCTGTAGTAAGGCTTCACAGTCCAGCACCGCTATACATCTGGTTACTGGGATCATATAATAATAATAATAATAATAATAATAATAATAATAATAATAATAATAATAATAATAATAATAATAATAATATCTTTATTATTATTATTGTTATTATTATTATTATCATATATTGCTTTTGAGGTAGTTTTCATTTTTCATTTGTGCTGCATTTCCAGCACCCGGCAAATTGATTTTACCATCCCCTGGGGGTGCTAGCACCCCGGGTTAAGAAACACTGAATTCTAAACGAAAGACAGACAGACAACCAAATATTTGTAGCAGAAAAAGATTTGAAATAGGCAAATGTTTTAAGGGTGGACGCCGTCCCTGACTCCAACCCTCCTTATTCATCTGGGCTTGGGAAAGGTTGACTGATTCATGGTCATTCAAACTGGCGTCGCAACATCTAGGTTATTGACCTCGTAAGGAAATTGAATGGGAAAGATTCAAAAGTGTTATAACTGCTAAGAGGAAACGTGAATATATAAAGGGAAAATTAGGACTCCTCTTCGCTTACCGTCGTCAGACAGGATCTACCGAGGTTGAAGAATCCCAGGAGGGAGAAATCGGTCCTCTGGTTGAGCATGGTCAAGATTCGGTGCATCTGAAGTGATGGATTTCATTTGAATTTCGAGGCGAAGGATTCTAACCATTTATCTAATTTTCTAAAGTTAAGCTCAGATCTTTTGAATTGTTCGAATTATTAGGAATATCTGTTCATTATCGTTCTAATACTGTTTACCTCAGAAATGTTTAGGAGGCTTTCACAAAACTTTTACAGTATTCCTTAATATTATCCTTAAGCCTTTTGCTCCAGAAAAAGAAAAGAAGAATAAATACTGAAAAAGCTATGGGACCCAACAGAAAGGTCGAATGTGTTTCACTGAAGAGTAACGACTTCAACAAAAGTGATTCAAATGTACTAAATATATGAATTGTTGCAAAACTCCGTGGATGTATCTCTCTCTCTCTCTCTCTCTCTCTCTCTCTCTCTCTCTCTCTCTCTCTCTCTCTCTCTTCATGATTCCAAATGCATAGCCTGTTAGAAAGCCCGAGGGTCTGCACTCACAGAAACGCTTTCTCGCAGGTAAGGGTCTGAACTGATGTGTCTCTGTAGTGACAGGGCATCCTTCCGCTTCTGAAAAAAAAAGATTATAATTTTCCGTGGTTCGAACCTTTCTTGGGTATCACTACTGATGAATATGATAAAGGGTTTGGCTGCGATTTATTTTGAATAGTCTCTATTTTCATGAAAAATTGCTTTTGGCGTGAGGAAACGCTTGAATTTTGACGCAATCTGACGTTTTGCAAACTCAGATGTTCCAACTCTGATGAACGTTATGAAAATAGTATGTTAGATTCATAACATGCATATATAATGACTGCAAAGGAAGGCTCCATTGGGCCAAGCACGATCTCGAACTGAATGACTGTTATGATACCAAAGAGATGAACAAGGAAAATATTGTCTAGTGCGTACCCGTTTCTTGAGAAACTAGTGTATTGTGTCCCAAGCCAGAGAAGAGCCTTGTGGAGGGCTGTTGACCCCCATTTTGGAAGGAAAAGCAAGTTTTTTCCTTTTAGGTCCAGAACAACAACACATTTAGCCCTGAATGAAATCTGAAAGTTAAGGCCTAAAATCCACTGACAACAGAAAGAAATCTGGTGTAGCCAGAGAAATAGGATCACACTACTTATATCTTTGTTTTCATAGGACATAATGTGCTGAGAATTCAGTAGATATTCTGTCTGAAAGCACCGTTTTAAGCTTGGACGGTGAATTTTACAGAGGGATAAAGACAGTCAAGTCCTGTCAATGGTAAAATGATAAGATTCCATAGATAACTGAAAATTATATATTCTAGCTGCAACATTAGTGAAAATTAAAGAATTCTGTTTCACAAATAGCTGAAAAATACAAATTACGGTGTGTCAACACAGGGGAAAATGCAGATTCTGGCTGCATTAACTGATGGGAAATACAGCTCGCTCTATCAAAATATGGGAAATACAAAATCTGACTCTTTTAGCAGCAGCCGGTTTTTAAGAGCAATGGGAACAACAACAACAAAAAATGTAATAATAATATACTACTGATAAACAGATATTCAAGTAACACATCATTATTTCCAAACATGACAATTTCCTTACCGTATCGTTAAACGCATCCACTTCAGAAGGAATGAGGCCAATGTAGAAGATCATGGTAGGTATCATGGTAAAAATTACCCAGTTGAATTGTCCCTCTTCGAGATAGGAGTCAATCAAGAAGTAAAGCATATAAGTGGTTCCTATTGTCAACATGACGTTTGTCAACAAGAGAGGAAAACCGAAGTAGTCCATCATCAAGCTGATTGTTTTCTCCGCGTCGAGTATTTGTCTTTCTAGGTCCGTGATACGCTTGTGTGTGATGCTCATTTGTCTTTTCGCTAGGGTGCTGGTTCTAGCTTCGGGATGTAGAGTTCTGCCTAAAGGTGACGTTACTCTGATTCGGGTCATCTTCTTTTTTCTTCCCAGAAGACACTTCTCTCGCGACTTAGGTTCTTCTTTCATTAATTCCTTGACTGACGCACTTAGGTGAACCCTCATATCCTTTGTTAGTATGATAAAAAGCACAGTGATGACTAGTCCTGAAGTTTCGTAACTAAACCAGACGAATGAACAGGTCATTTTCGTCCAAAATGCAGCTGGGCTGACTTCTTCTGATGAACTTTGCTCAAGGCTGACTAAACCTTGAAAACCAACAGCAAAGCCAAACCATAGCCCCACACCTAATAAGATTCTTTTCATACTGGAACGATCGTTGCTGTTTGGTTTCCTGAGTCCCAGAGACTGAACTTTATGGAACAGTGTCTGGAGCAGGTAACAGCGCAAGAGGGTATAAGTCTCATGAACAATAATAAAGACTACAGAGAAAAGGGCCCAAAATCTGTCTGTTACTCTCGTAACTGGATTATCCGGCTCTCTGTAAAGGGGCAGACAGAGAAACGCTGCTGATGAGGAGATGACCAGAATCGTCTTGACTATAGAGTAGGCTACCCACTTCCAACTCAGACGAGGCCTTCCGTCAGAGGTCTTTGAAGTTTGGTAAGGAAAGGCTGCGAAGAACTTCATTAACCAGAACAGAAACTCCCTGGCGCCCATTTCCACCTATTTGTGTTGGTTTAAGTGATACCTGAAGAGGTTAAACTTAGCAGTTGGCAAAGGAAAGCGTGTTCTTTTTGGCAAGAGTACACAGCAGTGAAGTGTCTGAAGGCAGGACACTATACCTTCTTTTCCAGTATTTTGACACAAGCTCCACAACTTAATCCATACAGAAACACTATAATGTTTTAAATTCACATAATGGATAAATATGATCTGTCTATTCTTGGTTCACACAAAATAGATATTTATCTGTTTTACACTTACGCGGCAATGCAGAATTGCTTAGAAACCATTAGCCCACATTTATGGTAAACCTGGTTAAATTTCTGTCTCTAGTTTATGCACTGAATTACTTTTAAGTAGATTAACTTTAAATACACGGAAATCGAGCTTACAGATTCAGCTTTCTGTGTAAAAACTTTGACTTCCAGAAGACGTCCTTTAATCCAAGAGAAGTAGCCAGCAATTTTCAAGTCGTCTTCCAATAACTGACCGTCCTGATCTCCTATAAGCGCAGTGACGAAGAACTGACTTTCACTGGTGCCGGAGGGGAACTACCCAGCCTCTCCTGATAAACTAAGTAGGTAAAGGAGGCGATAAAGTGACCTGCATTTAAGTCAAGTGTTTATTAATTGACTTCCATTTTCGCACTTTAAAATGAAGTGCTTGGATTAAGTAATATATGCAGGGGTTAAAGGTAAAAACGATTGATGTACAAGGTGAAGGCATATTTGCTTTTACTGGACAATGCTGCTATTTAAATGCAATAAGTTTTTTGTATAATTTTAATGGGGAATATAAATATTTCATTTCTCGTATTAAGCGAAACTTTAAAGCCAGTGTTTCTTGTTATTAGGTGGTAGAAAAAGTATCGTTTTCTTTGTTATTATAATTTGCAAATATCACTAATGTATCAAATAATTATGATAACGAAGAAAACGAGGAGACAGTCTGTGCAAAAAAGTTAGCTGTTGTCATTCAGTGCTCCATTGATTTTCTTTAAAAATCACAGAGCAAAGACGCGACGTCCAGCGATGCCAGAAAGGAACTAAACAACACGGTATGAAAACTCGAACGACAAGGAAACAAGTCCATCCGTCACCTGAGGTTACAGAGACCTTTGCCAGTGATGATCTCAAGTTATGGAATGCCAATGAAACTCGTGAATTTCCTGAAAGCTATTTCATCAACAGTGAGGAGCAAGAGTGGTCAAATTATTATTATTATTATTATTATTATTATTATTATTATTATTATTATTATTATTATTATTATTATTATTATTATTATTATTATTCGGAAGATGAACCCTATTCATATGGAACAAGCCCGCAGGGGCTATAGACTTGAAATTCAAGCTTCCAAAGAATGTCGCATTCATTTGGACGAAGTAACAGAAGGTAACAGGAAATACAGAAAGAAGAGATGAGATATTAGAAAAACAGATTAATATATTAAATAAATAATTAAAAATGTTAGTAAATCATTAAAATACGAGGAGAACTGTTTTAGGGTAGTAATGAGTTGCATCTTCGCATGAACATTTTGAAGGGGCTTCTTAAACTTTGCGATCTCAAGACAAGTGATATGATGGGGGGTGTGACGGCTATGTTCGAGTATGTTACAGACATCGAGAAGTTATTAATAATTATTATTGCCAATTATATAACGAGGGACGAAGCTAGATAACATAGAACATAACTGAAAAGCAAGGGGGGAAATTTGAATACAAAATAAATTTATAGGGAACAAAGACAGAAATTTTGAAAGAAAGATTGTACCTTGAAAACGGGAATCATTGTTTTGAACTAGTATTTTAGTTATAAAACAAGGAATGAAACTGAAAAAAAATTCTTAGTTAGGAAAGAAAGATTCTATTTAAAAAAGAACTGTATTAGGAAAAGATCAATAGATTATAGTAGGACCACAAGGTATATAGTTAGAAAAAGCATTGCAGTTATAAAATGGGGGCAGTGATGACACCTTTCAGATTTCTAATTCAGGATCTAAATGATAATAATACACATCTGCTTCAAAGAGAATCAGGGAGCGCTTTTTACAAAGTCTACAAAAGTGAAAGTTCTTCTCACCATCTCGTTGAAGGCATCCGTTTCTGTAGAAATGAGTCCAGAGAGTAAGAGCAATGAAGGCACCGTGATAAAAAGTATCCAGTTGAACTGTCCCTCCTCGAGATAGGAATCGATCAGGAAGTAGAGCAAGTAAGTGGATCCTATTGTCATCATGACGTTTGCCAACAAGAGAGGAAAACCGAAGTAGTCCATCATCAAGCTGATGATTTTCTCCACGTCGATTATTTGTTTTTCTAGGTCAGTGACGCGATTGTGTGTGATGCTCATTTGTCTTTTCGCTAGGGTGTTGGGTCTAGCTTCTGGATGTAGAGTTCTGTGGAAAGGTGACGTTACTATGATTCGAGTTCTACTCTTCTTTTTCCTTCTAAGAAGACACTTCTCTCGAAACTTAGGTTCTTCTGTCATTAACTCGTTGACCGTTGCACTGAGATGAACCCTCATATCCTTTGTTAATATGATAAAAGACACAGTGATGACTAGTCCCGATGTTACGTTACTAAGCCAGACGAATATACTGGTTATTTTTGTCCAGAATGCAGCTGGGCTGACTTCTTCTGATGAACTTTGCTCAAGGTTAACTAATCCTTGAAAGCCAACGGCAAAGCCGAACCATAGCCCTACACCTAATAAGAGTCTTTTCATACTGGAACGATCGTTGGTGCTTGGTTTCCTGAGTCCCAGAGACTGAACCTTCTGGAACAGTGTCTGGAGCAGGTAACAGCGCACGAGGGTGTAAGCCTCAGCAGCAGCAATAAAAACGACGGAGAAAAGAGCCCAATATCTGTCTGTTACTCTGCTAACTGGATTATCCGGATTTCTTAAAAGGGGCAGAAAGAGAAACGCTGCTGATAAGGAGATGACCAGAATCGTCTTGACTACAGAGTAGGCCACCCACTTCCAACTCAGACTAGGCCTTCCGTCAGGGGTCTCTGAAATTTGGTAAGGAAAGACTGCAAAGAACTTCATTAACCAGAACAGAATCTCTCTGACGCCCATTTCCGTCGATTTCTACAGCTTGAAGTGATACTTGATGAAGTTAAACTTTGCAGTTGGCAAAGGAAAGCGTGCTCTTTTTGGCAAGAGTACACAACAGTGAAGTGTCTGAAGGCAGGACACTATACCATTCTTTTCCAAGATTTCTCCTAAAGCACCGTAACTTTCTCTATAGTTCTTTTCCAGATCGGTTGACCATACAGAAATACCATAAAGAACGAACTGCACCTAATAGGTAAATATAATTTGTCCTTTCTTAGTTCACATATAGATAGATATTAACTTGTTTTATAGTTATGCGCCAATGCAAATTCATTGGAAACCATTAGCCCACATTTATTGTAAATCTCGGTTATTTGCTGAATGACTTGGAGGTGATATATTTCACATTCAAAATAAAATGCTCATTCCTTAACACATACAAATCGAGGGTCTAGATTCAGTTTTCGGAGAAAAAACTTTGGATTATTCCAGTTAGTTAATCTGTTCCATTTGATGATCCTTATTCCAAGAGAAGTAGCGAGCAATTTTCAAGTCGTCTTCCAGTAACTGATCGTCCTGATTTTCTAAAAGTGCAGTGACGAAGAACTAACTTCCACTGGTGCCGGAGGGGAACTACCCAGCCTCTTCTGATAAAGTAAGCAGGTAAAGGAGGTGATAAAGTGACCTGCATATAAGTCAAGTGTTTCTTAATTGATTTCCATTTTCTCACTTGAAAATGAAGTGCTTGGATTAAGTCATTATTTTAAGGGTTAAAGGTAAAAACGATTCATATGGAAGGTAAAGGTACATTGGGTTTTACTGGACAATACTGCTATTTAAATGCAATAAGTTTTTTTGTATAATTTTAATGGGGAATATAAATATTTCATTTCTCGTATTAAGCGAAACTTTGAAGCCAGTGTTTCTTGTTATTAGGTGGTAGACAAAGTATCGTTTTTTTTGTTATTATAATTTGCAAATATCACTAATGTATCAAATAATCATGATAACGAAGAAAACGAGGAGACAGTCTGTGCAAAAAAGTTAGCTGTTGTCATTCAGTGCTCCATTGATTTTCTTAAAAAATCACAGAGCAAAGACGCGACGTCCAGCGATGCCAGAAAGGAACTAAACAACATGGTATGAAAACTCGAACGACAAGGAAACAAGTCCATCCGTCACCAGAGGTTACAGAGACCTTTGTCAGTGATGATCTCAAGTTATGGAATGCCAATGAAACTCGTGAATTTCCTGAAAACTATTTTCACAACAGTGAGGAGCAAGAGTCGTCAAATTATTATTATTATTATTATTATTATTATTATTATTATTATTATTATTATTATTATTATTATTATTATTATTATTATTATTATTATTATTATTATTATTATTATTATTATTATTATTATTATTATTATTCAAAAGATGAACCCTATTCATATGGAAGAAGCCCAGAGGGGTCACTGATTTGAAATTCAAGTTTCAAAAGATTATGGACTTCATTTGAAAGCAGTAACAGAAGGTAATAGGAGATACAGAAAGAAGAGATAAGTTATTAGAAAACAAATTAACAATTATTTAAATAAATTGATTTAATGTAAATAAATGATTGAAATACAAGGAGAATTGAGTCATGGTATAAATGCGTTTTATCTTTGCTTGAACATTTGAAGTTTTGAAGGTACTTCCTAAACTTTGCGATCTGAAGACAAGTGGTGCAGGGAGGTGACATTTGTGTTTAGTTATGTTTACGGGTATCAAGAAATTATTAACAATTGTTATTGAAAGTTTGTAACAAGAACAGGGTTTCGAAAACAGGGAACGTATAAAGAAAACAAGGGAAATAGTTAGAAAACATAGAACGTAACTAAAAAGCAAGGGTGGGTGAAATTAGAACACAAAGTGAGTGGATAGGGAACAAAGAGTGTAGTTATTGAGTAAAAATTGGACCTGGAAAACGAGGATCATTGTTTGAAAACCAGTATTGTAATTATAAAAAAAGGAATACAATTAAAAAAGTACTATAGTTAAAAAAAAAAGATTGCTGTTATAAAATAACTATTAGAAAATATCCATAAATTATAGTTAAACCACGAGGTTTACAGTCAGAAAAAGTATTGCAGTAAGAAAATTCAGTAATGAAGTTATCAGATTCCTAATCCCAGATCTAAGTAACAATAATACAACTCTGCTTCAAAGAGAATCAGGGAGCGCTTTTTCAAAGTCTACGAAAGTGAAAGTTCTTCTCACCATCTCGTTGAAGGCATCCGTTTCTGTAGAAATGAGTCCAGAGAGTAAGAGCATGGAGGGCACCGTGATGAAAAGTATCCAGTTGAACTGTCCCTCCTCGAGATAGGAATCGATCAGGAAGTAGAGCAAGTAAGTGGTTCCTGTTGTCATCATGACGTTTGTCAACAAGAGAGGAAAACCGAAGTAGTCCATCATCAAGCTGATTATTTTCTCCACGTCGAGTATTTGTTTTTCTAGGTCAGTGACACGCTTGTCTGTGATGCTCATTTGTCTTTTCGCTAGGGTGTTGGGTCTAGCTTGTGGATGTAGAGTTCTGCTGAAAGGTGACGTTACTATGATTCGAGTTCTACTCTTCTTTTTCCTTCTAAGGAGACACTTCTCTCGCGACTTAGGTTCTTCTGTCATTAACTCCTTGACCGTTGCACTGAGATGAACCCTCATATCCTTTGTTAATATGATAAAAGACACAGTGATGACTAGTCCTGAAGTTCCGTTACTAAGCCAGACGAATATACTGGTTATTTTTGTCCAGAATGCAGCTGGGCTGACTTCTTCTGATGAACTTTGCTCAAGGTTAACTAAACCTTGAAAGCCAACGGCAAAGCCGAACCATAGCCCTACACCTAATAAGAGTCTTTTCATACTGGAACGATCGTTGCTGCTTGGTTTCCTCAGTCGCAGAGACCGAACCTTCTGGAACAGTGTCTGGAGCAGGTAACAGCGCACGAGGGTGTAAGTCTCATGAGCAGCAATAAAGACGACGGAGAAAAGAGCCCAACATCTATCTGTTACTCTGCTAACTGGATTATCCTTCTTTCTAAAAAGGGGCAGAAAGAGAAACGCTGCTGATGAGGAGATGACCAGAATCGTCTTGACTACAGAGTAGGCTACCCACTTCCAACTCAGACTAGGCCTTCCGTCAAGGGTCTTCGAAGTTTGGTAAGGAAAGACCACGAAGAACTTCATTAACCAGAACAGAATCTCTCTGACGCCCATTTCCGTCGATTTCTACAGCTTTAAGCGATACTTGATGAAGTTAAACTTTGCAGTTGGCAAAGGAAAGCGTGCTCTTTTTGGCAAGAGTACACAACAGTGAAGTGTCTGAAGGCAGGACACTATACCGTTCTTTTCCAAGCTTGCGTCTAAAGCACCATAACTTACTCTATAGTTCTTTTCCAGATCGATTGACCATACAGAAATGCCATAAAGAATGAATTTCACCTAATAGGTAAATATTATTTGTCTTTTCTTAGTTCACTTATAAATAGATATTAACACGTTTTATAATTATGTGCCAATGCAAATTGCTTGGAAACCGTTAGCTCACCTTTATGGTAAATCTCGGTTATTTGCTGAATGACTCGCAAGTGATATATTTCATATTCAACATGAAATGCTCATTCCTTAATACATAGTAATGGAGGGTCTAGATTCAATTTCCGCAGAAAAACTTCGAATTATTCCAGTTAGTTAATCTGTTCCATTTGGTGTTCCTTATTCCAAGAGAAGTAGCCAGCAACTTTCAAGTCGTCTTCCAGCAACTGATAGTCCTAAACTAAAAGTGCAGTGACGAAGAACTGACTTCCACTGGTGCCAGAGGGGAACTACCCAGCCTCTTCTGATAAACTAAGTGGGTAAAGGAGGCGATAAAGTGACTTGCATTTAGGTCGAGTGTTCGCTAATTGACTTTAATGTTCGCACTTTAGAATGAAGTGCTTGGATTAAGTAAATATTGCAAGGGACGAAGGTAAGAGCGAAAAATATTCTTGTAGATGCGTATTTGATTAAACAGTAATCTTAATGCAATCAGTGTTTTATGACTATCAATGTGAAATGGAAATCTTCCATTCCTCGTATTAAGCAAAACTTAAAAGCTAAAGTTTCCTCTTACTGGCTGGTAGTAACAATATTATTTTTTGCTCTTTTTATTGTTCGTAAAATATCACTAATGTATCAAATTATTATGATACCTAAGAAAACGAGAAGACAGTCTGTGCAAAAAAAGTTTGCTGTTGTCACTCAGTACTGCAATGATTTTCTCAAAAAACCGCACAGCGATGCCAGAAAGGAACTAAACAACGAAGTATGAAAACTCGAATGGGCGAGTCGGTAGAGCTGTGGACTAGCACTCGCTAGGCCCAAGTTCGAGTCTCCGGCCGGCTGATGAAGAGTTAGAGGAATTTATTTCTGGTGATAGAAATTCATTTCGCGGTATAATGTGGTTCGGATTCCACAATGAGCTGTAGGTCCCGTTGCTAAGTAACCAATTGGCTCTTAGCCACGAAAAATAAGTCTAATCCTCGGGCCAGCCCTAGGAGAGCTGTTAATCAGCTCAGTGGTCTGGTAAAACTAAGGTATACTTAACTTAATTTTGAAAACTCGAACGACAAGGAAACAAGTCCATCCATCACCTGAGGATACAGAGACCTTTGTCAGTGATGATCTCAAGTTATGGAATGCCAATGAAACTCGTGAATTTCCTGAAAGCTATTTCAACAACAGTGAGGAGCAACAGAGGTCAAATAATTATTATTATTATTATTATTATTATTATTATTATTATTATAATTATTATTATTCAGAAGATGACCCTATTCATATGGAACAAGCCCATACGGGCCACAGACTTGAAATTCAAGCTTCCAAAGAATGTGGTGTTCATTTGGACGAAGTAACAGAAGGTAATAGGAAATACAGAAAGAAGAGATTAGGTATTAGAAAAATAGTTTAACAATTATTAAATAAACAGATAAAAATGTAAGTAAATCATTACAAATGGGAGGAGAACTGTTTTAGGGTAGTAATGCGTTGCGTCTTCGCTTGAACATTTTGAAGGTACTTCTTAAGCTTTGCGATCTCAAGACAAGTGATATGGGGGGGGGGGGGTTGCTGGTGGACGGCTGTGTTCGAGTATGTTACAGGCATTGAGAAGTTATTAATAATTATTATTGCCAATTATATAACGAGGCACGAAGCTAGATAACATAGAACATAACTGAAAAGCATGGGGGGAAATTTTAATACAAACCAAGTATATAGGGAATAAAGAGGGAAATTATTAAATAAAGATTGTACCTTGAAAACGAGAATCATTTTAGTTATAAAACAAGAAATGAAATTTTTAAAAAATATCGTAGTTAGAAAACAAAGACAACAGTTAAAAGAACTGTAAAAGGAAAAGATCACTAGATTATAGTAGGACCATAAGGTTTATAGTTAGAAAGAGTATTGCAGTAAGAAAATGGGGTCAGTGATGATCTCTTTCAGATTTCTAATTTCAGTTCTCAGTGATAATACACCTGTGCTTCAAAGAGAACCAGGGAGCACTTTTTACAAAGTCTACAAACGTGAAAGTTCTTCTCACCATCTCGTTGAAGGCATCCGTTTCTGCAGAAATGAGTCCACAGAGTAAGAACATGGAAGGCATCGTGATAAGAAGTATCCAGTTGAACTGTCCCTCCTCGAGATAGGAATCGATCAGGAAGTAGAGCAAGTAAGTGGTTCCTGTTGTCATCATGACGTTTGTCAACAAGAGAGGAAAACCGAAGTAGTCCATCATCAAGCTGATTATTTTCTCCACGTCGATTATTTGCTGTTCTAGGTCAGTGACACGCTTGTGTGTGATGCTCATTTGTCTTTTCGGTAGGGTGTGGGGTCTAGCTTCGAGATGTAGAGTTCTGTTGAAAGGTGACGTTACTATGATTCGAGTTCTATTCTTCTTTTTCCTTCTAAGGAGACACTTCTCTCGCGACTTAGGTTCTTCTGTCATTAACTCGTTGACCGTTGCACTGAGATGAACCCTCATATCCTTTGTTAATATGATAAAACACACATTGATGACTAGTCCTGAAGATCCGTTACTAAACCAGATGAAAATACTGGTCATTTTTGTCAGGAATGCAGCTGGGCTGACTTCTGACGAACTTTGCTCATGGTTAACAAAACACTGAAAACCAAAAGCAAAGCTGAACCATAACCCCACACCTAATAAGATTCTTTTCATACTGGAATGATCGTTTCTGCTTGGTTTCCTGAGTCCCAGAGACTGAACCTTATGGAACACTGTCTGGAGCAGGTAACAGCGCACGAGGGTGTAAGTCTCATAAACAGCGATAAAGACTACGGAGAAAAGAGCCCAACATCTGTCTGTTACTCTGCTAACTGGATTATCCGCCTTTCTAAAAAGGGGCAGAAAGAGAAATGCCACTGATAAGGAGATGACCAGAATCGTCTTCACTGCAGAGTATGCAACCAACTTCCAACTCAGACGAGGCCTTCCGTCAGAGGTCTTTGAAGTTTGGTAAGGAAAGACTGCGAAGAACTTCATCAGCCAGAACAGAAACTCCCTGGCGCCCATTTCCACCTATTTGTGTTGGCTTAAGTGATACTTGAAGAAGTTAAACTTTGCAGTTGGCAAAGGAAAACGTGCTCTTTTTGGCAAGAGTACGCAACAGTGAAGTGTCTGAAGGCAGGACACTATATCATTCTTTTCCAAGATTTCGTCAAAAGCACCGAAAGTACTTTATATTTCTTTTCCAGGTCGTTTGACCGTACAGAAATACCATAAGGAATGAATTTCACATAATAGATAAATATAATTCGTCTTTTCTTAGTTCACTTATAAATAGATATTAACTTGTTTTATAATTATATGCCAATGCAAATTGCTTGGAAACCTTTAGCCCACATTTGTGGCAAATCTCGGTTATTTGCTGAATGACTTGCAGGTGATATATTTCACATTCAAAATGAAATGCTCATTCCTTAATACATAGAAATCGAGGGTCTAGATTCAGTTTCCGCAGAACAAACTTTCAATTATTCCAGTTAGTTAATGTGTTCCATTTGGTGTTCCTTATTCCAAGAGAAGTAGCCAGCAACTTTCAAGTAGTCTTCCAGTAACTGATCGTCCTAATCTAAAAGCGCAGCGATGAAGAACTGACTTCCACTGGTGCCAGAGGGGAACTACCCAGCCTCTTCCGATAAACTAAGTGGGTAAAGGAGGCGATAAAGTGACTTACATTTAGATCGAGTGTTTGCTAATTGACTTCAATTTTCGCACTTTAGAATGAAGTGCTCGGATTAAGTAAATATTGCAAGGGACGAAGGTAAGAACGATAAATATCCTTGTAGATGCGTATTTGATTAAACAGTAATCTTAATGCAGTCAGTGTTTTATGACTGTCAATGTGAAATGGAAATCTTTCATTCCTCGTATTAACCAGAACTTACAAACTAAAGTTTCCTCTCACTGGCTGGTAGTAGCAACATTATTTTTTGTTCTTTTTATTGTTCGCAAATATCACTAATGTATCAAATTATTATGATAACTAAGAAAACGAGAAGACAGTTTGTGCAAAAATAGGTTGCTGTTGTCATTCAGTAAAGACGTGACGTCCAGCAATGCCAGAAAGGAACGAAACAACTTAGTATGAAAACTCGAACGACAAGGAAACAAGTCCATCCATCACCTGAGGATACAGAGACCTTTGTCAGTGATGACTATCGATGTGAAATGGAAATCTTTCATTCCTCGTATTAAGCAAAACTTAAAAGCTAAAGTTTCCTCTCACTGGCTGGTAGTAACAACATTTTTTGGTCTTTCTTATTGTTTGCAAATATCACTAATGTATCACATTACTATGATAACTAAGAAAACGAGAAGACAGTCTGTGCAAAAATAGGTCGCTGTTGTCATTCAGTAAAGATGCCAGAAAGGAACTAAACAACTTAGTATGAAAACTCGAACGACAAGGAAACAAGTCCATCCATCACCTGAGGATATAGAGACCTTTGTCAGTGATGATCTCAAGTTACGGAATGCCAATGAAACTCGTGAATTTCCTGAAAGCTATTTCAACAACAGTGAGGAGCAACAGTGGTCAAATTATTATTATTATTATTATTATTATTATTATTATTATTATTCAGAAGATGAACCCTATTCATATGGAACAAGCCCACACGGGCCATAGACTTGAAATTCAAGCTTCCAAAGAATGTGGAGTTCATTTGGACGAAGTAAAGGAAGGTAACGGGAAATACAGAAAGAAGAGATGAGGTATAAGAAAAATAGATTAACATATTAAATAAATAGATAAAAATGTAAGTAAATCATTAAAATAGGAGGAGAACTGTTTTAGGGTAGAAATGAGTTGCATCTTCGCTTAAACATTTTAAAGGTACTTCTTAAGCTTTGCGATCTGAAAACAAGTGATATGGGGGGCGGGGTGTGACGGTTGTGTTCGAGTATGTTACAGGCATCGAGAAGTTATTAACAATTATTATTGCCAATTATATAACGAGGGACGAAACTTGATAACATAGAACGTAACTGAAAAGCATGGGGGAAAATTTGAATACAAAATAAAAATAAATAAACAAAGAGAGGAATTATGAAATGAAGATTGTACCCTGAAAACGAGAATCATTGTTGTAAACTAGTATTTTAGTTATAAAACAATGAATAAAACTAAAAAAAATATCGTAGTTAGAAAAGAAAGACAACAGTTAAAAAAAGAACTGTATTAGGAAAAGATCAATATATTATAGTATAATTCCAGATCTAAACGATAATACACATCTGCTTCGAAGAGAATCAGGGAGCACTTTTTACCAATTCTAAAAACGTGAAAGTTCTTCTCACCATCTCGTTGAAGGCATCGGTTTCTGTAGAAATGAGTCCAGAGAGTAAGAGCATGGAAGGCATCGTGATAAGGAGTATCCAGTTGAACTGTCCCTCTTCGAGATAGGAATCGATCAGGAAGTAGAGCAAGTAAGTGGTTCCTATCGTTATCATGACGTTTGTCAACAAGAGAGGAAAACCGAAGTAGTCCATCATCAAGCTGATTATTTTCTCCACGTCGATGATTCGTTTTTCTAGGTCAGTGACACGCTTGTGTGTGATGCTCATTTGTCTTTTCGCTAGGGTGTTGGGTCTAGCTTCGAGATGTAGAGTTCTGTTGAAAGGTGACGTTACTATGATTCGAGTTCTACTCTTCTTTTTCCTTCTAAGGAGACACTTCTCTCGCGACTTAAGTTCTTCTGTCATCAACTCCTTGACCGTTGAACTGAGATGAACTCTCATATCCTTTGTTAATATGATAAAGCACACATTGATCACTAGTCCTGAAGTTCCGTTACTAGTCCAGACGAATATACTGGTTATTTTTGTCCAGAATGCAGCTGGGCTGACTTCTTCTGATGAACTTTGCTCAAGGTTAACTAAACCTTGAAAGCCAACAGCAAAGCTGAACCATAGCCCTACACCTAATAAGAGTCTTTTCATACTGGAACGATCGTTGGTGCTTGGTTTCCTGAGTCCCAGAGACTGAACCTTATGGAACAGTGTCTGGAGCAGGTAACAGCGCACGAGGGTGTAAATCTCATGAGCAGCAATAAAGACGACGGAGAAAAGAGTCCAACATCTGTCTGTTACTCTGGTAACTGGATTATCCGGATTTCTTAAAAGGGGCAGAAAGAGAAACGCTGCTGATAAGGAGATGAGCAGAATCGTCTTGACTACAGAGTAGGCTACCCACTTCCAACTCAGACGAGGCCTTCCGTCAAGGGTCTTTGAAGTTTGGTAGGGAAAGACTGCGAAGAACTTCATTAACCAGAACAGGATCTCTCTGACGCCCATTACCGTCGATTTCTACCGCTTAAAGTGACCCTTGATGAAGTTAAACTTTGCAGTTGGCAAAGGAAAGCGTGTTTTTTTTTGGGAAGAGTACACAACAGTGAAGTGTGTGAAGGCAGGACACTATACCGTTCTTTTCCAAGATTTCGTCTAAATCACCGTAACATACTTTATAGTTCTTTTCCAGATCGGTTGACCATACAGAAATACCATAAGGAAAGAATTTCACATAACAGATAAATATAAGTCGTCTTTTCTTAGTTCACTTATAAATAGATAGTTACTTGTTTTATAATTATATGCCAATGCAAATTGTTTGGAAACCTTTAGCCCACATTTATGATAAATCTCGGTTATTTGCTGAATGTCTTGCAGGTGATATATTTCACATTCAAAACGAAGTGCTCATTCATTAATACATAGTAATCGAGGGCCTAGATTCAGTTTCCGAAGAAAAAACTTTGAATTATTCCAGTTAGTTAATGTGTTCCATTTGGTGTTCCTTATTCCAAGAGAAGCAGCCAGCAATTTTCAAGTAGTCTTCCAGTAACTGATCGTCCTAATCTAAAAGCGCAGCGATGAAGAACTGACTTCCACTGGTGCCAGAGGGGAACTACCCAGCCTCTTCTGATAAACTAAGTGGGTAAAGGAGGTGATAAAGTAACTTACATTTAGATCGAGTGTTTGCTAATTAACTTAAATTTTCGCACTTTAGAATGAAGTGCTTGGATTAAGTAAATATTGCAAGGGACGAAGGTAAGAGCGATAAATATTCTTGTAAATGCGTATTTGATTAAACAGTAATCTTAATGCAATCAGTGTTTTATGACTATCAATGTGAAATGGAAATCTTTCATTCCTCGTATTAAGCAAAAATTACAGGCTAAAGTTTCGTCTTATTGGTTGGTAGTAACAACATTTTTTGGTCTTTTTTATTGTTTGCAAATATCACTAATGTATCAAATTATTATGATAACTAAGAAAACGAGAAGACAGTCTGTGCAAAAATAGGTCGCTGTTGTCATTCAGCAAAGACGTGACGTCCAGCAATGCCAGAAAGGAACGAAACAACTTGGTATGAAAACTCGAACGACAAGGAAACAAGTCCATCCATCACCTGAGGATACAGAGACCTTTGTCAGTGATGATCTCAAGTTATGGAATGCCAATGAAACTCGTGAATTTCCTGAAAGCTATTTCAACAACAGTGAGGAGCAACAGTGGTCAAATTATTATTATTATTATTATTATTATTATTATTATTATTATTATTATTATTATTATTATTATTATTATTATTCAGAAGATGAACCCTATTCATGTGGAACAAGCCAACACGGGCCATAGACTTGAAATTTAAGCTTCCAAAACATGTGGTGTTCATTTGGATGAAGTAACGGGGGGTAACGGGAAATACAGAAAGAAGAGATGAGATATTAGAAAAATAGATTAACAATTATTAAATAAATAGATACAAATGTAAGTAAATCATTAAAATAGGAGGAGAACTGTTTTAGGGTAGTAATGCGTTGCATGTTCGCTTGAACATTTTGAAGGTACTTCTTAAGTTTTGCGATCTGAAAACAAGTGATATGGGGGTGGGGGCGGGGGTGATGGCTGTGTTCGAGTATGTTACAGGCATCGAGAAGTTATTAATAATTATTATTGCTAATAATGTAACGAGAAAAGAAGCTAGATAACGTAGAACGTAACTCAAAAGCAAGGGGGGAAATTTGAATACAAAATAAAAATATGGGAAACAAAGAGAGGAATTATGAATAAAGATTATACCCTAAAAACGAGAATCATTGTTGTAAACTAGTATTTTAGTTATAAAACAGTGAATAAAATTGAAAAAAATATCGTAGTTAGAAAACAAAGACAACAGTTAAAAGAAGAACTGTATTAGGAAAAGATCAATAGATTACAGTAGGACCACAAGGTTTATAGTTTCAAAAAGTACAGCAGTTAGAAAATGGGGTCAGTGATGACCTCTTTCATATTTCTAATTCCAGATCTAAATGATAATACACATCTGCTTCGAAGAGAGTCAGGGAGCACTTTTTACAAGGTCTAGTCTACAAACGTGAAAGTTCTTCTCACCATCTCGTTGAAGGCATCCGTTTCTGCAGAAATGAGTCCAGAGAGTAAGAGCATGGAAGGCATCGTGATAGGAAGTATCCAGTTGAACTGTCCCTCCTCGAGATAGGAATCGATCAGGAAGTAGAGCAAGTAAGTGGTTCCTGTTGTCATCATGACGTTTGTCAACAAGAGAGGAAAACCGAAGTAGTCCATCATCAAGCTGATTATTTTCTCCACGTCAATTATTTGTTTTTCTAGGTCAGTGACACGCTTGTCTGTGATGCTCATTTGTCTTTTCGGTAGGGTGTTGGGTCTAGCTTCTGGATATACAGTTCTGCCTAAAGGTGACATTAATTTGATTCGAGCGTTCTTTTTTCTTTTCAGAAGACACTTTGCTCGCGACTTATGTTCTTCTTTCATTAATTCCTTGACCGTTGCACTGAGATGAACCCTCATATCCTTTGTTAATATGGTAAAAGACACAGTGATGACTAGTCCTGAAGTTCCGTTACTAAGCCAGACGAATATACTGGTTATTTTTGTCCAGAACGAAGCTGGGCTGACTTCTTCTGAAGAACTTTGCTCAAGATTAATACAGCCGTGCAACTCAACAGCTAAGCTGAACCATAGCCCCACACCTAATAAGATTCTTTTCAAACTGGAATGATCGTTTCTGCTTGGTTTCCTGAGTCCCAGAGACTGAACCTTATGGAACAGTGTCTGGAGCAGGTAACAGCGCACGAGGGTGTAAATCTCATGAGCAGCAACAAAGATGACGGAGAAAAGAGCCCAACATCTGTCTGTTACTCTGGTAACTGGATTATCCGGATTTCTTAAAAGGGGCAGAAAGAGAAACGCTGCTGATGAGGAGATGACCAGAACCGTCTTGACTACAGAGTAGGCTACCAACTTCCAACTCAGACGAGGCCTTCCGTCAGGGGTCTTTGAAGTTTGATAAGGAAAGACAGCGAAGAACTTCATTAACCAGAACAGAATCTCTCTGACGCCCATTTCCGTCGATTTCTACAGCTTTAAGTGATACTCGAAGAAATTAAACTTTGCAGTTGGCGAAGGAAAGCGTGCTCTTTTTGGTAAGAGTACACAGCAGTGAAGTATCTGAAGGCCTGACGCTATACCATTCTTTTCCAAGATTTCGTCTTAAGCACCGTAACTTACTCTATTGTTCTTTTCCAGATAGTTTGACGTACAGAAATACCATAAATAATGAATTTCACCTAATAGGTAAATATAATTTCTCTTTTCTTAGTTCACTTCTAAATAGGTATTAACTTGTTTTATAATTATGTGCCAATGAAAATTGCTTGGAAACCGTTAGCCCACATTTATGGTAAATCTCGGTTATTTGCTGAATGACTTGCAGGTGATATATTTCACATTCAAAATGAAATGCTCATTCCTTAATACATAGAAATCGAGTGTCTAGAGTCAGTTTTCCGAGAAAAAACTTTGAATTATGCCATTTAGTTAGTCTATTCCATATGATGTTCCTTATTCCAAGAGAAGTAGCCAGCAATCTTCAAGTCGTTTTCCAGTAACTGATCGTCCTGATTTTCTAAAAGTGCAGTGATGAAGAACTGACTTCCACTGTTGCCGAAGGGAAACTACCCAGCCTCTCCTGATAAACTAAGTAGGTAAAGGAGGCGATAAAGTGACCTGCATTTAAATCAAGTGTTTATTAATTGACTTCCATTTTCGCACTTTAGAATGAAGTGCTTGGATTAAGTCATTATTGCAAGGGTTAAAGTAAAAACGATTGATATGCAAGGTAAAGGTATATTTGGTTTTACTGGCCAGTGCTGCTATTTAAATGCAATAAGTCTTTTGTATAATTTTAGTGGGAAATATAAATATTTAATTTCTCGTATTAAGCGAAACTTTAAAGCCAATGTTTCTTGTTACTAGCTGGTAGAAAAAATATTGTTTTCTTTGTTATTATAATTTGGAAATATCACTAATGTATCAAACAATTATAATAACTTAGAAAACGAGGAGACAGTCTGTACAAAAATAGGTCGCTGTTGTCATTCAGTACTCCACTGATTTTCTAAAAAAATCACAGAGCAAAGACGCGACGTCCAGCGATGCCAGAAAGGAACTAAACAACTTAATACGAAAACTCGAATGACAAGGAAACAAGTCCATCCATCACCTGAGGTTACAGAGACCTTTGTCAGTGATGATCTCAAGTTATGGAATGCCAATGAAACTCGTGAATTTCCTGAAAACTATTTCAGCAACAGTGAGAAGTAAATGTGGTCAAATTATTATTATCATTATGATTAAAAATTATAGCTGTTTCCACGGCATTTAATTTATACAGTGTCGCCTCTATTCTTCTTATTATCTTTTTTTTCCTCAGCCTGTAGCTGATATAACCTGATCTACCAGCTACAGGTTGAGGAAAAAAAGATGATAAGAAGAATAGAGGAGACTGTATAAATTCAATGCCGTGGAAATAGCCATAATTTTTAATAAAACTGCCCTCAGAGAAGGTCTTCTCTCTTATCATTATTATTATTATTATTATTATTATTATTATTATTATTATTATTATTATTATTATTATTATTATTATTATTCAGAAGATGAACCCTATTCATATGAAAGAAGCCCACAGTGGCCAGAGACTTGAAATTTAAGCTTCCAAAGAATGTGGTGTTCATTTGGACGAAGCAACAGAAGGTAATAGGAAATACAGAAATAAGAGATGAGTTACCAGAAAAATAGATTAGCAATTATTAAACAAACAGATAAAAATGTAAGCAAATGTTTATAATACGAGATTTGTGTCAGGGTATAAATACGATGCATCTTCGGTTGGACTTTTGTTGAAGTTTTGAAGGTACTTCTTAAGCTTTGTGATGTATGTTACAGGCATCGAGTTATTAACATTTGTTATTGCTAGTTACATAACGAGAACTGGGTTTCGAAAACAGGGAACGCAGGCAGAAAACAAGGGACGAAACGAGAGAGAAAAGAACGTGACTGAAAAGCAAGGGTTGGGGAAATTAGAATACAAAATGAGTATATAGGGAACAAAGAGAGTAGTTATGAAACTAAGATTATACCTAAAAAACGAGAATCATTGTTTTAAACTAGTATTTTTATTATTAAACAAGGAATGAAATAAAAAAAATATCGTAGTTAGAAGAGAAAGATAGTAGTTAAAAAAAGAACTGTATTAGGAAAAGCTCAATAGATTATAGTTAGACCACAAGGTTTACAGCTAGAAAAAGTATTGCACTTGGAAAATGGGGTCAATAATGACCTCTTTCAGATTTGTAATTCCAGATCTAAATGATAATAATGCACCTCTGCTTCAAAGAGAATTAGGGAGCACTTTTTCAAAGTCTACAGGCTTGAACATTCATCTCACCATCTCGTTGAAGGCATCCGTTTCTGTAGAAATGAGTCCAGAGTGTAAGAACATGGAAGGCATCGTGATAAGAAGTATCCAGCTGAATTGTCCCTCTTCGAGATAGGAGTCGATCATAAAGTAGAGCAAGTACGTGGTTCCTGTTGTCATCATGACGTTTGTCAACAAGAGAGGAAAGCCGAAGTAGTCCATCATCAAGCTGATTATTTTCTCCACGTCGATTATTTGTTCTTCTAGATCTATGATACGTTTGTGTGTGATGTTCATTTGTCTTTTTACTAGGCTGTTGGGATGAAGAGTTCGGCCTGAAGGTGACGTTACTGTAATTCGAGTTTTCCTCTTTTTTTTCCTTATTAGAAGACAATTCTCTCGCGACGGAAGTTCTTCTGTCATTAATTCCTTAACTGTCGCATTTAGGTGAACCCTCATATCCTTTGTTAACATGATAAAAGACGCAGTAATGATTAATCCGGATAAATCGTTGATAAACCAGACGAAGACACCAGCTATCTTGGTCCAGACCTCCACTGGGCTGACCTCTTCTGATGAACTTTGCCCAAGGTTCATAAAATTATGGAGACCAACAACATAGGCAACCCATATCCCCAGAACGACCAAAATCCTTTTCATACTGGAACGATCGTTGCTGCTTGGTTTCCTGAGTCCCAGAGTCTGAACCTTGTGGAACAGTGTCTGGAGCAGGTAACAGCGCACGAGGGTGTAAGTCTCATGAGCAGCAATAAAGATTACGGAGAAAAGAGCCCAACATCTGTCTGTTACTCTGCTAACTGGATTGTCCGGCTTTCTGAAAAGGGGCAGAAAGAGAAATGCCACTGATAAGGAGATGACCAGAATCGTCTTGACTACAGAGTAAGCTACCCACTTCCAAGTCAGACGAGGTCTTCCGTCAGGGGTCTTCGAAGTGTGGTAAGGAAAGGCCACGAAAATCTTCATCAGCCAGAACAGAATCTTTATGAATTCCATTTTCACCTTTTTATATTTGTTTATATAAGACTTTTGGGCAACAGACATTCACAACAGTGAGGTGGCTGAGGAAAAGACACTATATCATTATTCTTTTCCAATAGGTCTCCACAACCACAATTTCTTACTTTCAATGTTTTCTTGAGTTCATCCAGCCATACAGATTAATAATCTAGATTTTTAATTTCAAATGATCAATAGCTACAACCTGTCTTGACTTAGTTAAACTATAAATATATATTCATGTTTTACACTTGCATACCAATGCTAAATTGCCTAAAAAGTTTTGCCTCACATTCATGGCAAATCTGGGTGGTAGATTTCTGTCTGCAGTTTATTTGCTGAATTACGCTTAGGTGAATTATATTTCACACTTAAAGGTAAATTTGAATGACAGTCGCTTGTCAAAGTTTACGTACTATAACACATATTTGGTCGGGTCAGTTATTTCTTTTGTGGCACATTTTGTATAGAAGTCAATTTCATTTTCTCATGATATCTCTTCAAATTTCCTCACATTAAGTTAATCTTTCAGGTTCAAAATACAACGAAACTTTAAACTTTATAATCCACGTCTCAACTGGAACTTTATTTGCATTTTCGTATCACTTTTTAATGAAATACAAAAACCGAAATGTTCATTCCTTGATAAAAAA
Source organism: Macrobrachium rosenbergii (assembly GCF_040412425.1). Classification (NCBI taxonomy): domain Eukaryota; kingdom Metazoa; phylum Arthropoda; class Malacostraca; order Decapoda; family Palaemonidae; genus Macrobrachium; species Macrobrachium rosenbergii. Next base: position 18,806,243 of record NC_089780.1, read on the forward strand.
GACTAAACGTGAATAGACTCACTTTCTAGAGTAAAAAAAAAAAACTGGAACTATACACTTTGGACTATTTCTTCCATACGATGACCTTTCCGTCGCACAAGATATTCCAAGAGAAGTAACCAACGATTTTCAACTCGTCTTCCAGTAACTGATCCTCCTGATCTTCTAAAAGTGCAGCCATAAAGAATCGAAGTCCACTGAAGCCTGAGGGTAAGTACTCAGCTTCTCCTGATAAAATCGTTCGGTAAAGGAGGCGATGAAGTGACCTGCATTTAAGTCGAGTGTTTGTTAATTGACTTGTTTTCGCACTTTAAAATAGCGTGCTTGGATTAGGTAATCACTGCGGGAAGGCGAAGGTAAAAGCTATAAGTATTTTAGGTAAAGGAACATTCGGTTTTATTGGGTAATGTGACCATCTTAATGCAAAAAGTTTTATATGACTTTCAATGTGAAATACAAATCTTTCATTTCTCGTATTATGCAAAGCTGAAAGCTAGTGTCTTCTATTTTTAGTCAATATAAACAATAATTTTTATCGTTTCATAGTTTGCAAATACTACTAATATACGAAATTATTATGATACCCAATAAAACGGGGAGACTATCGTTTCCTGAGTTTTTATAATTTGCAAATACCACTTATTTGTGAAATTATTGTGATACCCAATAAACGAGAGGACCGTCTCTTCCTGCTTTTTTATAATTTGAAAATGCCACTTATATATGAAATTATTATGATAACCAAGAAAACGAGAAGACTTTGCGAAAAATAGCCCTGCCATTCAGTACTCAATCACTTTTCTCACAAAACCATAATTTTCTCACAAAACCAGGCAACAAAGACGCGACATCAATTGATGCTACAGAAACCGAACAAGTTCGTATGAGAATCGAATGGCAGGGAAATAAGTCAAGGCAGTGCGGGTAAATGACCTTCAAGGCCAGTGTTTATCGACAGGGATCAGTTTCCAATCTCAAAAATGATGAGCAGGGACTTTCGTGATGATTTTACCAGGTGATGATAAGAGTTTCCAAGCGATCGATAAGGAGAGACGAGAATGGAAATAAATAGATTGGAAATATGTGTATTAGAATGTGTTTCAGCTGTAATTCTTATAGTACTGTGTTTTCTTTTAACTGCTTAATTTTTTATGCTATTATATCCAAAGCGAATTCTCTACTCTTGCATATCATACTATGCCTTTTTCCAAGTCCACTATAATATTTTCTCTTGGTAATTATCTCTTTTGTTTTCAGGCTGAAGGGAGAAATAAAGTGGTGCATTATCTAGCAGAGATTTAATGGAAAAAAATAAGAAATGAGAAATGGTTCCTAGGCTAAGAGAACATAATAGAATATTGAATGGTTGGCAGAAACAGGATCAGGAAAAGAATTTCAAGGAAGGTTAGAAGGCATTACTGAACATTTCTCATTACCACGTGGTAAGTATAAGGTGAGGTGGGCTGACGGGTGTGACGAGGCTACCTGATATAAAGGGGATTAGAGGCATATTTTTTTATAGTTATTAAATCTAAAATGAATTTCCATTTCATGATTACAGCCTTGATTAAAGTTAAATTGATACCAAGAAATTACAAGATATTACCAAAGAAATTTGAAATACAAATGTTTTACATATTTTTATACAGCAGAAATGTTTTTTTTTGTTAAATTGGTGTATTTTCATGGTGTTATTTAATCTAAAAGGAATTTAAATTTCACGATTATAGCCGTGATTAAAGTTAAATCATTAACAGGGAATTATAAGGTATTATCTAATAGATTTGAGATACAGGTGTTGTACATTATTCTATTCAACAGAAATGTTTTGGTTAAATTAGCATAAAAGTTGACTGAGACTTTTAAGTTTCCATGAGGTTGTATTTTAGTTTTATGATATGATTTGCATTTATTAACGTGTGTAATGATGAGATTTAAACTGTTTTAATACTGATTAACATAAATATCAGATTTATAAAATGTCAACTTTCGTCATTAAAACTTTAGTTTGATGACCCACGTAAAATAACGCGTTTAGTTTCCGTAGAAATGAAGCTGAGTTCATACAAAGTGTTGTTTTCTGAGGAGTCTGATTAACAAATAATGTCTTACTTTTTTATGGTGTAAATAGGAATACAATCGAATAAGTTACCAAAAGTTTAAATATAAAACTCTACGGTAGTAACTTGTCATATTTCATTACTGAATCTACGACCATTTTCTTTAAAACCTTAAGGGCTGACTCCTATAATTAATTCGAATTTTGCGAGTTCTATCAATCATAACAAGTTTCATTATTAATATTTAGCCAGGCCATAGAATTGAATCATAGATTCAACTATTTTAGAATAACCATATTTTAAGATGTTATTGAAGGTTTATTGCAAACAGGCAATAACTGAAATCGTTTTTAAAATAGATGAAGTATATATATATATATATATATATATATATATATATATATATATATATATATATATATATATATATATATATATATATATATATATACTTTACAGTAATATAGCTAAAATTATTGGAACAGGTCCTGTGGAACATAAGCAAATAATAACCAGTGAACAATATCAGCTAAAACTCTTTACGGGCATTAGTAATTACAAAAGGAAAAATTCAAGAGAGAGAGAGAGAGAGAGAGAGAGAGAGAGAGAGAGAGAGAGAGAGAGAGAGAGGGAGAGAGAGAGAGCCTGGAATAGTTCAAGCCTTCTCATATAAAGAAAGAAAAAGAGAGAGAGAACCTGGAAAAATTCCCTTACGCACACACAAACGCAAGAAAGAGAGAGAGAGAGAGAGAGAGAGAGAGAGAGAGAGAGAGAGAGAGAGAGAGAGAGAGAGAGAGAGAGAGAGCCTGGAATAGTTCAAACCTGCTCATATAAAGAGAGAGAAAGAGAGAGAGAACCTGGAAAAATTCCCTTACGCACACACAAACGCAAGAGAGAGAGAGAGAGAGAGAGAGAGAGAGAGAGAGAGAGCCTGGAAAAGTTTCCATACACACAAACACATTCCCACCCACACACACACATACAGAGAGAGAGAGAGAGAGAGAGAGAGAGAGAGAGAGAGAGAGAGAGGTAAGTTTGCAACAGCTCCCAGCCTTCTTCACCCTCTCTCCTTCACCCCCCCACAACACTCAAGATCGAAACAACTCCGTTACTCTCTCTCTCTCTTTCTCTCTCACACACACACACCCACACACGCATAAACACAAACACAAACACACACACACACACAACCACACGCGCACAAACCTGGAGGGAAGAGGTTCCTCACTCAGTTCTGTCCTGGAATGTAAACCTTGCTTTGTTTACCTGCATGATTGTTGTCTGTTGTGGTTGCTGATGTTGTTTTTGTTGCTGTTTTTATGTTGTTGCTCCCCTGGTTGTTTATTCTGGTCTTTCCAAGCGTCTATGTGACTATGGTCACGTTTGGGACACTGCCTAATTAGGCAATTAGCAGGATTCGCACGTGGATTTAAGCTCATGTAAACATTATTCCTGCGCGGCTCATTATTGCTTAGATGTCAACATTACCTCAATAATGAATAAATAAGGAAGAAAAATAAATAAATAAATAAATAAGTTAGGGGTTCCTTTCGTCTTCATAGTGTGTAAGGATGCCATCTGTAATTAACTGATAAATTATTGATTGTTTCTCAAAATAAAGACATTGGAATGGTGACTCCATGTCCCAAACCTGATTAAGACAAGGGAAAAATCGAGTGTCAATGTGAGTGAAAACAATAATGATAATTTTAATGTTATCTAAACTTTGTAAAAGGGCATTTTGGTATTTAAATGACCTAAAAGTCATACTTATTGACCTAAGAGCATTTTTATTCCCTCTCGAAGCACTGGTCTCTTTAGGTTGCAGTTCAATTTGATTAGTTTTTAAGACCATACCACATT
>NC_089780.1:18815165-18817665 GCF_040412425.1 Macrobrachium rosenbergii
CTGATGAAGTTTTTCCCTGCCTGTTGTTTCTATTTTTAATTTTTGGGGGAAAGAGGCTGCTAGCACCATGCTCATACACATTGTTACTGGAACTAATGCACTAAGGTGGTGTGACTTTCCTCAGTGGTCACTGAATATTCTTGACTGAGAAAATGACATGTGGACATGTTACTCTTCTGACTTATGAAACCCATCTTTTAAATTCATTCTGTCATTATTCATACTTATTGAATAAAATTATTTTCGCTCTTTAATTTCTTAAATGCATTAACCGAATTGCTTTCAAAGTTCAGTTCGTTTAACCTGCTTGTAAGACTGCTCAATATATGTGCTTTCTCTAACTTTTTACTTTTAAACCTTCATATCTTTTAAGCCTTCACACTCAGTTGGTCTTATTTTATTCTCTCAATACACGTTTCTTTCCTATGACCTGTCTTTCCTCTAAACCAGTTTGTGGGTTTTCCTTCTTCTGAACTAATCCTTTTTCAAAAATCTCGTCGGTTCTGTGTCGTTTGTCATATTGCGTTTGTATCTTTTTTTGTTACTCTGTCATGATAAATCATTATGATAAATCAGTCAGGTTATTAATTATTCTTGTTTCTGTGTTGTGTAACTACCACGTTTGTAAACTCATTATTATTTATTTTTTTAATTGGTTACCTTTTGCATTTTCTTTCTTCATGAACTGAATATTACAATGTTTTTTTTTATCTTTTAGTTAACTGTGTTCTCGCTATATCAATACATAGAAACGTTTCCCTTTTATTAAATAAATAACATTGGTCTTACCTTATTTCGTGAACAATCTTATAATATTTATAGTTTTTAATGGTTTTTATTTTTCTTCTGAATTTTGACAAATATTTCGGCCAGATTTCTTTCATCTGTTAAATAAGTTACACACATATGTATGTATACATATAAGTATATATATATATATATATATATATATATATATATATATATATATATATATATATATATATATATATATATATATATATAATGTGTGTACATAAGTTATTAATCAGTTTATATTTCTCTACCAGAGTTTTCTCCGAATTCAAATAGCATCCTTTCTCATTACAAATAAGTCTTCGAGACTAAAATATCTTAACAGTAAACTATATAGCGATGATGTATTTACTTTAGTGTAAAGAAATCCAACGAAAAGATATTAAAAAAAAGAGAGGAAGGAGCTGCAACGTGGACAATATCTTCTCCGAACTCACCGGTTTTGAGAATCACCGAAGGCTCAGCACAGCACCGGTAACAGGAGAGAGAGAGAGAGAGAGAGAGAGAGAGAGAGAGAGAGAGAGAGAGAGAGAGAGAGAGAAGACTTACCGGTAGCTTATATTCCGGCTATTATGACTGCATTTTTTTTTTATTAAGGGGTTTCCAGTAAACGCCACTGGATTAGGGCGTCCGGTCTTTAAGTGGTTTTCTGCAGTGGCTCTTAGGCTAAGGGGGGTTGGATACGGTAGACGATGGTCCGGGGGCGTTTAGTGACCTTTTAAGGTCGAAAAACGGTGCTAAATTAATCGGAAATAAGACGAAAAGGACGCACATAAGTCCTTCTGTCATCAGAGGCTTCCTGGTTACCGCAGGTATCTGGCAACCGTATGGGTAATCCCGACTTGTAGTCTCCAGGTGTATGACCCCCAAAAACACTACCTAACCCCAACCCTCCCCTTGAAGGATCTCAGCAACCCCTCCCCCCCGACCCCCGGGGTCTACAACAATCTTCTGGCGGCCTCGACCTTACCCCTCCTCGTTCCTTTCTATTCCCTCTCCCCCCACCTCTACCTTTCTTTTTTTTTTATCATTCTTTCTTTCTCTCCATCTTCTTCAACTTGGCTTTCTTTAAACGACGTATTTTCTTTCGGAGGGAATATCGGTTGGAATGCATTTCCAGCCTCTGGAATGGTTCTTATTTTTACATTGAGAATTCCTGCAATATTTATTTCGGAAAACCCCAAAAGGAACATCGAAAGCAAAGGAGCCGTAACCCCAGTAACCTCCTGTTTCACCTTCCACCTCCTCCTTCCAACCTCGTCAAGCTGAGTGTTTCTTTTTGTTAATTTTTAATTCCTCCCCGGGGATGCTTCTACTAAGCACTATTTTTACGCTTCGTGCAGAAATTTTTGCAATATTTTTCCCAAAGGAATAAACGTATATCTTGTTAAAAACTATTTATACGCTTCGTTGTGCAATTTTGCAACATTTTCCCCAAGGAATAAACAAATATCTTGTTAAAAACTATTTCTACGCTTCATGCTGCAATTTTTGCAATATTTTTTCCAAAGGAATAAGCGAATATTATGTTAAAAACTCTTTCTACCCTTAGTTTTGCAATTTTTTGCAATATTTTTCCCAAAGGAATTATCGAATATTATGTTAAAAACCATTTCTACGCTTTATGTTGCAATTTTTGCAGTTTCTTCCCAAAGGAATAAACAAATGTCTTGTTAAAAACTATTTCTACGCTTCGTGTTGCAAT
>NC_089780.1:18820165-18830165 GCF_040412425.1 Macrobrachium rosenbergii
ACGTCCCGAGGAACTCACGGACGAAAGCGGGTGGGAAAGAAACGAAAAACAAAAGGAAAAATGACTCACGGTTCGCAGGCGATTTGTACTCTTCTTTGACTTAGGTGTAAGAGATTCTTTTGTTGCAAAATTCAGATATATGACAATTCAGGCCTCGCTAATTGCTAATGTAATTGAGTGCTTTTTCCTGGCATAAGGCCCCTTCAAATAACGACAGCAAGAATATTATCTGCGAAATTTAAGATAAGGTGAAGTCGGTTGCATATTTCTGCGCATTCTTTTGTTGTAAAATCCAGATATATGACATTTTAGGCCTTGCTAATTGGTGATTAAAGTAAGTGCCTTAGCTGGCATAAGGCCCCTTCGAATAACAACAGCAAGAGCATTATCTACGATATCTAAGATAAGGTGAAGACGCCAAGTCCCGAATCATTAACAAGGGTAACTCATTCTTTAAGCTTATATATACGGACCAGTGGTAATCTCACCCCTAACTGGACGACGGCTAATTTAGACGTAGAATTCATTATCTATCTCTGTAACACACATAAAAAATCAACATGTGGATGCACACTGGATTTTAGTACAGAGATTACAGTCCCACTGTAGCACGAATTATCCCAAGTGGAATAATTAGAGCAGAACCTTGGCCTCCAAAATTATCAGAAAAAACGTGCAAAAATAGCTGTAAGAGTCACATAATTCAGGGATTAATCAGTTTTGATAAGATAAGCGAAGATTACGATAACCGGGTAAATATAGCAACTGTCGAGATAAGGCCTTTCAAAGATGAAGACCGAAGCAAAAAATACACTTACACTTTCTTTGGCACAATTTTATTTTTTTATTTATTTTTTTTTTTTTACAGAATTTTGCTGGACATGTATCTTGATACGACAGATTAAATGCTTTCCCCATGCTTCATAGTATTACAAGGAGAGAAAAAGTAAACCATAGTTTTCACTTACGTTTGGTTAGTGAATTTTTGTAAGGAGTAATTTTTGACATAATCTGCCTAGTCAGAACTTTCCAATATCTCGGCCAATTGTTTACGTTGTAAATTCTAGGTCACTTGCCCTTATGTGAGTCACCGATCTTAGTAAACAAATTCTTTTCTTTTATTTCTGAGTATTTCATTCCTAAGTTCTTAACATTCAGTGAAACATCAGTTTCATTCTGGTTTGTTATCAGTTACCTAGGGAACATAATGACTTGATGCAAATTACAATAAAGTGATTATTCCTCAAATTTGCTTTGATTTCATAATCTCAACATGAGTTTCGAACATTTTCTTGTTTGCTGTAAAAGAAAACTATTGGCTGTTCGTCCGCACTTTTTTCTGTCCTTACTTTTTCTGTCCGCCCTCAAATCTTAAAAACTACTGAGGCTAGAGGATTACAATTTGGTATGTTGACCATCCAACCTCCAATCATCAAACAAACCAAATTGCAGCCCTCTAGCCTCGGTAGTTTCGATTTTATTTAAGGTTAAAGTTAGCCACAATCACGCTTCTGGCAACGATATAGGATAGGCCACCACCGGGCCGTGGTTTAAGTTTCATGGGCCGCGGCTCTATAGCGTTATACCGAGACCACCAAAAGACAGATCTATTTTCGGGGGCCTTGACTATACGCTGTAACGGCTGTACAGAAAACTCGATTCCGCCTAAGAAATTTTGGCTCATTTTTTACTTGTCTTGTTTTTGAATCGGCTTTAATGCGGACAACAAACCATTGAAAGGCAACTCTAAAAGAACTCTAAATGAGAGAGAGAGAGAGAGAGAGAGAGAGAGAGAGAGAGAGAGAGAGAGAGAGAGAGAGAGAGAGAGAGAGGAATTAATGAATTCCTGAACCACCTACAGCATACCTGTGTCACCTTATCTAGGCGAGAAACACAAACGTTCTTTCCCCCTCACCAATATCTCCCGCCCTTTACTTTCTCTTTCTGAGCAAAGGTATTTTTTTTTACATCCAGGGAACCTTTTATCTCTCCTTTCTCTCTCATTATCAAAGGGACAGGTGACTCAGCTGGAAATCCCCATATATATATATATATATATATATATATATATATATATATATATATATATATATATATATGATTATATGTATGTGTATATGTATATATGTATGTATGTATATATATATATATATATATATATATATATATATATATATATATATATATATATATATATATATATATAAATATAAATGTGTGTGTATCCATACAGTTTTAATACTTTCTTTCTCAATACTCTGTTTTTCTTCTTATTATTGTCCTCATGGTTTGAATAATAATAATAATAATAATAATAATAATAATAATAATAATTATTATTATTATTATTATTATTATTATTATTATTATTATTATTATTATTATTATTATTATTATTATTATTATTATCAGAGGCATCTATGAAAAGTGCTCTTGTAGGATGCTAAGGGTTAAATGAGACGAAATTATTTGTAAGCATAGCAAGTGCAGATTTCAAGGCAAAAAGTTTTAAACGCCAGACTTCAGTCCTTTTGAAGCTATGACAGTCCAAGTGGCCACAGGACCTCTGTAGAAGGTTCTACTAGTTTCTTTGCAACTGTGACAGTCCAAGGGGCTACAGGATTCTGTAGAAGGTTCTACTACTTTCTTTGCAGCTGTGACAGTCCAAGCGGCTACAGGACTTCTGTAGAAGGATCTACAAGTTTCTTTGTAGCTGTGACAGAGATTGCCCAGGTAACTACAGGACTTCTGTGGAAGGATCTACAAGACCTTGATTATTTAGACCTGTCCCTAGGAGAGGTTACAGCGAATATTGAAGTTATATGTTAACTATCTGGTTCATTATTGATGGCCTTTCGAATCAGAGATTAAAGATTGGCTCAGTACTGAAATGAATTTTGTAGTGACAGCCCAAGTGGCTACAGAATTCTGTAGAAAACTACAAGACCTTGATTACTACAAATTTCTAAGTTATAGATTGGTTCAATACTTAAAAGAATTTTGTAAGTGAAACCATAAGTTGTTCATGTACACTGTTGTTCATGTACAATGTACAACGAATATGAAAAGTCAAGAATACTGGCCAGATTCCGATATAATGTCCCGGACAGGTACCATTTCAAGACGTCAGTATTATCATGGTTACTGAAAAAAGAAGCCCGGATGAGTGATGGTCAAAATTTGAGGAACCACCCACTGGGTTCCTCTCTTGGAATAAGAATTAAACCTGGTCTATCTCTTGTCAAGAAAATGTATAATAGAATAGAGAATAAAAAAGAATAAACCAAAAAGATAACGAATACAGTAGAGAATACAAAATAAAATATAGAATAGAATGTATAATAAAGTATAGAATAAATAACAAATTAACAAACAGTAGAATAATAAGTTTGGCAACACGTAGACAAAAGTTACAAATAAATAAAGTTAACAAGGTTATTCCCTTGTAAACAAATATTTAAGGGGTTAAATTTCCCCTTAAATACTTCAGAGAAAGGATAGAGGAAAAAAATAAGGAAAGAATTTAGAAATTCAATGCAAATTTGTATTAGGGATTCCCGCCTCCTTGAAAAAAATAAAAATACTGGTTTTCTCCTTAGCTTGTTTGACCTTTTGCAACTCGTTTTCTGTGCTTTGCTTTTATTCTTCCCCCCCCCCCCTCTCTCTCTCTCTCTCTCTCATCGCTTGAATTTCCACGAACATGAAGTAAGCAACACAAAACTTCATGTTTTAGATGGTATGTTCAGCAGATGCTCTCCTGGACGAGAGAGAGAGAGAGAGAGAGAGAGAGAGAGAGAGAGAGAGAGAGAGAGAGAGAGAGAGAGAGCGCAACTCTGTCTCCCCTGTTGCCGCCCCCCCCTCTCTCTCTCAACGTTTGAATTTCCACGAACATGAAGTAAGCAACACAAAACATCAAGTCATTGGTGGCATGATCAGCAGATGTTTTCCTTGACGAGAGAGAGAGAGAGAGAGAGAGAGAGAGAGAGAGAGAGAGAGAGAGAGAGAGAGAGAGAGAGAGATAAAAATTCCAGGATTATCACATATTTCTCCCCTCAGAAGACCCACTGGTCTTACGCCCGGAGAATTGAATATAAATGCGAGAGATAGAGATTGAGGGTCGAGATTCTAGAAAAAAAAAAAGCTTGTGTGTGTGTGTGTGTGTGTGTGTGTGTGTGGTGTCGTCGGGAAGGAAGGAATGCGTTTCCAGCCCGCTCGGGAATCCCGAGAGAGAGAGAGAGAGAGAGAGAGAGAGAGAGAGAGAGAGAGATAAAAGCTCCACCAAACAAAATAGCTAAATAAGGCGAGTTCTACAAGACGTACTCGAGTGGGTGGACACTATGTTGTTGTAGATATCTGTCCTGTGAGCGAGATGAACAAGAAATTCTTTTATTCTCTTTCTCTGTCTGTCTGTCTGTCTGGTCTGCCTGTGTCTGTCTCTCTTTCTTTCTTTCTCTTGAACACGCACTCAAGCGCATACGTATGTCATTTATGTACAGTATAAATATATATGTATGTATGTATATATATAATAAATAAACATAAATATATATATTCATATAATTCGTTGAGTGGTCGCAGATTTGTCCAAAAATATTTATTGAGATCCCAAGGGAAGCCCTCTAGCCATATATATATATATATATATATATATATATATATATATATATATATATATATATATATATATATATATATATATATATATATATATATATATATATATATATATAAGTATATATGTATATATATAGTGTCTGTATATATACATATATACTTATATATATATATATATATATATATATATATATATATATATATATATATATATATATATATATATATATATATATATATATATATAGATAGATAGATAGATATAGTGCAGGTACCAGTACTAAGTTGGTAACAACAGCTGTAATAATCATATTATCACATGAATAAATCTTTAAGTATATTATACAATATGTGCACAACTGCAATTAGTATAGTTAAAATTCTATTAAGAATATATTAAAGATTAACTACTACTATCATATTCACTACTATATCGTAGGCATCAGGAAACAAACTGTATCTTCATATATAATTATAGTTAATATAGTTTTTCATACGAATAATTTACATTCGACATACACATATACAGAATATGCACGAAAAAAGAATAAAGTTTGTTATATGCGGGAAAATGAATCAGACAATCTAATTTGACATTGAAATCATATTTATTTCATAGTACGAGGTTTCTTATATTCAAGTTTAATAAATAGTTCAAATATGTATGTATATATGTTCATATATATATATATGTATATATATATATATATATATATATATATATATATATATATATATATATATATATATATATATATATATATATATATATAAGCATTAAGCGACAAACGTCCTTTAATATCAATTCGTTCTACCTCCGGAAATAATATATTTTCATATATGTTACCCGCAGAATTTTTTAGTTGATAATAAGTTCGTCGTCTCTTGGCTCGAACTACGGAAGACAAGAACTCAGGACTACAGTGACGCGATTTTTAACCACACGGCCTCACTTGTTGGCCGTGTGGTTAAAATCGCGTCACTGCAGTCCTGAGTTCTTGTCTACCGTGGCTCGAGCCCACGGAACGACGAACTTATTATCAACTAAAAAATTCCCCTTCGGGTAACATATATGAAAATATATTATTTCCGAGGTAGAGCGAATTGGATATTAAAGGACGTTTTTAGCTTAATGCTTGTATATGAATCACGGTGACGTGATAAAAAATTAGTATATAAATGTGCGTGTGTGTACACATATGTGTGCGCGTGTGTGCGTAAGTTAGCGAGTGATTGAGCATGTGCGTTTATGAATAAATATGTCCACGCACAAGAAAAATAATGCAGGAGGTAAGATAATTACATTTAAACAAAAATTACTTAGAACATTAACGCAAGCGACAAAAACATTCTGGCAACAACAGATGCATGAAGACCTGGGACCAGGTAGCAGTTTGAAATGAATACATAATTACGCAAAACCATCACTACTACATACGCCTCACGAAGCTTGTAGTTTTTTTAGTTTTCTGTACAAGAAAACTATTGTGCCAGCTTTGTCTGTCCGTCCGCCTTCAGATCTTAAAAACTGCTGAGGCTAGAGGGCTGCAAATTGGTATGTTGATCATCCACCCTCCAACCATCAAACATACCAAATTGCAGCCCTCTAGCCTCAGTAGTTTTTATTTCATTTAAGGTTAGAGCTAGCCATAATCTTGCATCTGGCAACGATATAGGACAGGCCACCACACCGAGCCGTGGTTAAAGTTTCATGGGCCGCGGCTCGTACAGCATTATACCGAGCCCACCGAAAGATGAATCTGTTTTCGGTGGCCTTGACTATAACGTGTACAAAAAACTCGTTTGCGCTGAAGAAACTTCGGCGCAATATTTTCTCGTTTTTGCGGAGTTTAATAGGATAAGTAACACACGAAAAGGGAAAAGTGAAATCAATAATGGACAGCATAAACACACAAGAAATGTAAGCACTTTTCTTGTTTTTTTCGGACCCTGAGCTAAGATTATTGTTGGGATTAATATTTACGTCAAAACACTGATAAACAATCGAATGAAACGACAATAAAATTTTTATTTAAACAAATTTGAATAAGAAAAAATAATATTACGTAATCAACTTCGAGTTCGTGTATTTTCAATAGAAATTCTTTTAGAGTCGTCCCGTGATTTCTGCTATATAACGATTTGTTCTGCACCGCTGTGGATATTAGCTGATTTCACAGGGGGAGAGAGAGAGAGAGAGAGAGAGAGAGAGAGAGAGAGAGAGAGAGAGAGAGAGAGAAGTATACAACGCTGACTGGTGGGTGACCTCACCTTTCTCCTCAAAGGTCACGGCGCAATTATCCAACGGCGGGAAAGCGTGTGTTGTTCTTCTCTTCTTCTTCTTCTTCTTCAATTTCAAGTCCCCAATATAAAGACTAAGAATTTAGAGCTCCGTAAATAATATATTATCCTTTTTAGTTTCTTCTTCTTCTTCTTCCTCTTCTTCTTCTTCTTCGTCTTCTTTTTCTTCTCCTTATTCTTCCTCTTCTTCAATTTGTTGTCCGAAATGCATAAGCTTCATGCGCATGCCTTTAGTTATTACCCTTCAATTCTTCTACAATATAAACCCCAAGAATTTTATGCCTTGGAAAAGTGTTCCTTTTTTGTTTCTTATCTGTTTATTTTATTTATTTATTAATTATTTTTTGGCAAAGAACGAATCGTTATCGGTCGAAGAGGTTGGTAATGTTTTACGACCAACAACTACGTCGCCTCAGGGTAGAAGAGAAGAGAAGAGAGAGAGAGAGGGAGAACCTGTCCTTTACGTAACTCATCTAACTCGTACCCCAGTAAACACACAAGGCGGCTATTTCGTACCTTTCCCCGCGCGCGGGCAGATGTTTACATCTGCGATACAACGGCTTCTGTGTAGTCCGTCACAGATACCACAGACATTGCCGTCGTTTGTCGAGCGTTAGACGCTGAATAATGAGGCAGTAAGGACAAACTATTGTTTTCTAGCATCAGATTTAATAATACTTTCCTAGGAATTTTATCTTGGCTACAACTAAAATGTGGCATAGTTTGCCTATTGTAGATGCGGAATCTTCTCATCTCCAAATATTTCAGCGATGAGCAAATTCATTTCTGTTCTCTTGATGTCTCACGAATTTCAGGTGTATCGGCTTTGTTTTCTGTTCCCTCATATTTATTTACTTTTTTTATCGACCTTTTCCTCTAAATTGTCTTTCTTTGCGGACTGATTCCTTTGGATCATCGTGTTTGTGGTCTGTTATCTTTGTCCATAAGAGTTTCCAGATGAAGATTTAAAGAAAGAAAGAGAGACAAGTTTAAGGTTTAACTGAATCAAAAAGGAACATATTTTGAATATATTTACAACAATGGCAAGATAAGTAAGTGATCTGAGGCCATAAACCTATTGTTTATGAACTGTAATGATTACCTCAGATACTGAAGCCAATCTGTTTTCAATTTCTGTCAGAGATCCCAGTAGAAATCACTAGGTTTAGCGGAGCATCTTTGCGGTTAGAACACGCGGAGATGGTACTCTACAACGTTCTGAGTACTCGCTCAGGTGTGGTTTTTCGAAGAAGATTCCTGCGGTTACACGTGAGCTCATAGTATATCCATGACGGTGTATCTCTCGGAGAATCTGTGGTGGTTCTTGTACTTTGCTGATGAAGCCGTGTAAAGTCGAAATCTATCGATCTTGAAAGTTTTAAATTGTGTTTTTTCTTTTTCTTTTTCTTTTTCTTTTTCAGGTGTCATTCCAAAGTTTTAATTTTACTCTTTTTCTTAATTGTTATTCAAAATAAACGAATCTTCGCATGGAACAGTCCTATAGGGCAAACGACTTACAGAGCATGGCTACATAGCATGAAAAGTCCATACGTGAGAAAAATGATAGCAAAGAGAAGAAAAATTACGTATATCTCTGTAATAATTCAGATATTAAGAATATTCCTTTATACAAAACGTGGTTATATATAATAGGTAAGTAAGGGATCATGTGATTGATTTATCTGAAACTGAAGAAGACCAAAATGTACTAAGAATGCATTCGTGATTTTTAAATTATAAACAATTACAAAGAAACTTAGGAGATGGATAGTACCGGCCTATGATAGAATCACTGCAGAGATGGAACTAGCTGGAACTGAAAGAACACCTCGTATGCTGATTAGACTGTCTTGCAGAATATGGAATGAGGAAACAGCCTAATGAAAGGTTATTTGAAGCAATGGAAAAGGTGCCAGGTGACCGCACTAAATGCGGGAACTATTGAGGCATTGCTATTACGTCCATCGGGATGAAAATATTCACCGTTCCATTATTCAACAGGCTGGGGAAAGAAGTTGATGGTATTCATAGAGATAAGCTGATTTTAGGAAGGGAGGGAGTTGACAGACTTAGAATAAGTAAATCATACTGTTTAACCCAGCAAGGCACCGCAAGATTTACAAAGCTTGCTTAATAGATTACAGCCTATAACCTGTAGGGAAGGGACAAAATAAATCTAAGAAAACACTAGTTCTGAGGCAGAGAACAGAGCATGCACAAAGGAATGGAATAACACTTGATAAAGAATCGATTATGGGAATAAATATTTCAAGTGTTTAGGAATAATGATGTCCAGTACAAGTTTTCTTGAGTTTGAATTCAGTAAAAGTCTACAAAAGGCAAATCAAATAATGGGAGGTTGAACAAGATTTGGAAATGAAGTAGACTGAAATTACTCAAGTAAGGAAGATTAAACACGCACGCACATATATATATACATATATGAGTATGTGCGTTTGAGGGTGGGCGGCAGTATGAGTGCATGCATGCACCCAAGAATTTGCGTGCACAAGAGGAGATTTCCAAGTAAGAGCTGACTCAATACCACTAAGACATCAGATCGCATTATATTATAATGATCTTTCAATTGCTGAATAAACAACCCAAGGAATAGTCGAGTCAGTGATTGATGATGCGGCAGTTCCCAATGATGACGTCACGGAGTACTTATGACGTCAGGAGGTTCCTTGAGAAGCTATTTTTGACCATCGTTGACAGCTCTGTCACGAAAGGTTGAGTGTTTTTCCTTTCAGGTATATTACTTGGTAATTATTTTCTTTTCTTTTGTTGTTTAGTTGTTTGTTTTCATTTTTATTATTATGTGATGGCATAAGAGATAACGGAGAAAAGAAGTTAGGTCCTGGAATAATGATATAATATTTTTGAATAAACAAAGCAAAAAAAAAAAAAAAAAAAGATGCGATACCAGATCAAATCTGTGCTAAGGTGGTATGAAAATTTCAAATTCATCATTATCATCAAAGTAAATTTGTATTTTGTTTCATTGTCAAAAGATTTCAGAAAACTTGAAAAAAATGTTATAAAAAACAATGACATTGATTTTGGGATACAATTTACTGAGCAA
>NC_089780.1:18835165-18842665 GCF_040412425.1 Macrobrachium rosenbergii
CTCTAAAAGGGGAGGAACAGAAACAATGCAGGACTGAAGGGCCGGGAGTACCTTGACCTCCCCAAAAATACACAACTCTCTCTGCTCGTTGCAGCTTCTTTCAGAAATCCTAGAACCCTTTTCGATAAACCAGTAATTGCCTCTTGAACGAAACGATTTGGCAATGGCCCGATATAATGTGATAGACCAGTCACACGGTACAAAATGGTCTTGGAATATTCAGAGGATTCAGGTAAAGTGCGAAAGGATATTGGCTCCCGAATCGTATATAATACGATAAGGACGCTAGCTCAGTTTTGTACCGTGAGTCGGCGGCGGTGCCGATCGCTATCTGTTCGTTGTAAACAAATGTTTATGTTCAAAGGGCGCAGGTCCCTGGCTGAGGGGAGGGGGTGGTGGGTGGGTGGGGAGGCTAGTATCTGTCCGTGCATTACTACTGGCCGACCAGGACCGGGCGACCCCGGTGTAGGTCAACTGCACGACCAGGTAAACAAGGGTTGCTGGAGTGAAACTTTAGAAATCAGCTCACGTCCGACGACTCGGTCACCTTATGGAGGCGTTCGATTCCTGTGTTGGCTTTGGCCTCCTGTGTTTCAAAATAACGCAGACTGGCGACATTGATTTTAGCATCAGAACATCCTAATGTTCATTATTTCACTCGAATTTCAGTCCAGTTTTCATTTCTTGAAAGACCTGGAAGACTAATGATATATAAGTTTTTTCACATCTCAACGAACGCAATCGGACGTTTGTTTATACACAAGACTGCGTACTCACACCCGTTGACATTTCATTTTTATGATTTACCGTTGCGTTTTGGGAGTTTTTCGTTTAGAAATATTGGTTTTTCAGGTAGGGAAAAAAACAACGATTTACGAATATTTTCAGCATGCGTGTAAAAATATTACTCATAATATGAATACACGGAAATTTCTTGTCGCCTTAACAATTTACTCTCTGTCTCTCTCTCTCTCTCTCTCTCTCTCATGTATATGTATGTATTTATATATGTATAAGAAGTAAATGGAAGCATACGTGAATAATGTTTCTTTATTCCTGTCAAATTTATCTGAAAAGAAAAAGAAGCACAGACTGCAAATAGTGCCATTGTCTTCAATAGAAATTGCATAAGAGAGAAAATATTCCCAAATAGCCTAGCCACTCAAAGAAAGTTTTTGAAATAAAACTTTAAGTGAATAGATAGAAATATAGAGGAGCATAATTCAATTAATTTCTACGTATATATATATATATATGTATATATATATATATATATATATATATATATATATATATATATATATATATATATATATATATATATATATATATATATATATATGACATTATATGCAAAGTCACAGGGTAAGCGAAATAAAGCTTAGCAGTGCTACTGTTCGGCTAAAGGTAAACTGGACAAGATTTTTTTATATTCTTACATTTCTTTTTCTCATACAATCAAGCCTGAAGAAAATGGAAACAAATAAAGAAGTTGTTACAGTTATGTTGCCATTTTGTGCTTTTTTTTCTCTTTATTTATATGTTTGTATGTATATATATGCAATGTATATATATATATATATATATATATATATATATATATATATATATATATATATATATATTGCTGTTTTGTTTTTTTCTCTCTCCTTCTTTATAAAGACACACACACATATATATATGTATATATATACAATGTATAAATATATATACATACAAATAAATTGAATTATGCTCCTCTATATTTCTAGCTATTCATTCAAAGCTTTATTTAAAAAAAATTCTATGAGTGGTTATATATAAATATACATACATACATACACACACACGCATACACACACACACACACACACATATATATATATATATATATATATATATATATATATATATATATATATATATATATATATATATATATATATATATATATATATATATTATAACCCTGGCGTCCATTACTGTTACTACCAATCACGTTACGTCGCCCAAATATCGACGGCCACCTTCATAAAGAGCGTAAGAAACAACATCCCCATCGCCCAAAACCTACAGAAAACAAGAAGCAAAACGTAAGAGAAATAAAAATTCGGATGGAACCTGTTGTTGTCATTCGTGGGAGGTTGGCATTCCTTTCCTTTGTTTTGAAAACAAAGGGAGGAACGCTTCTTCTTCTTCTTGTTATTTTGGTCTCCTGATTTCCTCCATGGTTATTCACCTCTTCTATGCCATCGTTTTGGGCTCTCTGTCTCCTTCATTTGTCCTTTTTCCCTCCTCTTTTTCTTTCTTACGTCACCCTCTTCTTCACGGCAGCTACGGCAAGCGAGAAAGCGACGCCCATTTAATTAGACGCATATAAAAAAACGCACGACGCTAAGTGGAGGCTTTCCCTTCGTAAACATTGCGTAATTGTCTGGGCAGCCTCAGCGTCAAACGCCCAGTGGCTACTTCAAGGTCAAATGGGGCCTCTGAGGTTTGATAACTGCCTTGGCAACATAATAAAAAAAATTAAATAAATAAAGCGAGGAGCAAGAGATATATTTAAAAGTATGCTTTTATGTATTCTAGGACTCACTCACTAACTCTGAGAAGCAACATTTGAAATTAGGTTAAAGAGATGGTGTTCAGTGTATTCTCCTTCTTTATATTTCAATGAACGAAAGCTGGAGGTGTAATCACACGCGATTACTTCATGCCAATGGATAAAATTGATCGCTTGTAATTGCAATGCTGGCTTAACTCGCTCTAGTCAGTGCTACACGAATATATATGCACGAGGCTCCAGCATTCCTATTGGTGAAATCCGGATTATAGAAAGAGAAGTAGAGTCTGACTGGTAAATCAGGCACGATGAATATAATCAATTGACGGATCAAGTAACTGGAAAGCAGTTTGGGAAGGGACTTTAAGCGGTTGGTTTATACTGAAGCCGATACTTTCCATGCTTAGGGTATGGAAATCATTGCGATTCTCGGAATCGGGACTTTTTCTAGCGAGAGAAAATTATTTAATGAAGGAGGGAGTAACTGATTGGAATTTATCGTAACGAACGTGTGTTCACTTTTTTTCTGTAGCAAATGAAAACCTTCGCAATCATTGGGAAGGAAGCAATGAAGATTTATGGAAACGAATGGGGTTGAACATGTTGAATTTAGCAGTAGGATGGTACCCAGAACAGAAAGAGAATGCTAATTTTAATTTTTTCTAGCAACGGAAAACACATGTAATCAGGCGGGGAAGAAACGATGAAGATTTATGACAGCCAATGGAGGTCGAACTTGCAAAACCCAACAGTAGGAAAATAGCAGGAACAGAATGAGGATATTGATTTTGAGCACTCGTAATTGATTCCAAGTTCGCATTAGATCTCCTCCCTCGTCTGCTTCGGCTACTTGAGTGTCTTCTATGCAAAATAACTCTGGAGTGATTGAAGAGTGCCTTGTAGCCCTGAGTCTCGTGAGATATTTATCTGAAAGTGGACAGAAGGAAACCAGATTTGCACGAAAATCAACAGGTGATATTATCTCCTCAAATGCCCAGAGAACGAGGGAGAGAGGGGAAAGGAACTGATATTTGCGGAAACTAATGCAAAGCAACAAAAACAACCTTTTGCTCAATTTGGTGTTATTAAGAGGCATAAATCAGTGCGGGAGCGTAATCTGCATAAGCTGAATAACCTTCAGTGTTTGCAGCTCCACGTGTTGAGAACACAGGTCTATGAAAAGGTCAGATCCAGTCTGTTCACGCCTCGCTCAGCCTCATTTGCTGTAAGATTTATTTTCGGGTTTGTTCTGAAGAAGCCGCCAACCGTCTGAAGAAAAATCTGTCTAATTAATCTAAAGGAGCAAGTCTGTTTATACAAAGATTCAACTGTTCATTTATTTCTCAACTCCAGCTGTAACTCTCTCACGTTTTGCTTACTTATTCTCTTTATTCACTCTATCTCTTGTGCAGCTGTTAATTAATAAGAGACATGTGGGTTTTCTTACCCCGGAGGGAAATCAATTTATTCATTTACATTTGAAATTTTTTTTTATATTAATTGCAACTATATTTCAGCTGTATCGGTTCTGATAAGTAGTGACTATTCGACAATGCCATTAAACTATGCAAATGCATTTGAATCTCTTCTGCAGATGACTTCTAAATTCTGGAAGTTATTAGTTAGCAATAATTTCGTATGGAAGTATAATGACAACATTCATTAAAAGTAACTAAGATTGATAAGAGGTTTAGACTGACAACGAGTTAAAGATTTATAGCATACTGCAGGACGTGTAATATCTCACCCCCAAAAGATTATCGTATAAGGAAAAGAATCTTATATTATACGTCCTGACTAAGATTCTTAACACCTGAAACATCTAGCCATAACAATTCCTGAGATATATGGAAAACATATGCTAAAATTTTGTCAACTTGAAAAGCAGACCAAACTCAAATTCTTTCCCCCATCTTGTCTCTGGAGGTTAATTTGAACACGTTGCAAGCTTCATAGAGTAAGATGATAAAGGAAGGAACTGAAAACGTTACAAGCTTCATGACGATAAAAAAAAAAAATTAAGGAAGGCATTGAAAACGTTACGAGCTTCATGAAATGAGAAAATTAAGGAAGGGACTGAAAACGTTACAAGCTTCATGACAATAAGAAAACTAAGCAAGGCATTGAAAATGTTACACGCTGCATGGAATCAGAAAATTAAAGAAGGCATTGATAACTTTAAAAGCTTCGTGGAACCAGATAATTAAGGAAGGCATTGAAAACGTTACAACCTTCATGACAATAAGAAAATTAAGGAAGGCATTTAAAACGTTACAAGCTTCATGGAATCAGAATATTAAAGAAGGCATTGAAAACGTTACAAGCTTCATGAAATCACAAAATTAAGGAAGGCATTGAAAACGTTACAAGCTTCATGAAAACGTTACAAGTTTCATGAAATCAGAAAATTAAAGAAGGCATTGAAAACGTTACAAGCTTCATGAAATCAGAAAAATAAGGAAGTCATTGGACACGTTGCAAGCTTCATGAAATAAGAAAATTAAGGAAGGCATTGAAAACGTTACAAGCTTCATGAAATAAGAAAATTAAGGAAGGCATTTAAAACATTACAAGCTTCATGGAATTAGAAAATTAATGAAGGCTTGAGAACGTTACAAGCTTCATGATAATAAGAAAATTAAGGAAGGCATTGAAAACGTTACAAACTTCATGAAATCAGAAAATTAAGGAAGGCATTGAAAACGTTACAAACTTCCTGAAATAAGAAAATAAAAGAAGGCACCGAGAATTTCTACTTACCGACGATTACACGCGCGTAGCAATTACGACTGAGCCTTCAAGGTTCAACCCAGCAACTCCGTTGTTACGCTGGCAAATTAAGAGAGTCGTACTTCAACTCTCCTTACGGTTAATTGCAGACTAGAGAGCCTCAGACGAAAGACAAATGTATCAGACGCACATTATGTGTAGCCAAACAGGGTTATGACGCCATGCTTACGAGGTGCAGTGGTAGTAGTAGTAACTGAGGTCATCACCCTATAGAACGTCACTCCCCAGTTTAGAAGGAAAGGTTGCATTTATTTCTGAAATCGCTTTTACATAAGTGGCCTGCTCCTACAGTTATGTATAGAGGAAATGAAGAATACCTTCCACAATTCTGTATATATATATATATATATATATATATATATATATATATATATATATATATATATATATATATATATATATATGTGTGTGTGTGTGTGTGTGTGTGTGTGTCTGTATCTATCTATCTATCTATCTATCTATCTATCTATCTATATGTGTGTGTGTGTGTGTGTATGTGTGTGTGTGCGCGCGCATGTGTGTGCGTGTGTCTGTATAGAAAAGCAGACCAAGAGAAAAAGAGAGAGATATAATGTTATCATTGAGTGATGAAATAGAAATTATGTTTCTTTTTTCCATCACATGAGAGTCCTACTAGGATCTATCTCGACCTATAAATCGAATGACGGATAATCTTGTTTTTTCGTTTCGGGAAACTGCTTATCAAAAGGAAGAAATCGAAGACGACGTAATACACTTGTTATAAAAAAAAAGTGAATGCTTTAAGAGAATGGATATGCATCAGCGCACGTTTTGTGAGCTCGTTGCCAAGATTATAATCTCTTGCAATGAAATGCGACATGCCCGTCATGATATGTTAACTGTGCAAGCGTCGTGGTTCAGTTGAGGTTTTAACCGGTACTTGAGAAAGATTGCCTGTTTATGATAGTTATGCCTCGCTCGTATCTTCCCGTTTTCGTTGAATTCTCAATTTGATTTTCCATGGCTGATAATTCGTATTAATGGGAACGCTGCAATTGTTATTCTTTCTGTCATGAATATCCCGTGAAGACTTTCACGATTAGTTTGTTTTATAAGATCGAGTTTTTTTTTTTGGAGTTTTTGGTGGAATTTGAAGGTCATTTAATCCTTGAATTTGTAGCACGACTAATTAAATTTTAGAATTTATATTTTGCCAGTAATAGATTTTCATATTAAATGAATTACCTATAGTTGCCATCCCTTTCTTTTATATATATATATATATATATATATATATATATATATATATATATATATATATATATATATGTACACATATGTGTGTGTGTGTGTGTAAAAAGAGGATAGCCCATAAAAGAAAAATATTTCAGTAAAATATATAACTAAATTTCACGTTACCCTAAATGTCTTCAGGCTAAAGGTAATAATTTGTAAGGATTAGCTTTCAACTAAAAATCTCCAGAATTTCGCTAACATGGAAATTATAAGGGAAGAAACTGGAGGATTGACCAAAAATAAAGAAAAATGTATTTTTTAAAAATTAGGAATAATATTAACTCTCTCCCCATTAGCTACGAAGACTACTTTCGTATATGAAATTTCATCTGTAAGGCAAACAAACACTCGGGGTCACTGCCTATGCTAAAGATGCCCTTTTTAACAGAAGATCTGACAAAAAAAAAAAAAAGATTCGTAGTTGTAAAAAAATTAGTAACAAAATTAACTCTTTTCCAGTTAGCTACGAAGGCTACCTTTGTACATTAAATTTAGTCTGTAAGAAAAGCACTCGGGGGCACTACCTATGCACAAAATGCCCTTTTTTTAAAAGAAGACCTGACCAAAAATAAGAAAAAAAATGTTGCATAGTTGTCAAAAAATTAGCAACAAAATTAACTCTTTTCCAATTACCTACGAAGACTACCTTCGTATATGAAACTTTATCTGTAAGAAAAGCACTCGGGGTCACTACCTATGCACAAAATGCCCTTTTTTTAACAGAAGACCTGACCAAAAATAAGAAAAAAAAATGTTGCATAGCTGTGAAAAAATTAGCAACAAAATGAACTCTTTTCCAGATACCTGCGAAGGCTACCTTCGCACATGAAATTTTAATCTGTAAGGCAAGCACTCGGCGTCACTAATGCACAAAATGCCCTTTTTTTAACAGAAGACCTGACCAAAAATAA
>NC_089780.1:18845165-18900165 GCF_040412425.1 Macrobrachium rosenbergii
TATGCGATCTGGAGAAAGTAAAGAAAATGGGCAGGAACAAAAGCCGTAATAATAATAATAATAATAATAATAATAATAATAATAATAATAATAATAATAATAATAAAAGTTAATATTGATCTGAAAATAAGAAAATCATTAAACTAAGTGCTAAGGAAATTCTGAGTGTTTAATAATGTTAGTATCACAACAGGCAGAAAATGTCTACCTTAAGAATGAATAAGTAATTAGAAAGGACCTGATTAGATTGAGTGAGGTTTATAAATGTTACCGAAATACCGATGGCTTGTCTTGTTTGGCAGAAAATAATGATCTGCCATTATTTCATTCAAGTTAAAATGATGTATTAATAACATACTGGTTCATCTTTCAAACAGACAATTAAATATAAAGATAAACAATCTATTTATGCCTCACATTTCCTATATATATGAATGAACAAGTACTCACGCAACGAAGCGTGTAAGAGCATACAAAATTATCAGTCCCCTGCAGCACCCTCGCGGAGTGTACACAATTTCCTACCGTTCCCCCTTCAAAGCGTATGAAATTAACATGAACTTAATTACCCTCGACTCGAAACCATTCAATCACTGGCTTCGGGGGGAGCCGTTAAAGGGTGTGCCACGGTCAAAGCCATGTTTTAGGAAGCTTGGTACCATGCTATTAAACCGCTGCTACCCAGACAAGGGACAGAAGCAAAGTGTCTTAACGTCTCATTAGCAGATTAAAAGGTCGGCCATTATACCCTAGTTTCCTTTCCCATGATGTCATCGAGGGTACTATGATGTAATGCCCGTATTCCCATGACGTCATTCTGGGGCGTAATGCGTGTGTGTGTGTGTATGACGCAATCCTTACTGCCGTGATGTCAGTTTCTAAAAATAGATTGGTGTGTTTTTTGTTCCTTTTTCATTTGGCTTCAGAATTCATGGTTCGTTTTGTGCTGAATTTTGTTTAAGTGGGTTACATTTATCTAATATATCAAAAGGCAAAACTGGTGATTAAAAATGCATAAACAAGGTGATATATCACCGTAATGATATAGAATACTATAACAAGAATTATTATCACATTCCGCTATTCCTAACAAAATAAGATCAGTGTCTACAGACGAATCTCCGAAGGAGCCAAATTAGTCGCTTGTTAACATACGAAGGCCAAGCAAGATCCTGTTGGTATCACGAAACTGTAATTAGAGTCATAATGACAGAGAGAGAGAGAGAGAGAGAGAGAGAGAGAGAGAGACAGAGAGAGAGAGAGAGAGAGAGAGAGTTCAGGTCCTTCTTCTTTTTCCTTGTCTTAGAAACTTTAGCTAGAGAGCCTGAATAACATCTGCAATTAGCGCCATAATGAGAGAGAGAGAGAGAGAGAGAGAGAGAGAGAGAGAGAGAGAGAGAGAGAGAGTTCAGGTCCTTCTTCTTTTTCCTTGTCTTAGAAACTTTAGCTAGAGAGCCTGAATAACATCTGCAATTAGCGCCATAATGAGGAGAGAGAGAGAGAGAGAGAGAGAGAGAGAGAGAGAGAGAGAGAGAGAGAGAGAGAGAGAGAGAGAGTTCAGGTCCTTCTTCTTTTTCCTTGTCTTAGAAACTTTAGCTAGGGACCCTGAATAACATCTGCAATTAGCGCCATAATGAGAGAGAGAGAGAGAGAGAGAGAGAGAGAGAGAGAGAGAGAGAGAGAGAGAGAGAGAGAGAGAGAGTTCAGGTCCTTCGGTCCTTCTTTTTTCTCGTCTTAGAAACTTTAGCTAGAGGGTCTGAATAACATCTGTAATTAGCGTCATAATGACACACACACACACACACATACAGAGAGAGAGAGAGAGAGAGAGAGAGAGAGAGAGAGAGAGAGAGAGAGAGAGAGAGAGAGAGTTCAGGTCCTTCTTCTTTTTTCTCGTATTAGAAACTTTAGCTAGAGGGCCTGAATAACATCTGTAATTAGAGTCATAATGACACACACACACACACACACACACACACACACACACAGAAAAGAGAGAGAGAGAGAGAGAGAGAGAGAGAGAGAGAGAGAGAGAGAGAGAGAGAGAGAGTTCAGGTCCTTCTTCTTTTTTCCCGTCTTAAAAACTTTAGCTAGAGAGCCTGAATAAGATCTGTAATTAGCATCATAATGACACACACACACACACACAGAGAGAGAGAGAGAGAGAGAGAGAGAGAGAGAGAGAGAGAGAGAGAGAGAGTTCAGGTCCTTCTTCTCTTTCCTCGTCTTAGAAACTTTAGCTAGAGGGCCTGAATAACATCTGACCCTGTGTTAACCGCTAAAAGCCACGAGCTGGTGCAAGAAAACTCTGCAGTTCATGGTAATGTGTGGCTCCCACAGACCTCTCTCTACATGGAGGCCAGAGATCCGGAAACATCTACATGTGTGTGTGGTCTCTGAGTTCGCATACTCTCTCGAAAAATATCTCTCTGAAGAAATAAGTAAGAGACTTTCGAAATTTTGGTCCAAAGTACTTACTTGACTTTTTAGATAAAATAAAAATTTCGAAAATTCACGTTCCCAAAAGTACTTACTTGATTTTTTTACATCAAAATAAAATACTGTTTGGACTTCTGATCCTTTTAAAAATTAGTATATCATATCACTCTTGGTATTTTGCTGGAAGTTTTGAGCAATTGCTGGTGTCTCAAAAAATATTACGCTGCTTACAGAGAGAGAGAGAGAGAGAGAGAGAGAGAGAGAGAGAGAGAGAGAGAGAGAGAGAGAGAGCAGAGCAAATGCAAAAAAAAAGTTTTCATATGTCTTGACAGAATCGAGATACAACAGAATTACAAGATTCAAAATGTATTGGTATCATAAATTGTGCTTGCGGTTTCTGAAGGTGGAAACAGGTCAATATTTAGAGGGTATTCAAGATAACTTCTATGAACATAGAGAATAAAGATGATATTCAGAATTCCCAAAGCACTGATTGAAAATTCAGAAAAACTCGTATCTGCCACAAACTCAGAAACAAAAATTTTAGAGTTGGCAATTCACTATTGCAAATTTCCAAGTATGCAAATCCTTGCAAAAAAAAAAAGCAACAACGATTAGGAACATGAAATTTACTCAAATTAATCATAATAAAACATCATAATATTAAACATTAACATGGAAAAAAGACCACCCACTAACATACAAGAAGAATTACAATTACTGTGCCAGGAATATCTCAGTTAAATCGCGTAGGAAGACAATGTTAAAAACTTGCTCTTCTTGAGGAATGAAGTAAGAAATCGGACGCCTAAAGTATACCATTTGGGATTAAATCTTCGCATTTCTTTCGTATCTCGAACGACCATAAGTTTGGCTTATGCTTATGAAAGGCTACTCGATTTATAGTCCAGCTGATAGGTCTTGTCTGGGGGCGCTGTTCGTATCCAAATTGAACTTCTAAAGAAGAAGAAGAGGAACTGCCCCGATGCTGAATACTTAAGCAAGGATTTATCACCAATATCTCAAACTCCTGAACGAGACAGCTTTCTTCGACGAGAATATTTTGATGCGGTTGTATGCTAATGCTGGTGGTCTGATTTACATCCTCCTGTAGCTCTGAATATTTATTGGACGTGGATTTGAAAGATATTTGCGAGGCTGAATACAGGAACTTTCAACCTGACTATTTTATGTTGCTGTACTAAAAGGTCTGAGGTCTAAATTCCCTTCTTTTTTTTATATGAATAAAAGTGATTTTCGAAGCTTTATCTTGTCATTTTTCAATAATCTGTAATGAAAAATATAAAAAATAATCTTCATGAATGCCCTTAGTTCTATATCGTAATTTTGCTCGTAGATTCTAAAGTTATCCAGAAGTTTTATATTGTCTTTTACAATTTTCTTTTGAAATATTTTCATATGTAATCGTACTGAGCGTATTCAGTTCTAAGTCCTATTTTTAGCATATTGATTCAAAGGTACTTTTGTTTTTTAGATTGTGATATTCAAAGATAAAATACAAAAGAAAAGTCTAGAAAATATGAATTTGTGACTAACCAAATATCAAGCACAATATTTTCTTTAAGAAACTGCGAACCTGAAAGAAAACAATAAGAAAAACATAATTTCAAAACAAGCGAATAATCTCCCATTGTAAATTCAGGTTCATTTACACATTCCCTTTCAGGACGCTCTCCTGAACACCCTCTCCAGCGAGGCACTCCCGTTTTGGGGTGGGCCTGCGATCGCGACCCTTCCAAGTAGACACCTAATTCGGGGAATAACAACAAAAGATGAATGAATGACAAGGCTGGGATAGGCAGTCCTCTTTATAGGTAGGCCTGTCTCTTGGAGAAGCCTAATCGGCTTTGGTCTGTTCTTATTACTTATGCCTGTCGATTTTAATGTAAGATACTGTACTGGATTTTGAGATATTTATTGATTGGTTTGTCTTCTTTTTTTTTTTTTTTTTTAGAATGGATTTGTTGTTTGCAGGTTATTTTAGTTTATTGTTGTAAATAGTTACGGGTTTAGTGTTGTAATTTAGGGAGATCCTGTACAAGATTCATTTTTAAAGTTTTTTGAGCTGTTATGTCATTCAACTTTTATTGGTTTATTTCCTATTCCTTCGTGTTTTCTGGTTTATTGTTTTAGGTTGTCACTGGTTTAGTGATGTAATTCAGGGAGATTCTGCAGAGGATTTTGTGCAAGAATTTCTTGCTTACGTAAGTATTATGACGTTCGTATTTTTTTATTTTTTGATAGAAGTAATTAGTTCCTGGTTTAGTGTTGCACATCTGTCAAAAGGTGCACTAGTTTTTGACTGGTCTTGGAGAGCCATAGTGTTCGAGACTTTTTTTATTTAAGTTTGTGTTGGGTGTGGTTGTACAGCTTATGTTCTATTGTTTTCATGTTCTGAATTGTCTTATGATCAGTATTGTATTAATTTTGTTTTATGATCAGTTAAACAGACTATATTTTTTGTTTAGCGTTACTGAATTGCCTATATTTTGTTGGTTTATAGTAGTCTGTATTCCTGTCATTTATATTTCATATAATCATACGATCTTTATGCTCTTCCTACCTGAAACTGAGGATAGTAAATTATTCAGTAATAATAATAATAATAATAATAATAATAATAATAATAATAATAATAATAATAATAATAATAATAATAATAATAATAATAATAATAATAATAATAATAATAATAATAATAATAATAATAATAATAATAATAATAATAATAATAAAGCAGCGATTTACCGCTGTGCTGAATCTCAACAACAAAAGCAAATATAAATTCTACAAACCATTTAGAGTAACATCTCCGAGCCCTGAACGTGAATACCAAATCAGAGCCCTCCCTTAGAACGACCTTAGCGTATGAGAGAGAGAGAGAGAGAGAGAGAGAGAGAGAGAGAGAGAGAGAGAGAGAGAGAGAGAGAGAATCAACTCTACGAGTCATATCAAAATCATTTAGAGTAACATCTCGTAGCTATGAAAATAAACACCTTAAGGTCCGAGAGAGAGAGAGAGAGAGAGAGAGAGAGAGAGAGAGAGAGAGAGAGAGAGAGAGAGAGAGAGAGAGAGAATAAATTCTACGAGTCATATCAAAATCATTTAGAGTAACATCTCTAGCTATGAACATAAACACCTTAAGTTAATGTCCGAGAGAGAGAGAGAGAGAGAGAGAGAGAGAGAGAGAGAGGGAGAGAGAGAGAGAGAGAGAGAGAGAGAGAGAGAGAGAGAGAGAGAGAGAGAGAGAGAGAGAGAGAGAGAGAGAGTGCAACCTCGTGGTGCCATTCACTGCATCTCTTTTCTTTCAAAATAAGGCCATAGATCATCGCACCTCTTATTCTGCGCCTCTGCACCTTCCTTGAATCGCCGGGGAGCGCTCGGGAGGCCATTAGACGATTCGTAATGAACGGTTCGGTGACCGTGAAAAATTCCCTGAGCAGGATTGGGCGGTGCCATACCGTGTAGGGGTTGTTTCTTTTTTTTTTTTAGTGTATGTGTGTTTTTTTCAATACTAGGAAATGGTATTGATGCTTTGGTTTGTTTTGCGGTTGGCAGTAGCTCGACTTTGTTTCTTTGGTCGAAAGGTTTTGTGTGGAACAAGTGTACATATTTTTATCAGTCTTGCGTCTTTGCTTGTGGTTATGATGAAGGTGCATCTGTGCAAATCCATGAATGAATGCGGTATATATAAACGCATGCATCCATGCTTTCTCGATACCTCTCACACATATGTCTATCTCCTGGTAAAAGATGTCTTTGTAAGTACTTGAATGAATGCAGTATAGGTATGTTTTCATACATACACACACACACATGCTCGCTGTCTCTCACACATGTGTCCATGTACCTACCGATGGATCTATCTGTCTAATATATATATATATACAGTATATATATATATATATATATATATATATATATATATATATATATATATATATATATATCACATACACACACAATAT
The DNA here is from genome assembly GCF_040412425.1 of Macrobrachium rosenbergii. Classification (NCBI taxonomy): domain Eukaryota; kingdom Metazoa; phylum Arthropoda; class Malacostraca; order Decapoda; family Palaemonidae; genus Macrobrachium; species Macrobrachium rosenbergii. The sequence continues at coordinate 18,851,594 of NC_089780.1, forward strand.
ATATACATATATATATATATAATATATATATATATATATATATATATATATATATATATATATATATATATATATATATATATATATATATATATATATATATATATATATATATATATATATATAAGCTGTCTCTCACACATATGTATACAGTATCTACCTACAGATGGATCTATCTATGTAATATATATATATATATATATATATATATATATATATATATATATATATATATTTATATATACATACAAGTATGATTGTATGTATGTATATATGTATGTGTATGCATATATAAGTATAAATAAGTATAAAAAGCTTGCATGAGAGCAATTACAACACTGCATCCACATCGAAAAACGCAGCCAAGGAGGAAAATTATCTACACCCTAAAAAGTCCGTTTTACCCGAACCCACTTGGGGATTCATGAATGCATAAACAGCCGGAAACGATTATTGCCTCATCTACAACGTCAACCAATCTACGTCTAATAACGAACGCAAGACAAACGAGCGACTGAGACTTCGTTAGCAATTACAAACGCCTCCTTCCGCCACCGCAGGTTAAAAGGCGCTCCTTAAGTCTTGGCTGAGAAATGACAAGGATTTGAGATTTGCAATTGTGTTCTTTTGTAAGGTTGGACGCCACATTGTTTTCCAGGCGTTAAGTTCCTGCCGTGATGGAATTATGGAATGTCTTTTTAGAATTTTCGTCGAATTGGTGGAATGTCAGAAGTTCAAATTGGATGTATCTTTTTTTTTTTTTTTGATTGAGCAGACTCATATGATAAATTATTATGATCATGATAAACGAAACTTAACCCGGTTGCAGAGGAAATTGGAATACAGAAATAAGGAATAAACCATATAAAAGCATTAACAAAGCAATGATGAAGATTAAAAACAAGTTACAAGGTTACAGTCACGTGAATCCTCCTAGACAGTGGAACTTCGGAATTCCAAACTGGATTAACTGTTATATTTTTGTTGAGCAGATTCACATGACTTTAACCTTATAACTTGTTTTTAATCTTTACTGTTGTTTTGTTAATATTTTTATATGGCTTATTCTTAATTTCTGTATTTCAGTTTCCTCTGCAACAGTGTTGCAGTTTCGCTTGTCATGATAAAAATAATTTATCGATTTCTGAAACAACACTGTGAAACTTACTGTCAACCAGCTATATGATTTATAACCACTGCATAAAACCAGAAGCTCATTACCTGTTTCCACCCCCTTTAAGGGGATAAGGTATACAGTGAAATATATATATACTTATATATATATATATAATTACATATATAAATTTATATATATATATATATATATATATATATATATATATATATATATATATATATATATATATATATATATATATATATATATATAGTGATACAGGGAACAGGGAAATACTCCAGGAAGCATATCCAGAGGAAGACGGACGAAAACCACACATCACTAGGCTTGTCTTATTTATTTTAAATCCAACGTTTCGTAATTTTGTACTGAATTACATCTTCAGGGCTGTGCACAAGAAAAGATAAAAACATAAAAACAGTTATAAGTACAGTCTTAGAATACGTTTAAAATGTTACAGTAAAAATGAAATAAATAAGAATAAAAACACAACCAACCTAGAGGTGAAACAGTATGGAACTAAATGGAAAGAAGCCACCACAGTAAGGAGTTAAGCTAAATACAGTTGACCAGCGGATGTATGAGTATTTAATGATGGTACAAGTTGTTTGATAAATAACGACTCTAAGATTGTTAAGTCTTGAGGGTTGGCAGTATGACCGATGACGCTAAAATCTTTGTTCTCAATGTAGGTTTTACATTGTTTTGAATGGTTCCTGATGTTGGAGTGCTCTGGGTTTGAGATTCTGCTACCTGTGCGGAAACTAATTCCCCGATGTGAATCAATGCGCACCTCATGGGCCTTTTTATCTTCATATATATATATATATATATATATATATATATATATATATATATATATATATATATATATATATATAAAAGTAAACATGAAATACATTCAGTGTTTTGACTGCTGTAGGTTCGAGTTTGAAAACTTCTAAATTTCATGAGAATACCAATATATAACAGACTAACTAATACCAAAAGCGTTAAGAAACAACTATCGAGCCCTGAAAAAAAAATAATCAAACGAGATCTATAAATACGAATACCACAGCCAGACACAACAACAGAACCTAACAGGATCTACATTGCTTCTGTAACAATAGGCACTTGAGCACAAGGCTACAAGCGACAGTAGCGGGTCGAAGCAATGCAAACGAGCTCTTTAGAAGAAGAAGAAGAAGAAGAAGAAGAAGAAGAAGAAGAAGAAGAAGAAGAAGATAGGAAACAAAACACATGACTGGGAAATGTAAACACGACACGTCAGGGAAAGAAGAAGAATCAAGCTTTTTAGAAGAAGAAGAAGAAGAAGAAGAAGATGGGAAACCAAACGCAGGACTGAGAAATGTAAACAAAGCCACGGTAGAGAAAGAAGAAGAAGAAGAAGAAGAAGAAGAAGAAGAAGAAGAAGAAGAAGAAGAAGAAGAAGAAGAAGAAGAAGAAGGACGAAGCACAAAGGTAATGATCGTAATTAGAAAAGAAGTGAATAAGATGGATGACCTTCTTGATGTAAAAAAAAAAAGAAGAAAAAGACCGCTTACCATTCACCATGCATGCAAGCTTCAAAAGAGACAAATGAGTATTCAAATTATCTTCAAAGAGAGAGAGAGAGAGAGAGAGAGAGAGAGAGAGAGAGAGAGAGAGAGAGAGAGAGAGAGAGAGAGAGAGAAATTGTCCTTTGGTGCTAATAATCATGAAGTATCTTCAAAACAAAGAAATATATATATATATATATATATATATATATATATATATATATATATATATATATATATATATATATATATATATATATATATATATATATATATATATATATATATATATATAGAGAGAGAGAGAGAGAGAGAGAGAGAGAGAGAGAGAGAGAGAAGAAGGCAAAAACAGCCAGCCAGGTAGAATGAGAATCGGCACCTTCTTCCACCTCACACAATTACACCTGTCTCGAATCACGAACATAGGCACTTAGCAGACAAGTACATCACGCCCTGAGACGCCCAAAATCACGCCCACGGGCACGATATTTTTGGGGGCCTTATCTGATGGAGGCGCTTCGATTATGCGCGTGTCTGGAGTTGTGGGGACTGAAGGCAAGCGTAGAACTAGCTGCTGGAACTGCTTGCTGTGCGGCGTAGAAAATTTGCAGAAATATCATCAACAAAAAACAAAACATTTGGGATGGTTGGGTTACACGGTAAACATCTTATCCAGATGTTTTAAATGTTTGAATCGTGAAGTTTGTTGTTTGTTTACCTAGCGGTTGCTTTCAAGGGTTTACAGTTTACATATGTATGTTCTTTGAAATGAAGGCTTTTAAGATTTGCTTGATTGTTATTAGTTAAGAATTGATAAATTCGGCCCTAGTAAGCCATGTTCATGAAAGCAACCTTGTCATTATTATTATTATTATTATTATTATTATTATTATTATTATTATTATTATTATTATTATTATTATTATTATTATTCAATATGAACAGCCATCTATTGGGAGAAAATCTGAAAGACCATGAACTTACAATTCGAACCTCATCTTACAATGTGCACATGAGTAAAAAGGAGAAAGCTGGGATAAGATAAAAAATGAATAACAACAGAAATGAGCCAACAAAAGAAATAAATAAACAAATACATGAACAATCATAAAGGTCAGACAAACGAAGGCAGTGATGCGCAAAGCTCAGAAAGCGGGTCTCTTACGTAATTAAGAAAATCTCAATTCAAGACACATATCGCCATTATCTCAACCGTGCAACGAGTTCCACATTACCTAGCCTTATTTAGCAACTTTGTGCAATAAAGATGCAACCTGCTACCTTGAAATGGTGGTCAGAGCCTTCTATAAGCTAGCCTTGACCTCTTGATAGTACAGGCTAAGACGCTATTATCTAACCCAGGTAACAGAGAACTACAGAACCACAGGCATGTGGCGATGTTGCAGATATGTGCAACACGTGTTGCAGATGCTCGAGCTAAAACCGTGAAAAATTATCCCATACATATTCGAGATGCATTGTTTGCCAGAGGTGAATGGGTCTCTTATCCCGTGCTCCTCTGCGAGCCTTTGGTTCAGAGCCCTCGCCGCGCGGTCCTTTGATCTGATAACCTTGGCACAAAGTGGCCCTTATATACTATATCATTCCCTGACTTCAGTCTGCGTGGAGGAAGAATAGAATGATGGAGGAGAGTCGGCAGGTGGTCGAGAATTAGCGTCAGTCTTGAGTATTCAAAAGGTATCTCAGTCGAATCTCAGAAAGGAATAAAAAGATTAGTGGCCTTTAATCTTTGTTTCTTTTTTGGGGCTTAATATGATTTATCTTAACGTTAATACTTAGTATGTTTAAAAATGATTTTAGGCAGTTTAGGAGTAATAATTATCAGCGTTGAGTGAAAGAATCTGAGTTCATCTCCCCGGGAATCAGAGATCCATTTCCTCGATTGTGTTCTGAAGTAACTAGTCTCTAGTAACAAGAGTCATTATTGCCTTGTGCAGGTTTCATATAGTAACACAACGATCTCTTAGCACTAAAGTTAATATCTGCCTTCTAATAATCCTCATCTTCTTAAAATTCCAAGTAACATATTCATACTAATGCCAAGTGATGCTTTTGACAAAGTACTTCCATGAGTTACATATCTAATCGTTCTTACATACAATAACATGAAACCTTGTAATTTTTGTACTGGACCGCACAGTATATTTGCAAAAAGAATTCGAAACAACGATTCGTATTACAACAGAAGCATAAGATAAAATATTCTTTAAATAAGAATGGAAAGTAAGAACTTGCAAGGAATTTGATCAAGGCTGAATTGAATAAACCCCCTACGGTAAAAGTGACTTAAATATCACCTTATCAGGATATATACAAGAGCTATCGAGTAAAGCAACAAAATCTTGTAATGCTTCCCATGTCGTAAGCCTTTTAATGTTCACGACAGAAAACATTGCCTCGATTTTTCCACATCTGAAGGAGATTTTCGCAAACACGACCAGCTCCGGTCGATAAAATCAGCTGGGAGAAGCAGTTTCATGAGCCATCAAGTGCTTTGTAAACGTAAAACATCTCTGGGAGATGTTTATCTACATTTCAGCAAACACCGAATGCGCAAAAGCTATACCCAAGGGATGCCGGTGACGTCACGGAGTCAAGTCATGGTTTAAGGATGTTCCAATAATGACATTCTACTAGTGGGTTCTCATCATCGTAAAATTATAATCTTTTGATGGATTCTTATCAACGTTGAATAAATAATCTCTCAGTCATGTTCTGAAAGATTTTTTTTTAGGTTCTTTTCATTTTTCTTTAAATTAAAATTGAGTTCCTGACAAGTTGGACAAATACTCTGGGTCTTTTCCTCTCGAAAGAATTTGGCAGATTTATAAAACACCTTCACGACATCGCGAACATAAGAGGATTATCACTCAAGTAGGTGCGTAATCCACTCAAAGAGGCTTTGTTAGCAAACATCCCAAGAGGATCTGTACTCTGTAAAAATGACTTGTGGGAGAGAAATATTGAACAGGATGTTTTATCCGACACCGTTTGGTTAAATAAACAAGACATCAGAGCATTCCCAGCTGCTTTTAATTGATAACTGGAATAACTTTGTATATGAAATGACTTCACTTGTCCATCACATGTCCTATACTAACCTGCAACTCAAATAAGAATATTCTTTTATTTTTTATCTGAGAGATACCCATTATATAGATAACAAATCTTGAGTTGTGACTACTTACTGTATAAAGAATAACAATAGCAGAAAGGCTGACAGACAGACAGGACACACACACACACACACACACACACACACATATATATATATATATATATATATATATATATATATATATATATATATATATATATATATATATATATATAGGTATATATATATGTTATACATACAGAAATGATATAAAGACCATTTAACCTGCTATGAGGCTTAAGATGATACTAGGATGGAATATAAAATTTTGGCCAAAGGCCAAACGCTGGGACACATGAGGTCATTCAGCGCCAAAAGGGAAACTGATAGTCGAAAGGTTTGAAAGGTGTAACAGGAGGAAAACCTCGCAGTTGCACTAGGAAACAACTGTTAGGAGAGTATGGAAAGTAAGATGGAAGTAAAAGGAACGAAAGGGGTTGCAGCTAGGGGCCGAAGGGGCGCTGCAAAGAACCTTAATTAATGCCTACAGTGCACCGCATGAGGTGCACTGCCGGCACTAACCCCCTAAGGGATACTAGCCCAGATTTCACAACGATATTTAATTCTATGTAAAAGTTAACGCTTTATTTAAAGAATCACGCAGAATCAATACTTCCAAAGTTGAGTAGAAATATTGTGATTTTAGATAAGGTAAATTTTTAGTGATGAACAAGAAACCACTTTTGATGCGCGAATTGTCTGTATTTCAAACCATTTTCCCAGTTAAAAGTATTAATATAACTATCAACAAACCTTTAAACGAATATTCTCAAGCAGATGCACGAATAGGTAATATAACTCCTCCCCAGATTTCTATCACAGGGAATCTCACAGCAATCACCTTACCGTGACCTCAGAAACAGATTACATCTTCATCATCATAACACTCGTTACATCACAGCCTCAGTTTAGTAATAGTTCGTGGCACAGTTGGGATCATTTCACGGAATTCCGTTTAAAGACGTAGATTTATTTCAAATGTCAAGGTTGAGTTGCTGAGTCTCCAGGGTCAGGAAGTTGTACCCAATAAGGTAGATTTTAATGAGGAAAGCGAAAGGTTTCTCGATGATAGATGAATATGATGGATATAAGAAAATGATTAGGAGTTATGCTGTAGTTCCTTGAAGAGAGAAAATGGAATTAAATGCTCAAATTCAGATACCTCCTCTCTTCCCTTTCAACAGCCTGTAGTTCTTGCTTTTAAGTCGTGTGTTTTCAAGCCCTTCCCTTCAGTCTCGTTTTTCTTAGCTGTCCAACCTCTTGAACTTTACCTTGATTCCATTGTTACATTCTCGCGTGAGAGCGAGTCGTTTGTGCGAGTCTTAAAATGAGACTCATTGGTTTATAAGTCATCCAATTCTGTTCGTTCATTCTTACGTTATCCAACAAGTACACACACACACACACACACACACACACACAGAGGAACTCAAATAAAAAAAAAAGCGTAGATAATTAATTCCCTAAATCTTCCATCTTCGCCATCAGGAGAAAGCTAAGTGACACCAGACCTCTACGGACTAAAGACTGCAAGTGAAACCATTTCACGGACGGCAGAGGTGGGTTTCTTTTCTCCGTAATTAGGAGAAAACGGCGAAGCGAGAGTTCCCTCTGCGGTCTGGGAGCTCCAGCGGTGGCGATCGGTAAATAGCTGGCCACTTGGCGTACACGCTCTTGCGGTCTGACTGATCACCCATACTTCAGATGCTATGGAGTTTTTTCTCTTTTTTTTCGTCTCTTCTTTTGTTATTAAAGGATGAGAAGAGGGAAGAAGCTCTCGCTGGCATAAGGCCAGTTGTATCTAACAGCAGAAACTACAAATATTTCTTGTGATTTATTAAAGAACTCTTATTGTTCGTGAGTAGCAGACAGAATTTCATATTTATCAGCTAAAGGATTTAAGTTATTTTCTCCTCTCCGAAACTGTAGGTTATTCAAAAGAAGCGAGAACGGACTTACATAAGGTCATATGTATGTATAAATATATGTATGTATGTATAAGTGTGTATACACATTTGGGTATATATATATGTATGTATATATATGCATCTACATAAATATATCTATGTATATACATATATAAATACACACACACGCACGCACACACACACATATATATATATAACAAAATGGGAAAAAATCTCCACCATGCATTAAAATAGCCATAAAAGCAAAAATTAATGCGAGAAAAAATCTTACCCACTAAAGCCACAGCCACCAAAAATAATTTTTCCCACTTGAGGCCACCATAAACTCTTCCACATTTACTGTCATTCTGACCCAGAAGTGTTACCTGAAATATATAGTTTTCCCTCGTTCATTTTATCTTCGCGGGTCATTGTATGCAATCTTCAAGATTACTATGAGATGAATACTTCTGTAATGTCTTGAGATATTTTAGCATTTTTTTCACTGTTGGGATACCTATTCTTTGAAAGCTTATATTGTATAATAATAATAATAATAATAATAATAATAATAATAATAATAATAATAATAATAGTAATAATAATAATAATAATAATAATAATAATAATAATAATAATAATAATAATAATAATAATAATAATAATGATAAATAAAAGAGGTGTACCCCGAGATTTAGGAGGACCGCCAGACAAACAGAAAGTCAGTATCTGTAGAGAGAAAAACTGCTTAAAATAGAGATAACCGCAATGACCTTCCTTTAAAACTAGCAGATAATTACAACAGAAATTTAAGAAGCAGAAAAAGTGGCAAAGCGGCCACACAAACCAGTGATTATTATGAGAAATAGCACGACGACAGGTCAAAGCAAGAACGCTTGGATCAAACAGAGCAAGAAAATAAACGCTGAATAAATGACGGTATGAGAAATTAGCTATCGAGAATCGTACTCCATGATATGCGCCGAGTGTAAAGAAAAGTAGAGAGCCGCTGTAGAGGTCACAATAATTGAAGGGAACCTCGCTATGATCTGAGACGCCACACAGATACCGAATCTTAAAGATTAGTATTTGTGAAGAATGCAGGACAAAAAACCTAAGAGACATTATCCCCCTAAAAATAATCAAAAGTAAAAGGTAATTGTTTCAGCAGGTGTGTAAGTTTACAGTGATTCAGTTACTTTCGGAAATGAAAAGTTCATTAGATCAAAGATTGGATGAAAAGGAAATAACAGGATTAATAGAGTACTCTATTAATCCTGGGAAATAAAAGGTTATCTGACGTAGACGGCAGATGGAAGAGAATGACTGTGGCAACGGCACAAAGGAAGGATAAGATTGATGGATCTGTGAACAAAGAAATGGCCAGACCGCAAAGGAAGAAATGGTATAGAGACCAATGGTAGAGACCATACGAGTTGGAAAAGAAATAAGATCATGCGAAAAAAAAATAAAGGAAAAAAAGTATAAAGTACAGGTCTTGCTACAGATCTGATGCACGATAGTGCTAGTGGGATCACGAATAAGAACTACGTTTATAATGAATGCAGTAGGAACCATTGCTAAATAAAGGCTTGCCATATCTAACAAGGAAAAGTACTTCATTGATCCACACACAAACAAACACACACACATTATATATATATATATATATATATATATATATATATATATATATATATATATATATATATATATAAAAGGGCTGAATGAACTAGAATACAGAATCCATTACAAACAAAATCCTCACCTTGGCTAAGTCAGTTAAATATTTTTCCTTGAATCAAATGCAACTTTAAGGCAAAAATCACCTGTTCAAAGACAGAGGATTTAATTTTCATAGAACTGAGAACAACAGATTTAGATTTATTATATGAGTTGGTCGAACATTATACGGCATAATGGATTATTGTTGCCGTTACAATTTCTAAACAGAATTTTGACCTTTCAGGTATGGAAACAGGACTACAAAGTCTCCGTGATGCATACGGTAATGAAAGCCACTGAAAAAAATATGATGATAATTGCAATTGAGCAAAAATTGTTCTAAAAAACCGAACACAACCAAAAAATTAGGATGATAATAGTAAACAGACAGCATATCTGAAAAACAGACAGATATGTGGTGTAAGACTATCTACTAAAATGCAGAAAAAAAGGATCATTGTGCAAGTCACAAAACTCTAAATCCAATGAGAAATAAAAAAAAAAAACGACCTTTTTACAAGTCACGAGCTGCTGGAACCAATTTCAAACTACAAACTACAGAAAATTCCCTGAGGCAAGTCACAGATCTCTAAAACCCATTTGAAGAAAAAAGAAAAAAGAAAAAAGAACTGACTGGTGGAAAAGTATTCAAAGCACCTTGACATCATGAGGGCCTATTACAAGATGGTGAATAAACTCATTTGCTAAACTGAGCAGAAAATTATGTCTGAGAACGATTGGAATCGTGTCTATAATTCAGGTTTGATTTTGAAACTGAGAATCTGGACTTCATTGTGAGGGATTTGAACAGGAATACATATATTTATTGTTTAAAACGTGTTCTAAACATAATGAAAAATATACTTCACACAAAGGATTAGATTAAAAGAGAACTCCTTTGAACAAAATGAATTATCGATGTCCAACGGACTCAGAAAGTTTAATGTATAATTCGAAGGTGTCCAGTACTAAAAAATATTCCAAAAGTAATAAATAGCTTAAAAAGCAAATAAACGAGATGTGAAAATGAGAACTTAATGGGGATCCTCTGAAAAAAGAATAAATAAAAAGATAGCGAAACACCCACCATATAAAAGGGAAGCAAGTGGCAAAGATTCTTTCAATTCTATCATACAAAACGCTACGTTTTTCAATATATTTTTAGCTTTGTATAACGTAACTAGTTTATGGGGAAAATGATAGAATTGGCGTCGCTCAGTCTGGGGTCAGCCTACCTGGACGCTGGCCCCTCCTCAAGAATGCAGACTGAAGTATCTGAGGTATCTTTGTCTCGTACTTTGATGGCATGACCATATATGGGGGTAAAGGTAAATGATAATTTTATTTCGAGAATGGTATTTTCCAGTGTAAACAAAACAAGGCTTCCTGCAAACCGCATGAAAGGCACATAAAGAAAAACGATAACGGGAGCAGAAGAAAGAAGAGCAACGCAGTAAGAAGGGCAAACGCACACACGCAAAATAAAAAAAACCACAATCATTGTTTTCGAAAATAGTATTTTCCAGTGTAAGCAAACCAGGCATCCTGCAAACCCGCAAGAAAACCAGACGAAGCAAAAACGATAACGGGAACAGAAGAAAGAGGAGCAACAAAATAAAGAAGGCAGAAAGGAATGCCGGTCAACTGCACAGCATCTTCTCTCTATCTTCGTAGCTGACGTCACCCCTGCGACCGTGATCCCGGATGAACTAGATGACGCCATCTTGAAAGAAAAAAAGAAGACGAAGAAGAACTGGAGGGTAAAGAAAACGAGAGCTGAGCTCACTCTGCTATTATGGTACTGTTCGTGGTTGTCATTACGCTATTATGGTTCTCTTTTTTGGTGTTTCTTTTCCTGCGGGAAGGATCTGCCGTCGTGTTTCTCTCAGAGTGCGGGAGAAAAGGATGCTCAAAATTGATTGTCATGACTGTAGTAATATACATTACTCAATATATTTGAGATTGATCAATTCAAGGTGATGATCGGTAAAGGAACTCAAAGATAGGAAAAAGTGATAAAGTCTATTCAACTCTGCAGTAGAAGAAACATCTGATTTATATGCAATAAATCACACTTTTTCTTCTTTTATAGGCAATCAAGGAAGTAAATTTAACTTCCAAAGCGGAAAAGAATGTAAAGGATGAAAATAAGGGCTTCACAAAATTGAATATGAACAAACTGAAGCCGAAAAAGTAATTATGAAAATCTAATTAAGTCCATAGTGTATGACTTACTGATTTCTTTTCTCTTGTCTCTTGATCAAGATATTGAGAAATCCCTTTTAGAAAAAATGTTCTTTCATTTGTTCTCAAATTCTTCTTCAGAGGTTTTGCAGTTCCACCTTCTTTAGCTTTTCAGAGTATGTATTTTAACCAAATATCCTTTTTGATAATTCAAATTGTTCCTGCTTTTGTTGACACGCCAAAACTGCCTCTTACGATGATGTTTAATTGCTGCCTGAAGACAAATTTCACATATTTTTGAATTTTCATCATTTTGTCCTCATACTTCCCCTTTGTTGACATAGGGGTCTGGTGCATAAACGCAATATCCAATGAAGATTTTCAAATTCCCACAAATCACAAAAATTGATAATTAATGACTCTGACTGATTTATATTTCATTCTAGTTATGACTGTTCCTCATAACAAAACCAAATTATGACGTGGTCTGAATCCATGATTGTCAAGGTAACAGGATATGATGTCTTAGGCATTTTAGCTTTTTTCATTAATCTTGCCTTCATACTACCCATTAGCTGGTTTAGGCCTTTTGGACTGACGCATCAAATATCTGTTCTTTATTTCCTCAAATCTGAAGCTGAAAACTCTTATGGACAGAGTCAATAGACTATCAGTCCATTAGAGCTCCAAGGGAAAATCAGTCTGCAGAGAGAGAGAGAGAGAGAGAGAGAGAGAGAGAGAGAGAGAGAGAGAGAGAGGAGAGAGAGAGAGAGAGAGAGAGAGAGAGAGAGAGAGAGAGGTAATAGGAAAAAGTGATGAATAAATAAATATAAGGGTACTGAAAATAATAGCGATACGCCTGAAATCTGGAGACGTCAACAGAAAGCGGGAATGAATTTGGCCCTGGCTTAAAAAATCTGAAGACCAGAAGATTCCACGACTGCAACAGGTAAACTATGCCACATTTTAGTCGCAACCAAAACAAAACTCCTGGCACACTGAGTAGAGTCATAAAAATCCACAATTATATAGTAAAAACTGTATTACTATGTGGACAAAAGCAAAGACTCACGAACTAAACATTTACTATATAATTGTGGATTTTTATTACACAAATGGTTTTCCACGAGACTGAATTTCTTAGCAAACTGAGTGGTGTTAAACCTGGCACTGGAAAACGCCTTTTTCCTTCCAGATACGACAGGTGATGTCATTAGCCTCGGGTGTTTCAGTTCAAGATCATAATCTGACCTCCATGATAGCAGTACAAACATCTCGACCCTGCCTCTATGTCAGGAGGCGGGCTGGCTGCCAGAACACAGATCTCGCGTGCCCGAGTCGATTTCGTAACCATACATTGTCCGTCGTGCAGAGGGCCGTGTCACGACTTAAGAAGTGTTAATAAAGCAGAGAGAGAGAGAGAGAGAGAGAGAGAGAGAGAGAGAGAGAGAGAGAAGAGAGAGAGAGAGACTTATTTTTACTCAAGGGCAATAAGGGCATCAAGGAATGTCGTCTTTTTCTCTTTTTTTGTTTTTGTTTTTTTTGGGGGGGCAGATATCCATTGAAAAGATTCATGTCATTTTAGGAGAATCAGTAAAATGATTCATTCTTGACATCCGTAATAATGAAAAAGTGCCATATCTATCTATCTATCTATCTAAGTAAGTGTGCAAGTAAGATCGGTTTGAAAATATATTTAAAAATGTCATAATGACCCATTAATTTTCAGTAACTTTCCTCAGAAGCCAAATAGTTTATGTCTACACCAGTGAATATAAACCGACATACACCCACACAAAGTTTATATATATATTATATGTATATATATGTGTGTATATATGAATAAATATATATATATATATATATATATATATATATATATATATATATTATATTATATATGTATACATACATATATATATATATATATATATATATATATATATATATATATATATATTCAAGATATGACGCCCCGCATTTCCCAACGCTGAAAGAAATCAGCCCCAGACGAGATAAAACACAGCATAATATATTTGATGCAGACACTGGGTATTCCCCAACAGACACCTCAAGCGTGACCGAGAATGAAACAAGACAGTTAGCAATAACAAAAGATTCGTGATAGCCCCCCTCCCTCTCCCCTGGACCCCCGGAATCCGTTTTCCCCCCTCCTTCATAAAGAGGTGATTTTCCTGAGCCACTCCTATTCATGATCATTCTCCTCCAAGCAGGATTTTCTCTCGCGAGGCTGGCGATGTTGTTTTCTAATATGTTGTTGATATGTTTCTGTTGGATGAAGATGCTCTTGCTGTTGGCCTAGACAGGTTAGTGTTGTTGTTTTTGTGGTTGTGGATAAAGTTCGTATTTCTGGCGTCGCTGTCACGTCCTTCATGCATCCAAGAACTGTAACCAAAGTTAGAAGCGATGTGTGTTGGTATAAAAATCAACAGGAAGTAATCACGCTTAAATAGTTAAGCACTTATATTGATGTATGAATTACTGATTATTTCTTAATAATTATTGAAGGGGCTGAGCAGTAGAATAAGTTCTAAGAGGCATTAGGCAAAATTGTTTAAAAAATTATCATAGTATTTCAAATGTTCTTTCATCAAATTCGCTCTGTATCACAGAACACCTTAGCAAATATCTCTGCACAGTATCTCAGCACAGCTTTGTACACATTTCCTGACGAATTAATGTGTATATGAATGTCTTTTACTGTAATCTAACAGCTTACTATGAAGATGAAAAGGTCCATAAACACACTATATACACGTTGCGACCATATGTTTCGACTACCGATGGTAGGTGATAAGAGCATTTATAAGGTATGTACAGGTGTGGGTACGACGTGGTGGTATGTAGATGTCACCCACCGCATTTGTCCATATTTTACCAGTGATCAGGATTACAGAAGTCTGGTATTCGAAATATATGGTTGGAAAGCGTACGCGGTGTTTTTATCTTCCTTTTTCCCTTCATAGCGTATATAACGTACATTTCTGATGAATTCATTCAATATCTCAGCGTAAGTTCATTCATACTTTAGCACGAATTCGTTATTACCTCAGCAGATAATCAACAACACTCCAGCACATACACTCATTCTTACCTCAGCGCATTTTCACATATTAACGTCAGCAGAAAATCAACAACACTCCAGCATACATTCATTCTTACCTCAGCGCATTTTCACACATTAGCGTCAGCAGAAAATCAACAACACTCCAGCACATACAGTCATTCTTACCTCAGAGCATTTTCACACATTAGCGTAGTATGCTCAGACGCTCATACATTACCATAGCAGACGGAGAGCGAGACAATGGCTTGGTCGTGATGGAAATGCATTCGAGAGATCCCTCTCCACACCCAGACGGTGCTGAACCTGAGCCAGTTCCAATTTCAACCCGGATCTAGGTCTGAGACCGACAGCCTGGGGAGGGTTGCCATAAGTCGTCGGAGATAGTAGCTTTAACGGGGTTTCTCATATCATTCATTCGGCAAAGATCTATGAAACAGCGATAGTAATTTTTTTCGTTTGCAAAAAAACTTACATGTTATTGTAATGATGATAGTATTTACAAAGTTCTGTTTACCAAAGAAAGTAAAAATACCGAAAGAACGGCGATTAGAAATTTTCAGATAACTATTTTATGGCTTGTAGAAGTCTCTCTCTCTCTCTCTCTGGGATCGGTTATGGGGCTGGATGACAAATCGATTTAAATGATCGAGTATATTTAGCAATAGAATAAATGGTAAATGTTCCTGACAGAGGCTGAGAATAACCTGATATCCTAAAGATTAAGAGAGGGCACGAAGATAGTAGTACGAATCTAATGGAGAAACTTAGGAGAAAATACATTACTAATAATCGAAATTTTGTAGTCCAAAATATCTAAAATTAAAGCCAACTAAAGAAAATGAAAATACGCGATGGATAATGTTTAATATTAATATAATATATGTTTTAAAAATGTTTCTCTCTCTCTCTCTCTCTCTCTCTCTCTCAAAGTTGCGTAAATGATGCAATGCATAACGGATGATCAAAAGTAGTAATACATAATGTTTTGAATGAATTTAAATAAAACTGAGAGAAAATCAAAAAAAGAAGGAAAAGCTGTCGGGGAAATGGAAAGTTGGAAGCGAGGTGAACCAGAGACAAAGAGAGTATGAGTGTGACAGGGAGAAAGATAGTAAATGGGGGATGCAGAGAGAGAGAGAGAGAGAGAGAGAGAGAGAGAGTTTAACCAGACCACTAAGCATATCTCTTTCGTTCGATCGAAGGATAGCGAAGGTGAATGACAGCGATGGAATAAAGAAGGAGAGAGAGAGAGAGAGAGAGAGAGAGAGAGAGAGAGAGAGAGAGAGAGAGAGAGAGAGAGAGAGTGGAAGCGGCTGTTTAATCACACCACTAAGCATATCTTTTTCGTTCGATCGAGGGATAGTGAAGGTGATTGAGAGAGAGATGGAATAAAGAAGAAAAGATGAGAGAGAGAGAGAGAGAGAGAGAGAGTTGGGGAGGAGGCGTGGGAGGACTGTGACAAGGCGGGTGGCCGAAGAAAAAGAAAAATGAAGAAGCTGAGAATGTGACAGCTCTGGTGTGTCGGGCACTAGATGTCACGGCCGCCAGGTTTACTTTTCTCTCTCTCTCTCTCTCTCTCTTTCGCCCCGTCAAAAGATTCTAACGAGAGCTGTAACGTCATGCCTAAAATTACTCCTCCAGTAGGACCACTCAGAGCAACGTTTCATATACATCGTGGGTGCAGAAGCCTCTCTCTGAACATTTGGCTATGTTGTTTTGCTAATGGCTTGTGTTACAGCAAATCCCATTTCTTGGCCGAAATTGAACAAAAATAGCAAGATTGGATTTATGAAATATAGAAAACCATCTACACTCTTTTATGTGTCTTCTGGAAATAAAAGGCTCTTTTTGAACCCTTAGTTGCGCTGGGTTTGTTAAGATGTCTCAGGGATAGCCCCCATGGTTGGTGGAATTGAATAAATCTGTTAACTACCAATCGGATAAACAGCCAGAAAACAGAAACACTATTATATGTCTTTTGGAATATAAATCACCCTTTGAAGTCTTGATTTTTTTTATTATAAATTATCCGAGGTGATTCCAATTGCATTGTTCAGATTAAACGAAAATGATATATAAATTCACCTACTTCAGCGTGTTCTGATATTTTCTAAGTTGAATTCAATGATCAAACCCTTAACTGCATTGTCCTGCCTGCGACATAATTTTATTGAGTTGCTTTAAAGAAAATGTCAAAATTGCATTGAATAATGACGAAAATCGCAACTGTCTTTGGGAAACATATGTAAACTGAATATTTTGTCTTTTGTAGGAAATGTATAAGGAATTGCCAAAGAGGTTTGCATAGGATTAAGTATATAGCCATAGGGTGCTTTTGGATTGCCTCTGAAAACCTCCTGCTCTGCATATGATATCAAAGTCAACTCTTAGCATTTGATAGCGCTGTAAAAGCCCTTCCTATTTTAGACCAACCTTGATTTAATCTGTAGGAGATTCATGGTCAAGGAAAAAAATTCAAAATATTCTTTCGAATTTAAAAATCCGAATGCTTTTAGCACAAAACTTACGCGAGGTATAAAATCCTTCTTAAATGACACGTGCAGCGCTTATGCAAAATAGCAGACACTTCTGTGACGCGAAGAGCGGTAACACTATTCTGACCTAAACGATTCTATTCAGTGGGAGAAGCAATTCAAGCAATCTATGTTGCTAAATCTGAGATCAACATGCAGGCAGTAATATGAAGATGAAGAAGCATAGTAGATAATAATAGACATGGTGTACATCTGGTCTCCGAGTGAGAATCATGCACAAGCAGGTTTCAGATATTCGATATGTCCTCAAGTAAGTGTAAAAAATGTCTGTGTTATCAATCGTAAGAAATTCGTTTCTTAGGTGAGGCCTGAAAATGAAACACAGTGGTTTCATGAATTACTGAATAATTTTTATTCATGACCAATATGCAAAATGAAGTGGGTGAGACATTTCTTTTACAAATCATAACAACAGCTGAAGTCAAGTAAACCAAGAAAACAAAAAATTTTAAAGCAAAAAAACTACTTAAGATATTTTGTACCAGTTTCTCCAAACCCTTCAGCTTACAGAGATGACTTTTTCTTATCAACATCCCTTGGGAGGTTAAAAGTTTTTGATAACTGACGACAATACAAGGCTTTGAAGCATCAAGATTTGCTCTCTGTATTATAATAAACTTATATTTGATCATCACGAATGTTACATTGGTGATGCAAAGGTAACAAGTGCACAGCACCAACGGTTCATGATGAAGAACAAAGACTAGTTTTCTTGTTAACTGTAAAAGTATTGTATGACTATTTGAAATTTCTCCACGTGAAGTTACTTTGAATCGATTTCTCTATCTACTGTACACACACATACATGCACGCACACGGACACGCACATTCAAACATACACACAGGCGCATAGCCATACACCAAAGTAGAGTAAAAAAAAATCCTACAGTAAAAATGATAAGTCATGACGTTAGCTTACTGTTATCATAAACATTAAATTTCAATCAGAAGTAGATCTATAGATCAAGAGAATTCAGCGACAGATGCGGGGGCTGGGGGTGGTGGTGTTCGTGCGCATCTTTCACTCATTACAGTAATATCAAAGAAACAACAAGATCAATATTTCATCTTAACAGACGGAACAACTGGTACTTTCCTACGGGACTTTTCCCCAGATAATGGACAAAACCAGGGAAGATTTCGGTATCTCAATACATCCTGATTTCATTTCTACACGGCGAGAGAAAAACCCTTCTCGTCAGGACGTGGAAAGTGATGCCTTCCCAAATACCATAAAATTTACCTCGACATTGTATGGAATTTCGACTGACACTGCATGCTAGCATGAAACGGACTGTCATCCTTCTGGGATGTGTCTCCGACAGCCTGTCATTCTTCTTACAAATGGATCACACGTTGTTGGAAGGTAATGATAGCTCTCCAGTCATGTGAAAAACAGGATGTTCGAATGGCAGTGGTTGAGCCAACTGAAGGAAAATAATTCAGTATTATGGAGGCTTATAAAAACCACTTCCTTTGCGTCGTCGGTACTGACTCTTTTATTGTCAGATTTTTTCCTTGACAAGGATCCTCATTTTTATATTTCTTGTTGTCCTTAAGCTGTTAAATCGTCTTAATCATCATGCATGATCAAATTTTCCTCTGATTTTTTGGAATGTTTTTATAAGAATTAAAAGCAAACAAGATTTTAAATTCAAGTGTTCTTGTTTACTTTGACCCGCCTTTGCTGACAGAGCTCATTCCTTCGACTGAATTGTTTACAAAAGTCTTGTCCAAAGAGACCTAATCTGAGGTCATAAAATGACGGATTATGAAGGATTTTGCTTCGTAATTGTTGTGCTTCATAAAAGTAGTTCTATTGTTCGTTTAGTCACTAACATTTTTTGGGCGGTTTTAAACATTGACACGCAGTCACAAACATACATACACACAAACACACATACATGCAGGTGTGTGTTCTTGATACTGAAGAGGTTCCTGGTGGGAGATTCCACTCTCATACTCATACTCTCATTGTTACCAATTTTGTTGTGAGCTTCGTTCATAAGTCTGGCTAGAGTTTTCTAAGAATCACAGGAGGTTTTCTGGAAGACAATAGATTTTGTTTTCAAAAGAGTTTTCCTGGAATTATAACATTTTCTTATAAACCTGTGCAGACCACATTAGCAGCGACCCTCCTTTGTGTTTAACTTAAAGTAGTTCGGTTCATTGCGATTGTTGCCGTTTTAACAGAATTAGTATAATGGCTGGTGGATTGCATTCCCTTTATGGGGATGAGGTCGTCAGTGGAATGCAAAAATATTTTGGACAGTTACAACAGGATGGTTCTAAATCTTTTTTTTTCCTAGTTCGGCTTGAGGTGTTTTGCCTTCCGATTTCATTTTGTACTGAAATTTTTACTTTTTTTCTATATTTCTGCACTCGTGTTTCATCTCCCCTTTATTCAGGCGTGTGTTTGAGAGTATGTAAGTTCATTTGCATTAGTTTACGCATGTAAATGCATGTATAAATACGTACAAAGTCGTATTAACGTGGGCATAATTCAACGGCAAGGTTAAGGGCTTTGAAGTTAGATGCTATTCATTTTTAGAGAGAAACAAGAACAAACGGATAATTGAATAGATGTAATCAGACCACTCAATAAACAATAACCCAAAGGCAATTTTATAAAAAAACACTCATTTGCAACTAATCAGTTTAATATCTTTCAAGGTAAACGGAAGCAAAAGTTATATGTCTTAGAACTTTCCTAGAAATTAGGAGAAAAAAATTAGATAAAATTACTCACGTCCCTGCAAATTCACTCAAAGCTCTTGACAAAATCCGTTTCCGGCATTCGTAAAACTAAAAATATATTCTGTATTGCAAATATATCTTGTCAAACCTTCTAAAAATAAATTAAACTCCAGTCATTCTTAGAATTTCCCGGAAGAAGGAAGTCATTGGCGCTGATTTTTTCTATGATTTTTCAGCTCAATGATCAAGACACCAGAATGGAAATAATGATGACAGTGAATGAACGTGCAGTGATCTTCATTGTAGTGATTATTCTAAAGGTGGTCATTATATTTAGAACGATTAGCGAGCGTTTGTGGTGTTCTCAATTAAAGGAAGTCATTGCACAGTAAACTGAAAAGAAAGTTAAGGACGACTTCAGAAGAAAATTGGATGACGAATCAAAATGGCAGGAAAATGAATCATAAAATCAATTGGAGTCTTTTTATGAATGGAAAGATAGAAAGAAAGGAATTGGATTTAAAATTCTTCATCAGTATTTCTTACTCCATTTGGGGCGTTATGTAAAAGAGGTGGTTGCGTTTCCAAACGAAGAAATATCATTTAACGCGATTCTGTCCTTTAGCCGATTATTGTGACGTCATCACCAAAGAGGTGATACAGTATATAGTGGTTCATTTAAAAATATCTATTTTCATGACGTAGGTATTTTGAGCAGTACTGTATATATGACTTTATATGAATTTATGTGTGTCCATGTGCATACGAAGTAATATAAACAGTAACACATATATACAATCACATGCGCGCGCACGCGCGTACAACACATATATGTATGTATGCATGTATGTATGTGTCTATGTACAGTATGTATGTATGTATTACATAATAAACAAGCACTCAAGTAAAGCCAGCCTAAAGGCAAGCTTCGGCAGAATAAAATACTATCTACAGTATAAGAGAATTCAAAAGGAAAAACAACAAATGAATAGCATTGGGATATATATATATATATATATATATATATATATATATATATATATATATATATATATATATATATATATATATATATATATATATATATATGCGTATACAATACCTCCCAAAAATTTATGGGGATTTGAATAGTTGATAATTAACAGGCATCCACAAGAGTCTTCCAGCGTAATATAGACGTCCAGCGTTTAAAATACAACAGAATACTACGCTATCACCTGTCTTCCATAACATTATTATTAGTGTTATTACATGATAACTCAATCGGACAGAAGGAAGATCTCTCGTGATAACGAAATCTTCCGAGAAAAATTAGTTGTATCTCGACCCTCATCCACATAGGCTGAACCTTTATATAACGCAAGATATTACGCAATACTTTACGCAGCGTTGTTAAGCTATTACGCAAGAGACAATTAGATAGCAGCTCCTGAAATATACAACCTACGCTATCAAAATTACGAGATGCGATCAATGGGAGCGAGCGGGGCTCTCCCGAGAGATCCTATTATTAGGGTAAGGATTCAGAGTATCCCCTAGGTGCAGGTCCTTCCATAGAAGGGGCCGTAAAGGGTCTTTTATGAAGTCCTTCCCCGCCGCCTAGGATGCCCTTGAAATTATCCTATCGGGCTAGATGAGGTTAGGGATGGGTTTAGTCTAGACTACAGTGTTTCTCTAGATATTAAAAGGTAAGGTTATGAGATCGAAACGGTTATAAATGAGAGGGGTTTTTGGACCAAACGGTTTTTAACTCATCTTGCGTGATAACATCACACCTATGCTACCATCGCAACAACATCCGCAATAATAATAATAATAATAATGATAATAGTTCTGGATGAAATGAGTTTAATAACCCCTTATAACCATCAGTTAGTTTTTTGATAAATGAAAGTAAACTATTGCGGAAAATGTCAATAAATTTATTTTTGAAATATCAATAATGATTGCTTAATATTTACTGACCACTTAGAACACGTTCTTGCTTATATTAAGGGTAAATGTCCTTGCTTCAACGAAAACCATAAAATAACTTATTGAGAATTTTTATGGTAAACATATATTAGGAATTCGTATGATGATTAGCCCACAATATGTTACAGATCGCATCATTATTTGACAAAATAAAACAAAAGTCGAGACATGAAACATGCGTGGACTAATCCTGATGCTAAGAGAAGGTAAACATTCCCTAAAAATAAATAAATAAATAAATGGGAGCAAAGAAGATAAAGTGAAGAGCGTGGAGGTCTATGGCATAAACATACCACGAGTGACAAAGCCAGAGAGTGCCTATAAACATGAGTATCTACAAAGAATTTAATTTTTTGGAAGGAGAAGAAGAATGAGTTTTGTGTAATCTAATTTCCTATCTAAAAAAAAAGATAAAAAAAATTTATTCATAAATAACTGCCTCGACTTGATATACAATCCTTCCTTTTTGCATCTTCCTCTTTAATCTGTTGCTGAAATAGTAACCTATGTAAAGACAGATTTATTTTTCTTATATGTGTGAATATCAGACGTTACACATATTTTTAATTGTGTAGGTGGCATATGTATCGCATAGTCCGCTCAGCTAAATTTGTCTGTCACTGAATATCTTCATGTTAAAAAAAAAGAGAGGAAATAATAAAAAAAATAAGATCAAACAGAGAACATAACACCCACATGAAACACAGAAAATCGAAAGGAAGGGAGTAGAACAGGAAATTCATGGATTAAACGAAGATAGAATAAAAACCCAGTAAGTATTGAGGAGCAAAGAAGGACGATCTTAGGCACCTCCTAGATGCTCCTTCGAATAAATCTCGAGAACCATTACCACTGTGACCTCGGCCTTATCTTTTAAACGAGTGTACATCCTGTTAGGAGGAGAAATAAATTGCATATTGTCAAGATTGTAGCGTCTCTGTGCTTGTGGAATCATTTCCTGGATTTTACAACTGCGACGCAACTTGTGATTTACGATGATTTCATTCATACTCTTTTTTTTTCATTCATGAAAATTCCTTAAACCCTGAATTATATTTTCTGTGGTTGTATAAAATGACGTATTTTGACAATGATCACAACTCATTTTTATCCTTCACAACAAAGCTCAATCCTGTCAAATGAAGGTCATGTTGTTATTTAGCCTTTCTTAATGGTTTATTTGGCTATTTGTCAGTTGATAAGAGGAGTAGTAGTAAAATAGATAAGAAAGAGTAACAATGGAGTGCTTGACAGCTTGCAATGTGATTGTTATCTACGAAGGGATAAATGAATATGAATATTAAGCATTTCAGCTTGGCGAAAATAATAATAATAATAATAATAATAATAATAATAATAATAATAATATCACTTCAAATTTCCTTTTAGGTATCAGTTTCAAATAACATTTAAAGAGAATTAAAGTTTATAACATTTTCATTATCGAAAAACTGTCTGAAAATTACGTAACATTATCATCTCCCTTAAAAACTTGTATAATAAATAATTACGATCTTACCACAACAACGAGGAAGTTCTAAAAAGATCTGAATTGCAAAGTGGTTGATAAGAAAATAGCAAAATGTCCATGGAAAGGAAAATAAAGAATATTGTACATGTTTATATTATGAGAACAAAAGTGTATAAAGAAGATCGCTTGCCAAATGTCAAAAATGTTTTATATTCTTTATTTTTATATCGCGTTCCATTTACATCATTATCATTGAATTTCTAACATTTGAAATGCATTGTTTTTTTATCGTTCCTCTTTTGTTTCTTATAAAAAAATGCGCAGCTGACTAGAATATCTTTAAGTTTACGAAAATACTGGAGATGAATAAGACCGTTTTACTTTGACCAAAAATCACATAGCGACAACGTATCTCACTCTCTCTCTCTGAAAATCCCATGCGCATGCGCACAGCAACAATAGTGAAAAAATAACAAGAAATATGGCCGATTTTATTAGATTCCCGTTGGCTCCTCTTTCTCTCTCTCTAATTACAATAACACGAGATATTCAATAACAAAAAGATGTTGTTCTCTCTCTCTCTCTGCGTTATGGTACCATGATTATTTCATGGTCACAGAACCTGGACACGTAAAGAACAAGAATTGAAAAAAAATAAAAACAACGTACAGTAACGCATAAATTTCACGTAGGTTCCTTCTCTCTCTCTCTCCTGCTCTCTCTTCCCACTCCCCGTCTCTTTCTCTCTCTTTCTCTCTCCCTCACTCTCTGACACACATACACACACACACACACTCTCACACGTGCAATCCTTATCCCTAGGATATCTCAAGGTCAAACCTCGGGAGCGCGTGGAGATCAAGAATATTAAAAAAAAAAGACAGAATAATACATAAAATTCCCGAAGCCTCTAATCACGTAAAG
The DNA here is from genome assembly GCF_040412425.1 of Macrobrachium rosenbergii. NCBI lineage: Eukaryota > Metazoa > Arthropoda > Malacostraca > Decapoda > Palaemonidae > Macrobrachium > Macrobrachium rosenbergii. The sequence continues at coordinate 18,875,976 of NC_089780.1, forward strand.
ATAACTGGTTAGGAGTGACGGTGAGATGGAATTTCATCGTAATGGCGATGATGAGAACACGGAAAAGGCCACGATTCATCATTACGAGAGGCCCTCATCACCAAGTTATGAGAGCCAATTTTCCATTACTGTAATCGTCGTAATGGTTTTTCGGCTACTGTTCACAGTAAGGGTTTGTGCAATTCGCACCTTGGGTCTTTCCTGTTATTGAAATGTTGAGAGGAAATTATAATAAATTGGAAGTGTTTTTTTTTTTTTTTTTGTAATGGGATAAACATGTGAATTCTACCGAATGTGCTTGTGGGGTAAGGTAATGTGTTTTCTTTAAGAAGCTCTTTGTACTCTTTGTGGAGCATCGTACTTCTTGTGAAAGTTTTGGTGGAACTTCGTAATCTTTGTGGAACTTAGTACTCTTGTGGAACTTCGTATTCTTTGTGGAACTTCGTACTTTCTGTGCGACTTAGAACTCTTTGTGGGACTTCGTACTCTTTGTGGAACTTCGTACTTTCTGTGGAACTCAGAACCCTTTGTGGGACTTCGTACTTGTTGTGGAATTTCGTACTTTTTGTGGAACTTCGTATTCTTTGTGGAACTTAGTACTTTTTTGTGGAACTTAGAACTATTTGTGGAACTTCGTACTTTTTGTGGAACTTCGTCCTTTTTGTGGAACTTCGTATTCTTTGTGGAACTTAGTACTTTTTGTGGAACTTCGTATTCTTTGTGGAGCTTCGTACTTTTTGTGGAACTTTGTACACTTTGTCGAACTGTGTACTCTTTGTGGAACTTCGTGCTTTTTGTGGAACTTTGCACTCTTCGTGGAACTTTGCACTCTTTGTGGAACTTCGTACTCTTTGTGGAACTTTATAACAATAAGACCAGATTTTTTTTTATTAAAATAAAAAAAAATATTTCTTTTATTGATGTTTACTTTAGATTTTTTTTAAGAAAACATTTAAAGCAAACTTCATTAAAGGAAATTTTTTTATTTCAATAAAAAGAAATAAACGAAATCACCCTGTGATGCTGTTATGGGGAGTCAATAATACTAAAATATCTACAAACAAATTACAGTGGAAAACTTTATTTTGGAAATAACGAGAAGACATAATCTTTCCAATAAATCTTTAGAATGAATAAAAACACTGTCGAATGTGCATGCAGGTAAGAACAGTATACGTTATTATTAGTTTTCTGGAAAAGAAAACTATTGTGCCGGATTTGTCTGTCCGTCCGTACTTTTTCTGTCTGCACTTTTTCTGTCCGCCCTCAGATCTTAAAAATTACTGGGGCTAGAGGGCTGCAAATTGCTATGTTGATCATCCACCCTCCAATCATCAAACATACAAAATCGCAGCCCTCTAATCTCAGTAGTTTTGATTTCATTTAAGGTTAAAGTTAACCATAATCGTGCATCTGGCAACGATATAGGCCAGGCCACCAGCGGGCCGTGGTTAAGTTTTATGGGCCGCGGCTCATACAGCATTGTACCAAGACTACCGAAAGATAGATCTATTTTCGGTGGCATTGAGTATGCGCTGTAGCGGCTGTACAGAAAACTCGATTGCTCCGGAGAAACTTCGGCGTATTTTTTACTTGTTGTATAAAACAAACAGAAAAAGCTTAAATTTTACTTATTTGAATAACTAATGCAGAAATTCACTTACATATGCAAGTGAGTTGGTATGCCGTACAAAACTCAGATATCAAAAGGTGAAATGAGACTTCAGATGAGCTAGAGTTAGTTCATCCCTCAAATTTGACTCAGATGACAGCAATCCAATAGCCTAGCTAACCTCTGAAAGTGGTTCATCAAAGTCTCCTGCTATTAGCTAGAATTTAAAGGTATGGTTTTTAGTCACATACACTTCCTTATTCTAGCTGCGACTCACTACAGTGGACTAGCTTCCACTCTGAGGTCAGCAGGTGTTCAAAAATTTTGAAAAAAATTGTGTCATAATCGTTCTGTCCTCGCCAGGATTCGAATTCCTGTCCTATTGCTAGTTGGCTAAGCTTCATAAACATAAAAGACATGAAAAAAATAATGTTTAATCAATATTTCTATAAATGTTATGAACATATTTGCAAAATTAATTCTTTATTGTATAGGATTTCGTCCTGCCAACTATAAACAAATATATATATAAATTTTAAAGCAAACAGGTTTCAACTTCCAAGGACATCCATGCCACGTGCCCAAAGAGCACCTGGGGTATTGGTCTAGGCAAAGATCTGTCTGTAACAAACGCACAAATACACAAACACACACAAATACACAAACATACACACAAACACACACACACATAGAGCGACGAATTAATTACGTCTTCACCTTGACTTGTTGATCGCTATCTTGATATCACCGAACTGCGATTAATTGCTGTTAATTATGACCTTGATAAATCACTTGAATCTCTCATCGTCTAATTGCATAGACCAGACTAATATCATTTCGGGAACAAAGACTCGGAAACAGTCTGACCTTGAAAACTACAAATTTCCTTCAAGTTTTCAATTAAATATCACCCAGTTGATTTATTTCTGTTCATTAAAAGATAATAAAGAAAAATCATTAGAAATTCCAAATAAAATACAAAAGTAATAGCAGAAACGGATTATTCTATATCTTGCTATTTAACTGAAAAAGTTTTGCCATGATAATTTGACGTAAACACAGAACCATAAACATGTAAAAAGTGTAGATATATTTATGACTGATTTGTTTACACTAGCTGGCATAACAACGACTATGGCTATGTGCATATTGCCAAAAATCTTGGGTAAAGGTTTCATGTAATAATAATAATAATAGAGAAGAGTGTATATATATATATATATATATATATATATATATATATATATATATATATTCATATCACTGTAAAGGCATGGAAATAAATATCAGTAAATAATTCTATAAATGTTTTGATCATGCTTTGCAAAACTAATTCTCAGTTGAGTAGAATTTACTATTGTCATTTAGATACAAATTTCATACATATAGGCCTTTTCATCTTCATAGAGAACTGCTTGATTACATTAAAAAACATATATATATATATATATATATATATATATATATATATATATATATATATATATATATACATCATTCCCAATTAAAGATATACTACAGAGACGACGCAGAAGTGGCTGGTAATCACCACCTTAGGCGTCAGAACCCGACACCTGCCTTTCCAAGGCCAGTTCGCCGAGGTGTTTGTTCAGTAAAGCCCCTAGAGGACCGAAGTGTACCAATTACTTGATCCATTTATGCGCACGACCGGGCCAGAAGGCCTTGGGGAGTGGCAGCAGCGAAACAATGAGGGACCGGCCGCATCCAGAACGCCTTCCTGGAAGGACCTCCTGGAAAGACCTCCTGGATTCCAGCGAGTCTCTTCCTTTCGTTGCCTCTTGTTTAGTGAAACCGCAGGAGCCGTTGCAAAGGCGAATTTCGACCATTGCTACAACTACTACTTAGATCGTAGCATGTCCCTCTCATTTTCAGTGAAACAGAAGGAGCCGTTTCAGAGGCAAATTTCGACCATTACCATTACTACTAAGATCATAGCACATCTCCCCATATCGTTGCGTCTTGGTTAGTGAAGCCGCAGGAGCCGTTTCAAAGGCGAATCTCAACCATTACTACTACTACTACTGAGATCGCAGCGTATCTCTTCCTTTCGTTGCTGTCTTGTTTAGTGAAACCGCAGGAGCCGTTTCAAAGGCAAATCCACACAACCACCATTACTACCAATCAGAGTTAATTCTGCCTTCCGGAATGGTAGCGCAACCTTGAGATAGGTTATGTCTGATTTCATTTCCTGTAATTGATCCGTCATGCATGACAGGTAATGTATTCTTTGCTTCTTCTCAGTTATGTCTAAAAATATCTTGGGGAATTTTCTGACGTTTAACTCAGGGTTTCCATGGGAAATTTCCTAGGGTAGGTCATGGCTGATGGGCTGAAATTCATGATTGCATCCCGAGGCTTCAACTGTTGTTGAAACCACAAAAATTGTTTCCTGCTCTTCCTTTGTGCATTACAGATGAGAATTCTTCTAGCTGAAGAGCTGTTGTTTATTTATTTTATACATTAGTTTGATGAGAAACTATTTCTCGCTTTTTACAGCTTTTCTCGCGGTGGCATAACAGATCGTTCTTTTCTGAGCATATAGATAAAGCTGTCAGTTCCAGATATATTTCTTAAAAGAAAATATATCAAAGTCAGCTCCAAATCTAACAAACCTTTGTCTAATCCATCACGAAAAAAATTTTCCCTACTCGATTATATATATATATATATATATATATATATATATATATATATATATATATATATATATATATATATATATATATATATATATATATATATATATATATATATATATGAGTATGATTAATATAGCATCTTTTATTATATTCTTTACCTAATTGACATAATCGTCAATGACAGCTGTAGCTGCAACGCTAAATAACTTACAATAAGTCAATTCAATTCCATGTTGTCCAGCATTATAAACTACCTTTATTTTCTTCAAGAGATATTCTACGAGCTCTCTTTAAAACCTTTCCATTTCTGCTGACTGGAAATCCAGTCATATCCTGGGCTGAAAATTCAGTTCAATTCTAAGTTATCCAGAATTATAAACTGTCTTTATTTTCTTCGAGAGACATTCAGTGGGTTCTCCTTATAATCTTTCCATTCATGCTGACTGGAAGTCCAGTCATATCCTGGAAAGAAATTCAGTTGAATTTCATGTTATCTAGCCTTATAAACTGCCTTTATTTTCTCCAAGAGTCATTCTGTAAGTGCCCCTCCAACCTTTCCATCCTTACTGACTGGAAATCCAGTCGTATCCTGGAAAGAAATTCAGTTTAGTTCATGTTATCGAGCATTATAAACTCCCTTTATTTTCTCTAGGAGACATTCTGTAAGTGCCCCTCCAACCCTTCCATCCTTACTGACTGGAAATCCGGTCATATCCTGGAAAGAAATTCAGTTCAATTCCGTGTTATCTAGTATTATAAACTGCCTTTATTTTCTTCAAGAGACATTCTGTACGTGCCCCTCCAACCTTTCCATCCTTACTGACTGGAAATCCAATCATATCCTGGAAAGAAATTTGGTTCAATTCATGTTATCGAGCATTATAAACTGCCTTTATTTTCTTCAAGAGACATTCAGTGGGTTCTCCTTGAAATCTTTCCATTTATGCTGACTGGAAATCCAGTCATACCCTGGAAAGAAATTCATTTCAGTTCCCTATTATCAAGTATTATAAACTGCATCTATATGCTTCAAGAGAAATTCTATATGTGCCCCTCCAACCTTTCCATCCCTGCTGACTGGAAATCCAGTCATATCCTGGACTGTTCCTCAAACGCACTTGCCCGTGTCCATTCCAAGGACACAGCAAACCTCTCTCTCCAGTCGTTAGCTGGGTATTGTATTGTAGTTGGGCAAGTCATGCTGCATTTGCCTGATATACATTCTGATTCGTATACAGAGGAAGAATTTTAAAGCTTTGTGTTTCAAGGGTGCGGCCAGATTGACCAATGTTAGCTAAAGTTCAGAGTGCGAAGCCAGTCCCTCGGTTGTTAAATTGGCTATTTCTGCTTATGGATCAGCTGATATTTCATCATAATTATTGGTGAAAGACTATTGATATAATTACTTTACATACAATCATAATAAACTAAAATTCACTGATGGAGCCATAACGTTTAATGAGAAATTTTTAGATTTACTAAAATTCCTATGGAAAAATAATAAACCTAGCTAAGAAGCGTCAGCAGAACTATGCTCATGCATGAAAAAATAACAAAACATTGCAAGAGAGGAAATACTAACTAAATGACGAAGTAAAAAAGGAATAACGTCTGTCGACATTTACGGCTCTATTCCCTCGTCAGATCAACGTCGAAAAGAAAAAGGGAAGAGGAAGATAATAGCCTTAATATTGAAGGAATGGAAATAGGGAAAAAGTGTTAAAATTTTATGTAAATTCAAAGAAAAGAGGGATAACCAAGATTTCTAAAGCAAAGAATATTTTTTCCTACAATGTTCCTATTCGTGTGCATTACGAATTCACCGAACAATTTAACTCCAAAATAACATTGAAAGTGACATGAACCTAAAAATGACAAGCAAATGCTCCAGCAGTGGCTAAACCCCCCACATACCCAGTCACGTAACTTGAGAGAATCTTTCATGCTACGAGAGAATACAAAGCGGAACAATTCGATCAGACTTCCCAGTCCGTCCTTCCCCCTCCCCCCTCAATATTGGCTGTACATGTTTCTCCATCGATACATGCACAGAAAAATAATTCAGATGCTGGTCACTTCGCATTAACCGCCATCTTCCCTACAGAGCGAAAAATCCAACTCGAAGTCATAGAATGGCCTTCGCAACGCTCCAGTGAATTCTCAATCCTGTGACGGTCGCTTCGTGCATACCAATGAATTGTTGATACTGTTCTATTTGATTCTCTGTTGACTGATAAAGGTCCAGAGGTCCATATCAGGCTTCTTATCACCTTCTGTACCTGATACAAGGTTGATTTGGACTAAATCAACAACCGATTCCGTTTATTGCACCAAATGGTCGCGTAGGAGAACTTATGATGGAAATTTCTCTCCATGCAAGAAACAAGAGCAAAAATCCTTACGAAGAGAAACAATAAACAATCTTAGAGGGAACACCAGGAATAAAATTTCTCACAAAGAAATTGGCAGGGTGTAAAATGCTACCTTAGGAATTGACAGACAGCAAAGATATTTCTAAGTGGGAGAGTTAGAGCGAAATGCTCATGTAAGGGGGAGATAAGAAGCAACGCTGTCGACAGCGTAAACATGATGCTAAGCTTTTAAAAGAAGAGGCAAGAGCCAAAATCCTCTCATAGATAACAGGAAGCGATGCTCTTAGAGCTTTCTAAGGAAAAAAGTGAGCCAGATGCTCTCAAACTACGACGCAAGATGCTGTATGCTCTCAGAGTAGATCTGAAAGGTGACAGAAAACGATGCTCTTATCTAAAAAAAAAAAAAAAAAAATAATGCTCTGTATGAGAAAATCAGTGAACCTAATGCTCCCAAATTAGGACACAGGATACAGCATGCTCTCAGAGGGGATCTGGAAGGTGACAGAAAGCGATGCCCTTATTTAGAAAAAAGGATACAATGCTCTCTGTGGGAAAACCAGTGAACCTGATGCTCTCAAAATTAGACACAGGATGCAGCATGCTTTAGAGAGTAGATCTGAAAGGTGACAGAAAGAAGTTCTCTTACTGAAATAAAAGGATGCAATGCTCTCTATGGGAAACTTAGTGACTCTGAAGCTCTCAACATAGGACACAAAAAGCAGCATTCTCTCAAAGTAGGAAAAACGCAATAAAGTCATATTGATAGAGAAAACCGAGAGAAAATGCCCTCAAGAGAAAAGATAGATACACAGTGGTCACAGAATTTCGAAGAGCAAAAATGAAAGGATTCATATGAGGATACAGGGAACTATAACAGTAGAGGAGACGAAACAATTTGATCTTAAAAGAGGCGCCCAAAGAGCAGGAGATAAAAAAATCTTGAAGTAAGAGGCAGGAATCTGGTCTTTCGAAGGGAAGGACAGGAAGCAAGCCTCCTTATGAAGACTGGAAGTAGAAGGCCTTCAAAGGAAAGGAGAGAGAGAGAGAGAGAGAGAGAGAGAGAGAGAGAGAGAGAGAGTTGTTCCGAAATAAAGTAGGGTGAATATTTTAACAAAATACGCATTATTTGCAAGTCAAAAATCTTTCGATCCCAACCTTATAACGATATAATATTACTTACCGGTTTAATCCCCCTAGATAAAACACCAATATAAACTTACTAATTTCGAGAAGATTTTTCTTTATTTTCAATTGTTTCTTCATATGAGTTCATATGAAGCGATAATGCATTAATGGTAGGTATCTTAAATGCAAAATCTATAATAGCAAAATGCTTTAATATTTGCTTATATACTTGCACTAGCTCACAAAACATCATTTGTAACATTTTACTTTAGTGTAACTGAAATGATTAAACTGCGTAGTTATGAAAGCTGTTCGAATCGTTAACGGCCTTTTCGCTACTTCTGTACAACAAAATCCGGTCATTTTTGGTACAAGGTACAGAATTGAAGGCGGACCCATTTACTAGCCGGGGCAAGAACCATCTACTTCAAAAGCCGGCTTAAACTGTTTATCTCAGGGGTCAATAGATGGCATTAGTATGTACGTTTTACTGATTAAATTTTAACAGTAGGGAAGGGAGTGTCAGGTATCTCTATGGAATTAGTATTTTTGCTGTAGATTTTAATATGATTCTATCTACAATAACTTTTCATATGAAAAATATATTCGTGTTGATTGAGTTTTTGGTCCTGCATAATAATGGTCTTTCCCGTCTGACGTACGTTAGGTTCTTAATGAGAGAGTCCCTTTTGTTTTATCTTGGCACGCATAAGTGGAGCATCCATTGCATATTAAAATATGCATGGGAGAAGGAATCATACAGAAGTAATTGCTTACAGATAATAGTAACTTTTCAGAATACGTTATCCAGAGACCAACGTATATTTAATGTGGTGTTTATTAATGATGGGATTTGATAGACGTTCAATGCTTGATCAGATTGGTGTATATGACACTGTCAATGAACATAGTGTATATATTAATTGAGAATTGATGAAGCTTTTTTAAATCTACAATTGCAGTCATTACTTAGGCATAACCACCAGAGAGAGAGAGAGAGAGAGAGAGAGAGAGAGAGAGAGAGAGAGATATGACTTTTATTCAACAAACTGTGGCTGTAAGGGGTCTCAGGAAGAGACAATACCTGGCAAATTATAATTATTCTGCGATTTAAAATTGTAAGGTATCATCAGTAAAATTCGGATCTGACCATCGAGTTCTGTTATTTCTTCAGAAATTTGTTCCCTTTACTTATTGGCAAGAATATCTTTTCCCTTCACAGTTGCCATTAAACACTGCGGCCTATTTGTTGTATTACTTCCTCTCCTGGTACGAGCGTAGTTGCATCTCTGATGCCGAGTGATTTCCTCTTTTATCATCCGCTATATGTACTCGTTTTCACACCCCTTGTCTGGGTGTTTTCCAGAGCAAATGCTGTGTTCTTGCCTTAGCTTGGACCTAGACGTCCTTACTTTCCCTAGATTGAGAAAGCCATATACGTTTTCCCAAATTAATTTAATATCTGAACAATGTTTTTTTTGTGATTCCTTGTAGGTTAGAAAGCTTCACTATCTAGTTGCGTAGACGGAAGGTCATCATCAACAGCATTCACCCTGATCCCAGCTGATATCAAGTCTATTGCATCTTTGGCGAGAGGATTCAGGCGTGCATTTTTGAAATTGTTTTCCATTGCCACATAAGATTTCACTTGCGTCCGTAACAGTTCAGTGGTATTTTACTGACAGTTATAAGGAGGTATCCTGATCACTTGGTGTCTGCGGGCTCTTGCATGTCTGTTAAGTGCATAATGATTATTTTTACAGTGATATGTCTATGATTTTACTAAGTCTATCAATTTGTATTCACTGGCGGTATTGCCTAGATTTACGTATTCTTTTTAATCCGTCTCGTAATTTTGCATAGCTCAAGTTTTTTAGAACTAAGTTCAAATTGGATTGTTTCCTTAATAAAAAAAAAATTGACACATACTACAGTTTCTTCAAGAAAGCAGCTTAAATACAAAGGGTTCTTTACTAAAGCTTAATATCAACTTAGGTTTCTTTGCAAAATAAATAAATAAATAAATAAATAAATAAATAAATAAATAAATAAAGATAAATAAAATTAGGTTTCTTTATCAAAGAAAGCCAGTAATGAACCCAATTTGTTCATTAAACAAAACTGTCTATGCACTAAAGTCTCTTTATCAAACCAGATCAGATGAAATAATAATCCTCTACCAAACAGTCCAAAAACAAAGCAAGTTTTCCTTAAGAAAAGCAACAGTAAAAAACCTGCTTTGCGAGATAAAGTTAAAAACAATCCAAAAATTAACCAAGTTTTTCTGAAGATAAGCAACAGTCAACAAAGTCTTCTTGATGAGATAAAACTAAAAAATCTCAAAATTAACCAAGTTTACTTTAAGAAAAGCAATAGTAAACCTTCTTTATGAGACAAAACCAAAAACAATCCCAAAATTAACCAAGTTTTCCTGAAGAGAAGCAACAGTCAACAAAGCCTTCTTTATGAGATAATGCTAAAAACATCCCAATGATTGTCACCCAAGGTTCCTTTATCGCGGGTTTCAGCTCAGCGTCAACAAAGACTCCTGTCCTGCAGTTCTTTTTTTGTGAGAACTTTGCATAAATAGGATCATGCTATGTGCAAGGAACTTGCGTAAGAGGTAAATATAGCCCCTTTTCTTGGGGCATCCTTTCAGGAGGAGGTAAACAAGGCGAACAGGATACTGGGAGGAATAAGGAATTCCTTCACTGCATAGCTGGGTAGGGTGTGTATATGTATGTATGTATATATATAGAAACTCACATATATATATATATATATATATATATATATATATAATTATATATATATATGTGTGTGTGTATAATTATGTATGTATATATAATAACATATAATACTTATAAATATGTATATATATATATATATATATAATATACTATATATATATATATATATATATATATATATATATATATATATATATATATATATATATATATATATATATAGAGAGAGAGAGAGAGAGAGAGAGAGAGAGAGAGAGAGAGAGAGAGAGAGAGAGAGAGAGAATATGTATATATGCACGTGTTATATCTGTATATGTGTAGCCAAATACAGACTTATTACAGTGTATGCTGACCACATTTTCAGGGAAAGGTATATAAGAATGGGAATAAGATAGAATTATTTGCTAGATAAACATGGCAAAGCAACTTGGAAAGAATCAGAAATAATATAAACTTTCTTTTATCTTAAAGAGACAGAGACGGACAGCTCAAATGATTAAGAAATACTGAACAAAAACCGAAGTAAATAGCATCAACACTGTTTGACCCTAGAGTTACCAATGTCCGCACAGTGTATGAGAGACGGAGAATTTGTCCAAATGAAAGATAGTCACGCTCCAAATGCCATCAATAAATGATCCTTGTTCTGTATTTTTCTAGGAATATGAGGAAAAAGGTGATCAGCTTTGGTTCAGAATTTAAAAAACAAAATCAAGCAGGCATTGCTATCAAGGCTAAGTTACTGGAATTTAGAATCAAAGTAGAGAGGCTTATACCTCTGAATTTGAGAATAAAAGTAGATAGGGATTGCTGATAAATTTGGTAAAGGAAGTGGGTAAACATTATTATTTTAGAATTTATATTTAAAGTAGACACGCTTGCGTTTTTCAATTTTAGAATAAAAGTAGACAGGAACTGCTACTCAGTTTGGTAATAAAACTAGGCAACCGTTTTACCGATTTTAAGAGTAAAATACAAACTGTAAATACGCGTATTCTTCACTAGAAACGACTGCAATAGATATAGCAATTGAACATCAGTATATATGAAAAGAGGAATAAAAAAAAACGATAGAGACAGAAAAAGAAACAGAAGAAAGAAGCGGGGAATAACCATCGGTACGTCTGTTGACTTCTGAAACTTCCACAGACGAAAAAGGCATCTACGTCAAATAGTTTCGACCGACAATAGCCACGAAAACCACAAATGAATCCGGAAAGAAATATCACACAAGCAGCCGGGAAAGACTGCTTCTTTGACAAAGAGCAAGTTAGGGGAAGTCGAGACATCCAGTCGGGAAAAATCCCTAGTGAATTTTTCCCCTGAATGCATATCAAGGAGTGGTCTACTGTCAGGAACACGAAGCTTCGACGATACTGGTTAGGGGGAAATTTCTTGTGCATATTTTTCCCTAAGTTTATGAGAAGGAGTGGCTTACTGGTGCTAAAACGTTGCTTGGGCAAGATTGACTAAGAAAAAAAGCTTGGCTGCTGTTGCTTAGCCATTTTAGGAGAGAATGTGATTGGAATGAAAATTAGAAAAAAAAATGTTTAGATCTAAACGTATTATATATGATTTTCGTAAGGAAAACGTTAGACGTGATGACAAGTTGTCTGAGGAAAATTAAGAGGAATTTAATGGTGGAACAACAAGAGAAAAAAACTAGACAGAGAGAGAGAGAGAGAGAGAGAGAGAGAGAGAGAGAGAGAGAGAGAGAGAGGGTGGCGTTGGGAAAGGGTCTAAAGGCTTGTGACAATAAGGTTTACGCTTGCTGCCAGACGGAACTGCAATAATGATACAAACAACAGAGAGAGAGAGAGAGAGAGAGAGAGAGAGAGAGAGAGAGAGGGTGGCGTTGGGAAAAGGTCCAAAAGCTTGTGACAAAAGGTTTACGCTTGCTGCCAGAAGGAACTGCAGTAATGATACAAACAACAGCGGCTTCAAAAAGGAAGTTTCGACAATTAAGAAGACTGAGAATTGTAAAAAGAGAATAAAGATGGAAATAAACAACTTAAAAAAAAAAGAAACCCTCATCTAGCTTTGGGTAGCCTTACAGGATAGACTGCCAAGGCTAACATAACGTCAGACACTCAGTAAAAAGAAAACAGGAAAATCACAGAAACAGCACATCAGCACCAGAATATTATTATGACTAAATAACGCCACAAGAACAACGTCATTATCGGCAAAAGAAAACAACTCAACAGCAACAAAAGGAAAATAACAACAACAACACAAATGCAATCTTGAGATAGGATCCAGAACATATTAACCTATGAAATTAAAAAAAAAGCGATGACGTAACAACACTGGCTCTCCTTATTTAGAGCTGTAAAAAGCCCACCAATTGGCAGTCAGTGACCCCTTAGGAATGCATATAAAGATAGTTTATGAGATTAAAAGGGAGTTAGATCGTAGATAGCAGGAGAGGAGGAATGAAGACTCTAGAACTTAGACTAAAAAAAGAAAGACAAAAAGGTTGTGTAACCTTGCAATATTTTTCTCCCTAATAAGGAAAATTGAACTTATGGATAAGAAGTTGAAATTCATTTCTCTGAAATGGCAGGTGAGAATTAACCTGTTATGTCTTATATGATCTAATTTTTTAATAATTCTTGCTAGAAAGTATAGCCTTGCAACATTTGTTTCGGCATATGAAAAATATGAGTGAAAATACGTAAAGAATAAAGATGAAAATTATATAAAACTTGAAGGCAATCAAAGATGAGATTCTTAAAAGCCACTGTAAATAAAACAGTTGAAAGAGTAAAGCAATGGCAAAATAAAACATCAAGAAAGCCACCTTAAATAAAGAGTAAAAGAAATAGAGAAATTAGAGACATAACTGAAACCCAAAAGAGCCATGCAACACGCATGCGTACATTGTTGCATTTCTCCCTTCGTAAACGGAAACAAGAAGAAGACGGAAACAAACTCAGGATAAAGGCGAGAATCGCTACGCCAAAAAACAAAACGATTACCCAGGAATTCACGTGGACTTTTTCACTTGGCTGTGAGAAGAAGCTCGAACTAAATAAGCATGTTAGCAGGCGGGCGGGTTGCAGCGTATACCAGTGGGGTTGGAGAGAGAGAGAGAAAGAAAAAGTGGGGTTCCTGGGGGGTTTTGCTGCCCCCTCCACCCTTCTATTCGCCCACCCCTACCTAGCTTTGTTGCCCTTCGTGGCTCCAGGGGAGAATGATATCACTGGCCTTTTTTACTAGTCTTTTCCTCGTGGTGTTTGTGGGGTAATATGGTGCTACATATACCTGGCTGCAGGCTAGCATCGAGGAAGCATTTAGGGTTCTGGGATAAACTGGATTATAGTAGCTGTGGTAGAGGGATTGTAGTTTTTGTAGGAATGTTAGCAGAGATAGATGTGGAAGCAGCAGTAGCAGTTATAGCAGTAGAGGTCTGAGTGGTAGTGATACATTAGTAGAATAAAAAGAAAATTTTTTCTTATTGTTCTGAACTTTTAAGAATCTTCTCAAGGTCTTTTTGTCCCCTGCATTTGTCACAACGTGACTCATTATTTGTAGCCTAACAGAAGTAGTAATAGAATTACAGGTGCCAGTATTACTGACATCACTGACATGAGCAGTAGCTCTGGTGATGATGATATCAAAGGTATTAGTACCTAAAAATTTCATCTGAAAATTTTAATACATAAAATATCAATGACGGAAAGTGTATCAGTTTTAATACCTAAAACTGTCCAGTAATTATAAAAGAAATATTTATTTTCATGATGACTGCTGTTATCAATAATAGTGGTAATTCTATACCCTGGCTTATCTGAGTGTCAGAAAAAGAAATATGAGTCATTCGGGTAGATTCTTAAAACTTCAAATGGAAGAAGACAGTATCATATATTCGCCAAAAGGCACAATTAACAAAGATTCCAGGAAAGAAGCACATTTTTTACTAACAAGGCAGAAAGATCCCTGACCTTTTTGTTACATATAGATTAATGCAGAAAGAGTGGCAGCTTTAATACTTAAGCATATCCAATACACGTTATACAAGAATGTTGATTCAAGTCATGCCTGCTGTTATTAGCAAAATTGGCAATGTTAGTAACGGTTTATCTGAGTATCAGGAAAATAAATAGTTATTCTTATAGATTCCCAACATGCGTCGTCAAATAATGGAAGAAGAAACTAACAGATAACCTCCAACAGGCACATCAACAGAGATTCCAGGAAAGAAATAAATTTCTTACCAATAAAAAACAGAAAGATCCCTTATCCCAGTCTGCCTCTGACGCACCAAAACACACGATTCTCTCTCTCTCTCTCTCTCTCTAAGCCTGGACGGAGGTGACCTTCCATGCCAAAGTAATTCAGGAGAGTCAAAATCTCTCGACCTGACAATTAAAACACTCCCTTCTCCCTTTAAAGGCTGTCGAGGCAAGCATCCTGACTTTCCTCTCTTCGAATTCTGGAGACGGAGACGTTCTTCTTCTTTAAGCACTTTTCGTGAGGGGCCTTTGTTGCCTTACGCTTGTAGCTGCCTTCCGTGAAGCGTTGATCGTTGCGTTTGAGTCTTAATGATATTTTTCTTCATGGATTGTTTGAATTTCCAAGAATTCTTTGTAATCGGTCCCTATCTTGCAGTAACAGTTTATCAGGAATTCTCTTTTAATTCGGCTAGTGCTCACGTCTATTCTCCATGTTTTTTTTTTTATTTTCTTGAAGCATTTCTTTTATCCAGTCTTTATCTAATCCCTTTTTCGCTAAATGATTGTTGTTGCATCTTATAAGCCACATTCAGTGAAGTGTTTTTTAAAATGACTTTTTTTTGGCCACTTCCACGCAATCTATCATCGTGCCTTGACAGATGACGTCATATTTGTCTTGGCTGCTTTAATCTGCCCTTGGTAATACACGACGTCTTTATGTACCACCGAGTGACGCTTCAGAAAACATCTCAGGTAAAATTGAGTTGGAAAATAAGACTCTTAAATCATCATTCGTCTGATTAGTTCATCCACAGTTTTGAGAAAATTCGTTATGTGTCTGATCTCGACTGACAGAATTGATGAGGTGGAAAAAATGTTGAATAATCTATTTTTTTTTACATTATTTCGTCGAGAAGATAATTTCGATTCTTCGATTAGGGGTCAATGACAAGCTTTTTCATTTGAGAAGTATGTTTTCTAATACTCTAATGATTAAAATGCTCTAAATAACGTAGAAATGGGATTAAATAATGTATAGGAATAAAAAATAATGTATAGGAAATAACATATAGGAAAAAAATAATGTATAGGGAAAATATTGGATAGTGTCTATCTTATGCTTACATCGATACATTTAATGATTTCTCTTCTGAATAATAATAATAATAATAATAATAATAATAATAATAATAATAATAATAATAATAATGGTGATGATGATGATGATGATGATCTAGTGAATGTCCACAATTCAATGAACAGTTAAAGGTAACCTGCGTGTTTCACTTCATCAAATCATCTTTTCATTTTCGTTTTTAGATAAACAGAACCACACGGGCGAAACTTACCCTGCATAAGACTTTCATTAAGCTTTGGTTTTATTCTAATAATATATATTAAATTTTTCCCATTTGAAATCATAAAGATACTATTAAAAGGCCGTTTTCATAAACAGAATTTGCGGCAATGAAGATTTTGAAGGTATTTCCATTTCATAAAAAATATTTGATACGATAAAAACGTAGCAAAGAACGTTAAGTAACAAGTCACTTTAATACAAGAACCTATTAATTGATTAAACCATTTAAGTATATTTGAACAAATGTCATTTACATTTTTTACTTCCTGGAGTAGTAAACGGATCCGGTATGTAAATTTATTTACATACAATCTCAGTTATGAAATCCACGATAAGTTACTAAGCGCAAATAAAACGAGTAGATAAATGGACAGATAAACGGATAAAAAAAAGAAAAGAAAATGACTGATGTGAAAGTTGGTCCTCCCGGAGTGAAACAAGAGCCAACCGGAAGTAGTGAAAGGAGGATGTGAGGTGTGATGTCACTTTGAAGGCATCTGACGTCATCATTGTCATCATTAACGCAGGAGGAAGCGGCGTTGGTATCAGTCTCTCTGCTATTTACGTCTCTCTCTCTTTCTCACAATACACACACACACATACACGCATATATATATATATATATATATATATATATACAGTATAAGTACATATATATAATATATATATATATATATATATATATATATATATATATATATATATATATATATATATATATATATATATATTCACAGATATTAAGTTAAAAGCCATAAACATCGTTTAATATCTAATTCACTGTACCTTGGGAATAACTTACACTTAAGCTACAGTGAATGGATATGTAACGATATCAGTGGGTTAATATTTGAGAACATAAAAAAAAGTCACGCGCGTAAAGTAACAAAGATTCATATACCTATATGTATATATGTATATACTGTGTATATATATAGTTGTATATATATATATATATATATATATATATATATATATATATATACACATATACATATATATATATATATCTGGGGTAGGTGATAAAAGCTGTACTTACAGTACTCTAATTATCTTTTCCATAAATTGAAAGACGACAATATAAAAATTCTTCAACGCCTTTAATCGCCCTATTCATGAGCTAGAACAGAAAACTGAATAATTCTGTAAATATTACATTAGGATATTAAAGCAAATAAGTCTCTAAAAAAAATTCAGAACTCCACAAATATCGGCTTCGCAACTAACAGAATAATTCGCAATAGCGTGTCAGATAGAACACGCCCGTTGATCGCCTTCTATGGGACGAAAACGTTCAATAATCATCTGAGGCCATCCGAGCATAAATCAACGCCCATAGACGTCCACAACGTTTAGCACTTGATAACTCTCTCACTCTCTATCTTGATTTATTTGAAATATATTCGATCGGAATAAAGAATAGGTCGATTTGAGCCTCTCCCGTTTACGACACTACGAGCCCATACAATATCCTCAGGGGAAAAGGGATCTTATTTCATATGTACATAAAGGTCAGATTCCCTCAGGTCATTATTCGGGCAATGAAGACGTTACGTAAGATATTAAACGAGACGTTTTTTTCGTCGTTACGGAAAGAAGCAATTAAGGGGAATTGCTTCTTTTAGATGAGGGAGGGATTTAAGGTCTCCTTAAATGGGAATATATAGGTTTCCTTCGACCGTTAAGTTTTCTTCGGGGCGGTTTTCTATTTTCCCATTTGCTGGTTGAAAGTTGGCCACGGTTATGTAACAGCCGGCATTAAACTTGTATATATATGGAATGCTTCCCCCTCCTCTTTTGGGGAGCCAAGACTATTTATATTCTCTCCCTCTTTCTTATATATATATATATATATATATATATATATATATATATATATATACATATATATATATATATATATATATATATATATATATATATATATATATATATATATACATACACACACACACACACATATATATATATATATAAACATATACATACATTCATTCATACATATATATATACATACATATGTATATATAATATATCAACATTAAAAATATATATAGAATAAAACAAAAGCATTTCAGTATGCAATATTTTCTTCTTCCTGAAACATATAGCATAAAAGAAACGAAATTTAAAACAAATCCCCATATCACAATCCCTGAAGACACTGAGAAATAAAACATTTTCCAATGAATAAAAAGCAAGAGTCACTATATGCGTCTAATAATTCGCGAAGACAAACACCATCAGCGATTCGCAAACAGTCAATAGTGGGCGTGGCTATTGACGCACGGGTCAAATGACATGCGCATATGGTACGTGCCTCCATATACGAGGTCTTGCTGTTTTCGTAAGGTGATTCACTCTTCACTTCCTCGTCCTCTCTCCAAATAAGCGTCAGTGGAGATGAATCATTCTGAGCAGATGCTCAATGCACCAGAAATAAGAAAAACAAGTAAAAAATGCGCCGAAGTTTCTTCGGCGCAATCGATTTTCTGTATATCGTATGATCTCGGTCACCGACAATAGATCTAGCTTTCGGTGGTCTCGGATTAGCAGCGGCCCGTGAAACTTTAACCCCGGCTCGGTAGTGGCCTAGCCTATATAGTTGCTTGACGCACGATTATGGCTAACTTTCACCTTAAATAAAATAAAAACTACTGAGGCAAGAGAGCTGGAATTTGGTATGCTTGATGACTGGAGGGTGGATGCTCAACATACCAATTTGCAGCCCTCTAGCCTCAGTAGTTTTTAAGATCTGAGGGCGGACAGAAAAAGTACGGACAGAAAAAAGTGTGGACGGAGTTTCTTGGGGAAGTGTTCCGTTTACTTTAAACTTTACGTTTCAAGTCATATAGACTTGATCTGTCACCTAGTCTATAGATCACGGACGCTACAAAAAATACCGTTGCTTAACGTTGTCACAAAATAGATACAATCTACATTAGTATGTATACATATATATATATATATATATATATATATATATATATATATATATATATATATATATATATATATATATATTAACATGTATTAACATATATTAGATATATTAGCTTCTTAGCAAAGACGGTCATTACGTGGAAGTAACACTATTTCCTGGACTGAGAATATTCTTAAGAGATAATCTCCAGCAAGAGAGTGCTTCTTCTTACTGATCTTTATAGATTAGATATATTAGCTTTTCAGCAGAGGTACTTATTACAAGGAAGCAAAATATTACCTGGACTGTAACTATTCTTAAAATATATTCTCCGGTAAGGGAGTTTTTTTCTGATCTCTTCATTAAGAAAATGTTTCTGTCATGCTTGAAAACAGACAAGTATAAATATAAAAGAAACCTGATCGAAATATACTAAAATCATATTCCATGACGATCGAAAACATCTTCAGACCCTCCAGTGACGTCAGCCGGATCCAAATTAGCCTACTGATGATCACGTTTTTATGCGACGACAATTGATAAAGTTGTCAAGCTGTCAACCGCGGAAGCCTTGACGACGCCACCGTGATAAATTGTCGAATATCTTTATTAACCAGACGAAGGAAAACCGAGATGAGAAAGAAAATAACTTCGCGATGGCTTGTAAGGATTTGCAATATATTTTGCGTTAACTAATAACCGAAATTCTCTCTTAGTTTTTTATGCTGCTGGGCAAACTTGCAGTTTCATACTTCAGGGAAAGTATTAGCAAGAATGTGGAAGAAGAAAGGGTAGAGAAGAAAGAGAGATAATAACAAAAACAATTGGAAACCTGATAATAGATTGGAATAAAAGAAGTGCACGATATAGTGGATTAGTTTTTGTTAAAAGAGGACGACTTCTTATTAATAGCTCCACCAAGCACTGTCTGAATAGAAACCTGAAAATACAAAATAGGGAAAGAGGAGACTTAGTGTTTGGGGGACTGAAGTAGACAAAAGTAAGGGTGAGGCCATTATTAAGTATTAAACTGATGTCCTCAGTCTCAATGACAAAACGGTAAACACAGGATATACACTCCCCAAATCAGGGACAATTTGGATAAATTGGAGGTTAATGACAATGTAAAATTCCATCTATTTAAGATGGAGAATAGCTAAATAGTTAGTTGTAATCTGCACCTACTTGCATTTTATAGAATAAGAATGATTCAAATAAAAATATGTACGCTTTAACTAAGCACAGATATGACACAGGCATACTTATAATAATTATAAAATGCCTGTGTCTAAATATGCTGGAAAGACAAAAAAAAAAAAAGTGCAAAATGAACTGACAGAATTATTATTATTATTATTATTATTATTATTATTATTATTATTATTATTATTATTATTATTATTACTGAAAATGAACGAAAAAAGAAACCTAGAGAAGCAGCCCATCACAGTCTTTTCATACTTAAAATCATATAATCACATTAGCAAGCATAAAAATCCCAACCTAATCTTTAACATTGAGATAACATGAAGTCATAATTCACTCTAAAGACGGATACCCGGACTGTCTTCTGTCCAGATCTGTCCAAATATATAAAACAGGTTGCTGACGGAACTCCCTTAAAACTGTCACAGCAATTTTACAGGAAGGTTGCCCGTGAGAGATAAAAAGAGATTGTGTCTTTTGCTCTCAAGTTAAATGTCATTTGACGCTAAAACATAATGCATGCATGTGTGCTAACATAATTATTAGCATGTATTTCTTTGAAAGTATTGAATTGACTCAGTATTATATAGAGAGAGATGAAGAAGAAAAAGATTTTATCTCCAAAAACTGAAGGCTAATATTGCATGCATATATGTCCATCTATATTTGTATGTATGTTTATATGTGTATATGCATGCACTGAAACATCATTACTACTATATATAGTTACCGTAAAAACGATAATTAATGTAACCTTGCAAGTAAACAAACAAGAGGAATGAACTTTCCTTGGAGATATGTGGCAGTACAAGCAGAAGATATGATAAGTATACACTGATATATCTATGTACAAACATACTTAACCATATCTACTGGGAATCTTTAAGTCAAGGCATGAAAAAAAAGAAAAGTCAAGGTCAAAAAGGGGCAACAACGAAATGGCCTATGAAATGTGAAGAGGTCTGAAGAGGTCTGACCTTTTCAGGTAGGAAATGCTCTATAAACCTTAGTAGCAAACCTTCTGCAGGTCTACCCAACGTATAACGCAACTCCCTGCCTCCCTTCCTACCACCAGAATGCCCTAATCGGCCTAACTCTTTATACCCTTCCCAGCCTACCAACCTGCCCTACCTGTCTAGCATTATAACCGAGAAAAACTAATTACCTATGATTTACGACTTCAAGCCACCGCGGACCACTTTTCAAAAAAGGGCATGATGTCATATCCGGGTTCGCCTTATGTATATGTTAGTGCGTTTGTTGAGGTGTGTTTGTGAGGGCTAGTTTGTCTGTTTGTTAGTTACGAAGCTAAGCCATGCTCTGTAAAAAGAATTGGTAGCCAATTATGTATATTGGTAGCCCATTATGTACATCTTATTTTGCAAGACTATACTCTCATTGCCCAAGAGCCAAAAACTAGTTTTGTGTAGTGCCTGTTACCACCAGTAACATCGAACTCATACTACACACTCACACATGCACACACGCTTTGAATATATATATATATATATATATATATATATATATATATATATATATATATATATATATATATATATATATATATATATATATATATACATACATATATATATATATATATATATATATATATATATATATATATATATATACTGTATATATATATATATATATATATACTTACATGCCTTAGTTAAATTAAAGCCGACACCAATCAGGATCTACAATCGTGTTTCATTTCTTTTCTGCGGTGCTTTTATATATATATATATATATATATATATATATATATATATATATATATATATATATTATATATATATATATATATATATATATATATATATATATATATATATACATACAAACGACTGCTTTCTTACTTTCAAATATCAAGCCATAAATATAATAAGCCATTTATGTTAATTTCGCTTTCCCTTGGAAGAAAGTTTAAGTGTAAAAGTTACTCCCCTCGAAAATTAAACCATTATTAATTGATTTATCTGCAGGTTTAATTTCTTTGACGTTACGATTCAAATCTCACTTAGTTTTTCGATTTTGGTATGAAGTTCCTAAACTCACGCCCTTCTTCCTCAAAAGCACCTCTCACCACAACTGACCCACTACCAAGCGCCTAAAAATTTGCATGAATCAACAGAGGCCCATAGAGTTCGCATTTTGTGAAGTAAGGTCTAAGACCACCAGCCACCTTTATTCTTAAGTCATTTGCGCAAACTTTCAGCCTCATACTGATGCATGCTGATGTAAAGATCCAAGCAGTAAGCAAAAGAGAGAGAGAGAGAGAGAGAGAGAGAGAGAGAGAGAGAGAGAGAGAGAGAGGAAACCACTGGACACTTATTCCTATGGCATTCGCGCAAACTTTGAACCTTATACTAGAGAGAGAGAGAGAGAGAGAGAGAGAGAGAGAGAGAGAGAGAGAGAGAGAGAGAGTAAAACACTGGAGGCTTTTATTCTTATGGTATTTGCGTAACCTTTCAACCACATACTACATCATGCTCATTTACACACAAACACACACACATTCACAGAGAGAGAGAGAGAGAGAGAGAGAGAGAGAGAGAGAGAGAGAGAGAGAGAGAGAGAGTAGCTGTTCATACTCTCACCGTAAGTCAAAGGAGGAGAAAATCCCAATGACCGACTTCATAAAATAGAGACGAGAAAGCAGACTTGTTATGACTTTGCATCGATGAGTTTGACAGGTATTGAGAGCCTCCAGAACTCCATACTGTTACTTAGAAAGCTGGGCAAGAGAGAGAGAGAGAGAGAGAGAGAGAGAGAGAGAGAGGGGTGCTGGGCGTAGCTCAGGTATTGTAAGAGCTATGAGTGAATAAATTTTTTTAATTTGCTCAGAAAATCATAATTTAGTATTACACAACTTGTGTGTGTGTGTGTAAGAGAGAGAGAGAGAGAGAGAGAGAGAGAGAGAGAGAGAGAGAGAGAGAGAGAGAGAGAGAGAGAGGACTACGAGAACAGTGACAGAATAAAATTTTCGTCAATGGTTCACTTTAATATGCTGAGGTCACAAATTAGCATTACAGAATTAGAGAGAGAGAGAGAGAGAGAGAGAGAGAGAGAGAGAGAGAGAGAGAGAGAGAGTAGCTCAAGGATTAAGAAAACAGCGAAGGAATAGAACTCTTGTCAATGAATTCATTTCATTTGCATAAAAAATTTCTAATTCCAACTGTGACATTTTCCTGTCATCAATGAACCATGAAGTTAAATATGGGTGAAGGAGAGTTTGCATTGTTTTGCTATAACCCAGTTATTACCTAGAAGAAAGAGATAATAATAATAATAATAATAATAATAATAATAATAATAAAAATAATAATAATAATAATAATAATAATAATAATAATGCAGAGAAGAAAAGGATTTCAAATCCTAGAATAGACAATAATAATAATAATAATAATAATAATAATAATAATAATAATAATAATAATAATAATAATAATAATGCACAGATGAAAAGGACTTCAAATCCTGGAAGAGACAATAATAATAATAATAATAATAATAATAATAATAATAATAATAATAATAATAATAATAATAATAATAACAACAATGCAGAGATGAAGAGGACTTCAAATCCTTGAAGAGACAATAATAATAATAATAATAATAATAATAATAATAATAATAATAATAATAATAATAATAATAATAATGCAGAGAAGAAAAGAACTTCAAATCCTAGAAGAGACAACAACAACAACAAAAATAATAATAATAATAATAATAATAATAATAATAATAATAATAATAATAATAATAATAATAATAATAATTTTCTATGGCCCACCCCGTTAATAATAATAATAATAATAATAATAATAATAAAATATAGAAAAAAAGGACTTAAGACCCACGAACGACTTTAGGAGACCCTCCTCCTGGTCAACGCAAGTCCTCACCACTCGATTGCATCTCATATTTTACGACCAAAACGAGGGTAAAACTGGGTGTCCTTGGAGAGAGCTAGAGGCGTCTCTCTC
>NC_089780.1:18905165-18925165 GCF_040412425.1 Macrobrachium rosenbergii
AATTAAAGAATAAAACAGATGAAGAACAGATAAACATACTGTATAAAAGAAGCGGAATACAATCAGAAATGCAGGACGTGCAGGGAATAAGATGTCAAAAAGCAAGAATGATGGTTGAATAAATGTAAACAATATTCTATTCAAATATAGTAGATATACAGTGTTTCTTGACGACATCAGCTGTTGTTTGAAGAATTTCTCTTTCTCTATAAATCTGTCTGTCTGTCAATAGATCTGTCTGTATTTATGTATATTTGTGCTTGCTCATTCATCAAACACTGAGTTCAATTTATTCTTATTCTTCTTTTAGGATTTCTCTAACTTTCTCATTTGAGAGAGAGAGAGAGAGAGAGAGAGAGAGAGAGAGAGAGAGAGAGAGAGAGAGAGAGAGAGAGATTAGGTTTCATATGCATGCATACAGATAGGTAGATATAATTTTTTAATGAAAGGTATAATTCGGACATATATGTATTAATTGAGAGGATATATTAGGAAAACAAAGCAGTAAAAGTTGCATCAACGCTAAACCTTCGCGCGCGCGCACACACACGCACACATACACACACATGTATAATTATAATAAAAAAAAAAATATATATATATATATATAATAATAATAATAATAATAATAATAATAATAATAATAATAATAATAATACAACGCATCCAAGTGACTGCAGCTAAGGAGAGAGAGAGAGAGAGAGAGAGAGAGAGAGACTCCTCACTCCGCACAGAAAGCCATAAACACCCGGATATTCTAAAGCCATCATTCACTCAATAAGCAGACAGAGTTTTGACAAGGGTAATTATCCCTTAAAGCTCTAATGATGACTTTTATATTCATGCGCTCGCTAATGTTATCATTAAGTGCCTAGAAGAGAGAGAGAGAGAGAGAGAGAGAGAGAGAGAGAGAGAGAGAGAGAGAGAGAGAGAGAATTTGAACAGTTTGTTTTAAAATCGAAACTGAAATGGCTGTAAACATGACCCTTACGTTTTCAGTTTCTTAACTGAAAACTTCCTGTTTTATTCACATTTGTAAATAATTGTCAAAATAGAACTGCTTTATTGGGTATATTTTAATAAACCTTGTTTTATATTATCTGGCATCCCACAGGGTCCTATTCTGGGCCCTTTTATAATATTGTTTCAGAAGCTCTTGTTGCTTTCCCTCGTCAATTTGATTATTGCTCTCATATCTGAAGTGCTTAAATTTCGTCTTCCTCCTCGTCTCTTGCTGTCAATCTTTCCTTTCTCTCTCCCAGGCAAGTTGTCTTATCCTTCATTTTCTGTAGGACCTATTCTGGTGCTATTCCGCCGAATTTGAGCAGTCATTTCACTCCTCCCAAGCATCCCTGCAACGCTTGCATGCCATATCCTCCCACGCTCATTCCGCAGAAATCATAATTCTTGTTTTTCTTCATTCAGTAACTGTTTCTTCTCTCGACAAGATTTACAATTTTCTTCATGATTCTGTTATTCCTGACTCAGATAACCTTCTTTTCTTTTACAGCTAGGTCTATCAATTCTTTCTCCTTTCCTATTTTCTTATTTTTCATTTTCGAGCCAAGCTGTGAAGGAGCATTGGAGTAGGCTATATGATTCTTTGGTCTTCGCATATAGCTATGAATTATTGATGGTTCCGGAGACAAGTAATTATACTATCGGATCCAGAAAAATGTCATGGGGGTGGTACCAATTTTCATATATACATATATATTTCTTTTCTCAAAACTTGATTATTATTTCTATAATAGATTTTTTATTTTCCCATGTTTATATTTCTCATTTACGTTATTATCTAAATCTTCATTATTATTATTTTATCATTATTTTTCATGAGGGGAAGGGGGCACGTACCCAGGTGCCCCATACCCCCGATCCTCTATCGCTAATAACCAACCCCTACTGTTTTCTTTATTCTTAAAATCCATGGTATACTTTGATTTGGTATAATTTCATTTAATGTTTCTAAATATTTGAAAATACCTAGTGTTACCTTCGACATCAGGCTATTCTTAAATAGCAGTGCTTAAGTAGCAACTGAATATGTATCTTTTGTGCTTGTAGTAAGTGGGGTGAATATTATTAATATATATATATATATATATATATATATATATATATATATATATATATATTATATATATGTATATAATATATATATATATATATATATATGTATGTATGTATATATATACACACATATATACATATATATATACACATGTGTGTGTATGTGTGTGTGAACATGCGTAACCTTCAAATAAGGAAACTAATCATAACAAACTGCAATGAGCATAAAAAAGAATCGTAAAAAAGCAATAAAAATATATGACAAGTGTCTTCTCCTCCTCCGAGTCCCGTTTACGGAACTCGTGTCGAAAACGAGCATCATCACATCTGGATTCCCCTGACGAGTGTTTTCACGGAACGCGGCTCTGACCTTTGACCCAGAATGGTTCAGAGGACCCAGAAGTCTCTTCTGGGCTGTTAATGTGCGCGGTGGTAGCTGCTGACGTCGTAATAGGGACTCCTCTGTTAATACCTCCGCTCATAAATCGCCTTGCTTTGTATCGTGTTCTCGTAAGGAGGCACTCCCTGTCTTATGCTGAGTGGCGTGCCGCAAGGATGTTTTCTGTCCCCTCTTGAGTTCGTTGTTGTTTTTCATTTTCTCCTTGAATGGTTATAGCATTTTTGGTGTCCCTCTCTCTCCCACTCGCTATCTCTCTCTCTCTCTCTGGGTCAATTTGAAATCTTAA
Organism: Macrobrachium rosenbergii; assembly: GCF_040412425.1. Lineage (NCBI taxonomy): Eukaryota > Metazoa > Arthropoda > Malacostraca > Decapoda > Palaemonidae > Macrobrachium > Macrobrachium rosenbergii. The sequence continues at coordinate 18,907,925 of NC_089780.1, forward strand.
AATTGTTGGAAAAACTTAATGTATTTTTGGTATGAGGGAAGGTTACGAAAATACTACTTATCTGAGATAGCAAATTTCACTGAATATGTCTAAAACTGACATTTCTCGTACGTTTAATTCCGGTAAATCACGAGTAGCAGCACTAAATTTTCTAGGCCAGTATAGCTTGCATATGTGATTTTTATTATTACTGTAGGGAAACATGATCTATCATAATACCGTAATATATCTCCGTTAAAAGTTGCGAGACTGATTACCATCTGTGTCAAAGCAATGAGCGAGTTTGTAAAAAAAGACATACGACGTGGCAGAAATACATAGATTTAGTACCTTTCAGAAGGCGACGTCATTCAGAGTATTTTTAAAAGATGCTAAGTTGTCTCCAGATATTCTTAATAGCTTTGGTTTTACAGCGTTTTGTAATTTGCATAAAACAAGCTTTTTGTACTTCACACCTATATATTTTTATGAATATTTGTGAAATATAATAAACTCGTTTCTAGATTATCATTATTATTAATAGTCAGTTATCAACTGGAACGTGAATATTAGTCGACTTATTATGCTTATTATTATTGACGATAGACAAGCAAATACTGAGGGGTATGTAATTTGAAGCTGAATGTTCATCTAGTAAGTAGTGGGAACACCATTTATCGTAGTGGAAACTCCATTTAATCGACTTTATTACAAATCTACCTGCAGTTTTAAATAAAACCTAGACATTAAAGGCACTTATAGGTATGTGGGACTACAGACTGTTCAGTATTACATAAAATATAGAAACTGAAGACACTGAAATTGGTATGTACATATGTAGGATTATAGACATTTCAGTACTTATTGCCTAATTGCTAGATAACCGAATCATATGTTCTCTCTCTCTCTCTCTCTCTAATACTGCCCATCTACCAATCACACCAGGCCATTCATTCCCAAAAGCAGAAGAATATCCTGGTGTCGTAACCCGTCCTTCCCTGTAGCAACAACCTCGAAATCATCATTCTCCTAATTGGCGGTTGAAGCAACTGAAGACGGATCATGGTGCTCGTTCTTGACGGTTATGCTTTCGCAATGGATAGTGGTTGCTCGCTGTTTACAACCACTCTAGGTTCCGGCTCTATATCCGTTATTCAGCCGTGTCCTCTTGGATACGTCTGCAAACACTTAGCGCGATCCTTGAAGGGTTCTGCTGCTGTTGCATTTGTACATTCTTGCAAGAAGAAGAAGAAGGAGGTGTGCGCGGAATTGTGTTTCACGATTCACGAGGCATCGGTGCCTCATGCGTCGTAGCGATGATGTGGAGTTGTATAAGGATGCGAATTACCTTGTTAAGAAAGCAGTTGTGCTTATTACAGTAATAATAATAATAATAATAATAATAATAATAATAATAATAATAATAATAATAATAATAATAATAATAATAATAATAATAATAATAATAATAATAATAATAATAATGAATTTATTGATTATATTCGCGTTTGATAGTTTGTATAAAACAAATACAAACAGTAATAAGTCTAAAAATACACAATTTTGCAAGCAATAGATAGAAGCTGTGTATGCTCTCGGAAGCTCTGAGGTATAATGTACTTAATTCTGACCGTTGTGATACATTACATGGGATTGATGATCGCTTACAGAATTCACTGGCAATGTAAACAGACACCAAATGGGTTTTAATAGGCTGCGAATATTGTTCCATCTTCGCACTGGGAATCGAACTCTAGACCTCGTGAAGAGAAGCGAGCCTTCTAGCCAGCAGACTAAGATGTACCTGGTAGTCAGCTGACGGTGGTAGGTCGCAAGTATGGCCAAGTCTTGCAGCCTCATCACAAAGAAAGTTATCTCTTTTTACCAAAGGAAATTTTACGTGAAATATAATTACTAAACGCTTCCAATCTCATTTGATCTGAAACATTAACAGGAAGCCAACTCTGATTATTCTCCTTGACCCCACTAAGGAACGATTCCATAACCTGTGACCTAATCTTAAAAAAAATGATAATAAAGTCATCTTGACCTTTGAACTCCAATTTGGCTCCAGTTCAAGCTACCTCACAATTGTATCTCATCAGCCGCGAATTAAACTCTCTAAAACCCTCCAATGTCTGGGTATCCCGTTTGGGTATCACGCTTCGGTGCCCCCTTCGTACAAGATGAATCGCTTCAAACGACCGGTTTCCCAGATGGGATGTAAATCATACCCACCACTTAGATTAAGTAATGAATCACGAAAACAGAAGGTGATTTGGGACCCTGGGTTTTAAAGAGGTACTTCTTTATTCAGTAGTGGGTTTTCATTGAAAGGTTATGTTTGCATTGTGACGAGGGCAACGCTCGGTAGTGTACGTGTATGTGTGTGTGTATGTTTGTTTGTGTGTCTGTTTGTATAAAACGGTGGAACCCTATCAAGTTAACAAGGCAGCAGGTAAAATGGAAAGAGTAAACGCATACATGGCCTTGTCTGGCGGTAGATGTGAGGTATGGGAGTACAAGGAAGTTACTTTGATTCTTCACCTTGTGGTTTCTCTCGCTTTGAGAATTATCATACGATTTAGCTATTTTTAGTAGGTAAACACACACACATAGATAATATATATGTATACATATAAATATATATACACACACACACACACACACACACACACACATATATATATATATATATATATATATATATATATATATATATATATATATATATATATATATATATGTGTGTGTGTGTGTTTTTGCCTACCAGAAATAGCTTTCTTGTAAGGTAATTTTCAAAGCAACAGAAGTGAAACAAAATAACTCATTATTATCGAATTTACTTTACCTAGGGAATAATAACCACCCAAAGGGAATTATATATATGATAATTGTTAGCACCCAAACCATGAATTGAACATATGCATTTTACGGTAAGGAATTAAGACGACAATGACGCGATAGCAAAAAGCAGATGAAGTCACTGTCATACTATTTTCTCACCCTTAAACAACACAGGTGCAAATCCAGGTCAGGGTAGGAATAATTACCCTGTATGATTCGTTAATTATTCCTAAGGCAAAGTGAATTTGATATTACGTCGCAATAGCACATTCCTATTTTGTTCAAGTGTAGGGGTGGATTCACTTATGAAGCCACTCATAAGAGCTTCTTAACAAAATCCCTCAATAAACGAGAGCTTACTTATTAATAAAACATTCTCTCTCTCTCTCTCTCTGTTTGTTATATACGAATAATTTCACCAAGAGTATGTTCCCTGCACAGCGATACTTATAATGTGATCTACTGCAATCGTTTAGCATAATATTTTCTCACTTAATTTCATGTGACTGTTTTAATTTTAGACTTATTCAAGGGCACGGAATGACAGATATTCGTATCTGTTTATCAGAGATGTACATCTAGGACAGTGGTTCTCAAATTTTTTGGTATCGTTACCTACCCCGTCAGTGATGTGATAGGTCACCATTACCGCCTACCCCATTCCTCTTCAATTATGTGAAGTTATAATATGAAGGAAAGAAAAATATTGGAGTGCTTAATTTCTAATGTATTTTATATGTAAGAAAGCGCCTCGTTACCCCCAAACGAAACGGCTTCATTAGCCCCAGTTTGAGAACCACTGATGTAGGAAGAACTTAAGAAAAATTATTGAAACAAGATCGGGTACTTACCCAAGCAATACGTACCTTTCTTCAAATGGTAAAATTCTCCTCGCGATGTCCTGGATCTCTCTTTATCATGGCACAATATTTCTTCCTTGCTGGGTTCAACGAGGACCTGAAATGTGATTCAGAAATGAAGTTCGTTGTATTCGTAGTTGAAGAAACACACAACCGGAAAATCATGACATTGATGCAGCTATGATTTTTACATACTTCATATAACTTGTTTTACTAGCATGTAGACATAAAAAGTCTGATAACACGCTTTTGACTTTCTATAACAAATTATCATTATTAGATTTTCCCAAGAGGCTGTGATCATCTCTCGTAAAGTTACGCAAATTTCATGTTAAAGAAAAGCCAAAACGACCTCTTTTAAAGTCTACATATGCATGAGATCATTATGCACTTCATCAACCACTGAATAAAATCCTAGAGCTTTCGTCTAAGAGGATTATGTTTTGGTATAATATATGCATGATCATCATTACTCATTATCAAGTTGCCTGATAAGATTAGTATCTTATATTCTAAACGGTATAACTTCTGAAAAAAACACTTTTGAAATACTTTTCTCAAGTTAAAATAGAATGAAATATTCATTGACAGTCACAGAATATTTATTGTGTTTATGGTTATAACTATTTACAGCATAAATCAAAATAGGAGGAGAGGTACATTGACAATTAAAGAATACCTATCACATTTAAAGATGTAACTGTTTACATCAAAGGCCACTTTGACAGTGAGTATTAATCCAGACTTTGAGGCCCTAGTATATCACCCTCTAAACTTACAGTAGGTGCTGAAGGCTATTTTACCATACTTCATTCAAAGAGAGAATTTAAGATATTACAGTATGATGACATGCAAATCTCGTTGCAAATATGCGGTCCCACAGTGAAGCGATACGACGTGGCTTTCATCCTTACGAGAGATTGAGGACAGGTCACAATGTGGCGTAGCCAGTGAGTTTGAGACTGAACTCGAGAAGAGGAAAAATATCACATGAAAAGCCAGTATAGTCCCTCGTTTGTAGTTGATAATCCGTTACCTGGTGTTAAGGAGCATAAGTCCATATCAGACAACTCTCGATTCTGAAGGGATTTTATGGCTTTTCTTTCGAAAGTATTCTTAGTTCACCGAGTTTCTGTGGAGGAGACAACTGGGGATTAAGGAGAGGTTGAGAAGTTGTAGAATGCAAAGGTGCGGGGAATTGATGGGATGAAAAGGTAAGATGCTGTTATTATGTAATGGGAAAGAGTTTGTTTGTTTCTGTGTCTGATTGTCTGTTTGCTGGCATTGTGACACAAACAGTACACGTTTAGTTTTGCGACAATTTTACCAAAAGGTGGACTTCTGGACTGGCAACAAGCAAGCAGAATCTGGGGGAAATAGGATTGCTACTTTTGTGAAGAAGGTGGGGTGGATTTAGGTGGAGGGGACATACGGAGAAGGGTTGGATTGCTCAGCCTTGGCGGAGATTTGCTGTCTCCCAAAAAACCTTCTTGTTCCTTGCTTAAAAGGAGGAGTGACGAAGGTACATTAAAAATACTATGCAATAACCATATGGCGAGTTTTTACATCAAATATAAGACAATGACACAAGGGTGTTTGAAGCCTATTTAAACAAGAATAATTCCATTCACCACTAATCTAATAAACACATTCATTAGAGCCTCAAAGAAGCAAAGTGACTACTGGTTGCATAACAAGGACGGGTCGTAACTTAATCATGTTCACGTGGGGAATAAAAAATGTACTTCCCTTTTTTATGTCATTTGATAAACTTCCCAGCGGTTGTGGTTTTTCTTTTGACGAGTGTTTTTCTCGGCCACTGATCGACGAAGAGAAGGAGAGAGAAAGAAACGTACAGCATAAGGAAAATTAATGAAAGAGAAGTAGACACGATGCGGGTGAAGGAAAGAAAACAGTAAATGAGTAATATTGTGACAACAGTAACGTTAAAAGGCATGAGAAAACTGAATGAAAATGGGGATAAGATTGCAATATAATAAAAAATATATATATATTTTTGAAAGGCAATAGAGAGAAGTGGAAGCTATATCAAATTCAGAAGGCTTATTACACTCTCCCACCAAGGCACAAAATAAAGCGTAGTTGATGGGTATTGAACTAGATGATAAATTTAATAAAACCGGGAGGAGGATATGGCAAGATAAATAACTGGTTTTCAAAATATTAGCAGAATAAAAACCAGAAAGCAATATAAATGAAACAGATGATCAAACTCTTATGGTGATCTCAGCCTCCATTTAATGAATAAATCACATTATCCCTTTTCCTGCAGTAAGGAAATGGCTGTGACATTATGGACAACTGAAAAGAATCATGAATATTAATAATACGCAGAGAGAGAGAGAGAGAGAGAGAGAGAGAGAGAGAGAGAGAGAGAGAGAGAGAGAGAGAGAGAGAGAGAGAGAGAAGGAAATACATATAATTTGTTCTACCTCCGTGTTTATGAGAAAACGAAGCTTAAACCTTCATATGACTGACTCAGAACAGATGTAAGTAACTCATAGCATCTTTCCCTATCTTTAATTTGTGTTTTTTGAGACACTTTTTCATTTACCAATTGATATTACTAGAACTTCAAAAATCCATAACCAAAAATAACTATCCGGCAACGGACAATGTTTTCACCATCATCTTCCAAAATCCTTGCAACCATGAGTACGACCCTTCCCTGGGCACCTGCTTGGCACAACGTCCCTACACGTGAGCACATTAGTGACCTTCCAGTTCTCGGTACCCCAGTACCCCCTCAGGGCCTCCCTCCATCATGCCCACTGGGTTGACCCCCAGCGGCAAATACCGGAGGTCTTTGTACCTCATAATCCTCACCTGGGCAACAAACAGCATTTAGAGCTAATGGCGGCACCATGCTGCTGGGGTTACTTCTGAGCTGCATTCAGATTAGATAGAAGAGAAGTAGAAGGCGCGTTTTATTTTGATGATTTCATTCCAGTGGAATCCGAGGCTTAATGGCGGACGGGGGTCTTAGAAAGTTTACCACGCGTCCATAAAGCTGATTCTCTTTTTATGGGTTCTAGGGTGATAAGCACATTCTCTCTCTTGATAAAGTTTTTTTTTAAGGTGCTGGGGAATGGGGGAGTGTTGGAGGAACAGGTGCTGGGGGATATCACCAGTGCCTGGTCCCAAGGTGTGAAATAAAATCGTGAATTTCGTCAAGTACTTTGCCAGTCCGGCTAACCTTCACCATTTCCAGAATGGCATTTTCGTTCTGCGTTAGTGCCAACTTGTGACAAGGATGCTACAGTCCAGTGTCTTCTTCTTCTCTTCCTTTTCCTGTTTTGAAAACTTCCTGATTGTGAATCTGCTTCCTTATTTGCTTCTATGAATAGCATGCTTTTCCTTCCTTCTGTTATCTTTATCTATTTTCTTTTTGTTTATTTTAGATGGAGTGTACTTGTAATGATATATTTTTCGTCTTTTGACAAATAGTATATTTTTTAGGAATATCGGTGAATTATCCGCATATGAAACTTCAATGCAGCCAACACTGCTAGTCTCTCAAGCTCTCTCTCTCTCTCTCTCTCTCTTGGCTTGGTATTCCCTACATCGTCTCCTTAGTGCCTCGTTACTTTTTAATCTATTATAAATCCTCCTCATCCTTTTCCAGGATTTAATCCTTCACGAGTGCTCCATAGGACTCTGTATATAGGATTTAGTGATGTATATAATAAATTACTTAATAATATTAATGATTGTATCTATCCCTTTCTCTTTCTGACATAGTACTGTAGTAATGTTCTCTGCTCACAACAAGGAAGCCAGAGCTTGATCCCAGGGGGGAGAGAGAGAGAGAGAGAGAGAGAGAGAGAGAGAGAGAGAGAGAGAGAGAGAGAGAGAGAGAGAAAAGTTTAAGTTATCTTACCTGCTGAAAGAGATTATGTTGCTGACTAAAGCGGTTTAAATTCTTGAATGGTAGGAGAGGAGAGAGAGAGAGAGAGAGAGAGAGAGAGAGAGAGAGAGAGAGAGAGAGAGAGAGAGGACATAAATGATCAATGCTCCACCAGGATGTATATCATCGTATGCTACCTTAGACCTTAAATGCCTCAGGGAGGTAATTCTCATACTCTAAGCTGAACTACTCATTAAATTATCGTCATATTTCTCCTCTCTCCTTCTCCTGGTTAACCATTATCAATATTTTAAAGAAGCATTAATTCTTAATACCTAGAGGAGACCATTATATAGTTAGTTTCTCTCTCTCTCTCTCTCTCTCTCTCTCTCTCTCTCTCTCTCTCTCTCTCTCTCTCTCTCTCTCTCTCTCTCTCTGTTGACCACTAACAATATATTACATAAATATCTATATCTTATCTATAGATGAGACTAACTTCAGAAACATCAGTATTAACGCCAGTTTCATTTTTTAACTCACAATAATAATTTACAGGTACTGATCATCCTTAATGCGAATTGTTCATTTCAATTTACCAAAATTTATGACCATACATGAATATAAAACTCGTAGGAATTCTCACTGGTTAGCCAGCTTGGAAGATAGACCTATATCCCCTATGATTTCAGATTTACAGTAATGACCTTCGTTGTCAATAACTTTCTATTTATCTGGCATCCTCTCCCTTATTATATATAGTTATTATTCATAATTGTGTATATTCATTTAGAACAAGACAAGCTCCTATATATACTGGAGAGGGACGTAATATATATAGTGAAATACAATGAATTTAGAAACTATGTAAAAACTTCATATTTGCAAAGAGTAACAACGGTGGAGCAGAGAGAGAGAGAGAGAGAGAGAGAGAGAGAGAGAGAGAGAGAGAGAGAGTAGAAAAAATACTGCCATAGGAGGGACGTAATATATAGTAAAATAAAATGAAAATAGAAACTATGTAAAAGATACATATTTGTAAAAATTAACAGCAATGGAGAGAGAGGGTAAAATCCTCTCAGAAACTTGCAGGATCCGTAGTAAGTAATGTTACATGACAGCGCCAACGACCGCATTCACTCTGCCTCCCCGACCCCCACCCCGCCCCGCTTTCATATTTAAACAAACCGAGTACTTATATTCTCACCTCATCTCTTGACCCTCCTCCTCTTAGTGCGAGGTGATCTCTCTCCATCTTCTGTAGGTATTGTTTAGGTCACTATCCAAACGGCTGCTTCCGACGTTTACCCTGTGGAAATCGGTTAGTCTTAGAATGCACAGATTAGCCTAGAATTCATGGTAATCGCATTGACTAACTGAGGACGTTCGAGCTTATTCATATAAAAATTATAACAACGAATAACATATCCTGCCGTTTTGTAAATTAGTGAACAGCTTTTCCGTATCACTTTTTAACATTCATTATTGTTATCCGGTTTGAGGTAAAATAGGTTAAAGGTAGAATAACACATCTCTAAATGCGTCTACAAAGATGAATTTTTATTTCCTTTGTTTGGATCGCTGAATACATCTTCAATGGTGATAAGCTTTTGCTGTGTTTAGTACGAGAGAAGGGGGAATGCATTCTCGTGCTAGGCCTATGTCGATTTTACCTCGCACCAACCTTGCCCACTCACCAGTGCTAACAAAATAATAGACCGATGCCGAAGTTATATGGTTTTCTGGGTTGTTGAATGTAAGAAAATGCATACGCATACTTTAAAAAGCCCTTAGAAATGAGGTATTCGTTTAGCATCACTAGGGAAGCAAAAATCGCGAGGCTATGCATCTTGAATGCTCGGCTTCATGTCGCTAACGTAGCCTCTCTTTCCTTATATAGGGTAAATGCATTAATAATACATAATTTTTCTTCTCAAACAAGTATTTTTACAACATTTTATACATTGACATACACATGATTTCCATGATAAACAGACCGGTGTTGTTAATAGAGCGTTCTCCAATGTTTTCCCGCCGAAATTTTAAAGAGCTACCGTTGCATTAACGTCCCCCGCCCGGGAGTACCATAGCCTAACCTACTTTATCCTTATGACGTGAATCCTGCCTATTTTCATAAAACAAGCAATATAAGGAAGGTTATTAATGAGATCAGTTTGAAAGACAATGAAAAGTATGCAACATTCATGTTAGGCATTGGCAGTGTAAACGGGTTGCACACTTCTTCTGACATTTACTCTGTGGAAATCGGTTGGTCTTAGATTACACAGATTAGCCTAGACTTTTTCAATAGCAGGAAGTTCGGGCTTATTCATTTCAAAACTGTGACAGTGAATAACATTTCCTAACTTTTTTGTAAGTAAGTGCACATCGAAAAGCTATAAGGTTTTCTGTTAGGCTTATATTTTCCTCATTACTTATTAGCTTTCATTATCGTAACCAGTTATGGGGTAAAATCGGCACACCGTAGGAAAAGATACATCTCTAAATGCGTCTACAAAAATAGATTTTCGAATTTCCATGACTTGGATTAACGAATAAATTTTCAATAGTGACAAGCCTTTGCTGTGGTTAGTACGAGAGAGGGGAAATGCATTCTTGTGCTAGGCCTATGTTGATTTCACCTCACGCCAGCCTTGCCCGCTCATCGGTGTTAACAAAATAATGGACCGATACTCGAAGTTCGATGGTTTTCTGGGTTTATTGTCAATAAACTATTGCAGATGAGAAAAGGCAGAGCCTGTTTGAAATGATGTGCTCCTTTCAACATAACTGTGGAAACTTCCCTACTAAAATCATGAGACTGCATTTTGAATGCTGAGTAGCCTACCTTTTCTCACGTAGGCTAAGTAGATTGGCAATACATCATTTTTCTTTTAAGCAAATATTTTTGCAACATTTTTGCATCGATATACACAAATTCCATGATATATAGGCCGGGGTTGTCAATAGCGAGTTCCCAAATGTTTTCCCGCCGAAAATTTAAAGATCTACTGTTCATTACTCTCTCCGCCTAGTACACTATAAGCCTAACCCACTTTATTCATATGATGTAGATTTCGACTTACTTTCATAAAACAAACAATATAAAGGAAACATTACTGAGACAAGTTTATAAGTAAGACAGTGACAATATGCAATATTTAAGTTAGTAAGGGTAGTACGAACGGGATGTTTACATAAAAGAAAACCGAAGCACTATTTCCTATCATATTAGTCTGTGATTTATCAAACTTTCCTTACAGTCGCTATCAAAAGATGCTTACGTTTAATATATTACCTATAAAACCAAGAAATCTTACGTTAGATGAGAATGCAGGCTGCTATATTGGGATAAAATCGACGTCACTCCAGTTCCAGCTGACGATCTGAATCCGAATGCCAAGATGGATTCCCGCGGCCCGCCCTCCTCATCGATTGATCGTATGCGTTGACCACTATGCCTTACCGGTACTTTGTTTTCATATTATTGTATCTCAGGCTGATCTACAGTATTTCAAAAGTTCATTTTGATTATTGAAATTACTTTTGAATACTGTTTGCGTGTAGTATCCCGTGTCTTGTACATAAATAAGTGTTGGTAGGGGGTCGAAGTCTAATTGAGTACATTCGAACAAGATGAACTAAAGTCAATCGGCGTGACGTCATCAGTAATTTTCCGATTGTTTATTTCGATGCCATTTTTCGATGTTTGATCTGCTGACACCAACTACAGTGAAATGTTATAAAAAAGGTGCTTTTATAATCGCTTAAAGACTATGTATCCAGTAGTTAACATTGGGAACATTCGCGAAGTAATGATGGACAAGATTATAAACAGTGCACGGATGTCCTTTTATATATTGTTCTACAGACTGAAGGTATATGCACATGTATGTGTGTGTGTGTGTGTGCGCGCGCGCGCGTGCGTGCGTATGTGTGTGCGTAATTTAATTCCCAGTGGTTATCTCAAGGCCTCTTCATTAAAGGATAAACTGTCTTAAGACTTCTTTGTTTTAAAATATATCCTTTTAATTTTTTTTCTTTATAAAGGTAATTTCTTGGTAGTTATTTACCTCACAATGTATTTAATTATTTTATTACTTTAAACAAAGTGTGTTATTCATATTAAATCGTATGCCAAAGATACCTTTAATATTACGCCTAATGATATAAAAATATCGCCATATACAGTATATATATATATATATATATATATATATATATATATATATATATATATATATATATATATATATATATATATATATATATATATATATATATTAGCCAAGGCGATAGGAATCCTGGAAAACCCAGTAGAAAGCCGGAGGAGGCAAACGAGAGAAAGCAGCCGCTCGGCAGCGGCAGGATAGCGGCAGCCGACGCCATGGGAATGACGTCACGAGGTCGGTTAAACTCTGAAATTAAGTTCTCACGCCTCAGGCCAAAAGAAGGCGCCCGAAAGTCTTTAACCTGTGGCGCGTAGTTTCCAGGTTATGTGGCTCTAACGGACATTGTCTTGTTTGAAGGGTCTGGTAAGATTTTCAGGAGGCTTTGTCGGTCGTTGGTAAAGGTATGTTGGGAAACTAGTTTGACATGATAATGTCTTCGGGAATGACCGCGAGAAAAGTCAGTGGTATCCTGCGTTGCAAGATGCAAAAGAGGGATTCTTCGTTTTTGTTTAAATTATATAGGTTGATATCACGGAGTACGTATGTGCGCAAGGGCATACACTACTACAACACACATAAAATACATATACATAAGTTTATATAATATATATATATATATATATATATATATATATATATATATATATATATATATATATATATATATATATATATATATACACACACACACACACATATATATATATATATATATATATATATATATATATATATATATATATACATACATATGTATACATATATATACATAGGCATATATATAATTTTTACTTAATACATTTGATTTCATAATAGCTACATTGACCTCTTAACCTCTCGATTTCTTCACAACTTCCTGAATATGCTTATCACTTACCAGTAAACCCCCATAAGCTACAGTATTTCAAACTTAAATCAACATTTTCCACTCCTATGTCGTTCAGCTTTGCTGATTTTCTTTCTTGTACATCCTGCAGTTTTCCAAAATACTTACTGAATCAACTGGTGACTTCATTTTGCTAAGTGAGCGTCTCACTATTTGTATGAATTGTAATGAGTTACATTTGCTGAACAACCATGCTCTGTGTATTACTTCGTTATGGAATGACTTGTATTTTAATAGTTTTTTATATTTCTATCTGTTTATCTGTTAATGTATAAATATATATTTTTTTATAATAATTTGTTTATTTGTTTCTAGTTTCCGTATTTCTTGTTATTACCTTCTGTAACTTTTTTCAAATGAACACCATATTCTTGAATTTCAAGTGGCTGGACCTTGTGGGCTTGTTTCATGAATAGAGGGTTTATCTTCTGAATAATAATAATAATAATAATAATAATAATAATAATAATAATAATAATAATAATAATAATAATAATAATAATAATAAAACTACTTACTCCCTAAAGTGTTTGTTCAGACACAGCCCTCTGTTTTCACAACTTCCTGAACTTTTTCTAAACACTTGCTTTTCCATTACATTGTACCTTCTGCATACTTGCCTACAAATTAACTCCTCCGTAAGGCCTTTGTACCTCAAGTGACCTCTTTTTTTTTCTTCATTAAACTTCTCATTTTCTTGACTAGAAAATAATTTTTTTTTATTTTCGTACCCTTCTGTAACCACAAGCGTGACCCTGTGACCCCATCCTGGAGTTTAAACTTCTTATATTTTCCTTCTATTCCTTGTCCTTCATCCTAGCCACAGTTCAATGATTTCCATCTTCCATGCAATTATCATTTCTTTCTTAACCAAATGACTAGTCTTGGTTACATTTAGAGTAACATTTGAATCAACTCTCTTGCCGTAATGACATTTAGAAGGACAATTAAACCAACTCATTCGTCTTTATTTTTAGAGTAAAATTTGAATGAACTCGCTTGCCTTAATTACATTTAGAGTGACACTTAAACAAACCCACTTGTCTTAATTACATTTAGAGTGACATTTGAGCTAACTCGCTTGCCTTAATTACATTTACAGTGACATTTAAACCAACCCACTTGTCTTAATTACATTTAGAGTGACATTTGAGTTAACTCGCTTGCCTTAATTACATTTACAGTGACATCTGAAACAAATAACTTGTCTTAATTACTTCTAGAGAGACAACTGAAACCAACTTCACCTTGCATTTATACAGGCATATTGCCTCTTCCCTTTTAACCTGAACTTCTATCTGTTTTAACAATGTTTCAATAAATACTGAGCCAGTATACCTCCAGCAACTCTTTATTTCACCAATAAATTCAAAAGTGTGCTTTTCCATCTAACCAGAATTAAGACACAACAAATTCCATTCTTCTCTATTTTCTCTTTCTTAAGCAGATTAATAAATAATCCCTGGAAACCGCGTAATTCCAGTAGTCAAGCCCTTTCCAAATACATTCCTGGAAGACGCGTTTATGTAAAATAATCAAGACAATTGATGATTATCTTGTGCTTACATTTGGTTACAGCTCCTTACCTGAGGAATGCGTGATGGAATTCCGACAGGATTTTGACACTTGTAACTCCACGAAGGCTAATCCATGAAGGATAAACCTACGAAGGATATAGGAAGTGGGAATCCCGCTATTAGTGTCAAATCAAAAGAAGAAGAGATTTATATCTGCCCGTGCCAGACAAAAGACACTCGTAAACAAACGTATCCCGTGACGTCACGACGACAACAAAGGATGCTGGAAAACCTCGGCGGTGTATCCTGGAGAAGGACTTAAAGCTCACTGGCCAGAAGGAAAGGATAGGGTCCTTCGACCTTAGACGTACACCGGAGGTCTTGTCTTGCGTGTGCCATTGTTGAAGACGAGCTGAAAGACAGATCCATTCCTCGGTGCCCTCATCATAATAAGGCACATTTTGGTCACGTTCTGGAAGGGCCCGCCATGATGGATTCCCAGAAGGCCACAAGGATCTCGGATCGTTTTATGGGGTCTTCTGATAATGAAGATTACGACACACTCTTTTTACGAGGTCTTCTGATACCGGCAATAAAGATGGGGCCTAATATGAACCTTGCTTTTTTAGGGCCGGCATCCCCGGACTGAAAATCCTTATTGCTTTTAGTTTTCTGTAAAAGAAAACTTTTGTGCCGGCTTTGTCTGTCCGTCCGCACTTTATTCTGCCCGCTCTTTTTTCTGTCCGCACTTTTTCTGTCCTCCCTCAGATCTTAAAAACTGCGGCTAAAGGGTTTTAAATTGGTATGTTGATCATCCACCCTCCAATCATCAAACATACCAAATTGCAGCCCTCTAGCCTCAGTAGTTTTGATTTTATTTAAGGTTAAAGTTAACCATAACCGTCCGTCTGGCAACGATATAGGAATTGGCCACCACCGGGCTGTGGTTAAAGTTTCATGTGCCGCGGCTCATACAGCATTATACCGAGACCACCGAAAGACATCTATTTTCGGCGGCCTTGATTATACGCTGTAGAGGCTGTACAGAAAACTCGATTGCACGGAAGAGACTTCGGCGCAATTTTCACTTGTTTGATTTAGTCTGTGCTTAAAGGTGTAAAGTCTTTTCAGAAATTATTATTAACAGAGGTTACAATTGCTATTGGTCTAAAAGACAGTAGTTTTTATATTACTTTCATAAGGAAAGAAGAAATGGAAGCTACAGAATCCATTTAGAGGAAGACGGCCAATTAAACACAGATAGATATCAAGAAGGACAGAACATTAAGATTAGAATGTTTTTTACAGAGAGAGAGAGAGAGAGAGAGAGAGAGAGAGAGTACCATGTTTAGCAAATGACCAGTAAAGAAGGAACAATAGAGAGAGCTAACAGTAGGTGAATGATTTTCTTCTTTAACCTAATTCTTTTTACTTTTGCTCTCTCTCTCTCTCTCTCTCTCTCTCTCTCTCTCTCTCTCTCTCTCTCTCTCTCTTGTAATATACGGTTAACTCTTTACTCCTTTTCATATCATGATGGTTATAGAAGTACACTGGAACTTTATTCACACAAAAAGGGATGTCTGGTCTTGGGCAAATTTTGGGATATGAGGTCCAGTGACTAACTGGCAAAGACTTGATTCACTTGTTTATATTTGTATATGTATATATATATATATATATATATATATATATATATATATATATATATATATATATACTGTATATATACATACATACATACATATATATATGTATGTATGTATGTATGTATATATATATATATATATATATATATATATATATATATATATATATATATATATATATATATAAAGACAAAATCCATGAAAGAATGAGAATCAATGGAGTACTGCGAGGCCTTTCGACTTTTTGTCCTTTACTTAGCAGACTGAAGAAATATAAAAATAAAGCTCGTATAAATGACAGATGTGGATTACAAAGAAAAAAAATATGTACTCCATTGTTTCTCTTTCCTTCGTGGATTTTGTCTTTATTTATATATTCATCACGTTCCATATACATACATACATACATATATATATATACATATATATATATATATATATATATATATATATATATATATATATATATATATATATATATATAGAGAGAGAGAGAGAGAGAGAGAGAGAGAGAGAGAGAGAGAGAGAGAGAGAGAGAGAGAGAGCATGACATTACATAGTACCCTTGGAATGGTCTATGGTAGGATTTGAATTTAGACATTCATTCAATAGATCATGGCTTGATAATGGAAACCCAGTGTAAACATAGAGGAGGGAGAGAGATTGTCAGGTGCTTGTTAAGAAACAGTTGCATGGAAAATGACGGAGGACAGGAATAATAATAATAATAATAATAATAATAATAATAATAATAATAATAATAATAATAATAATAATAATAATAATAATTTAGTACTACTATTAATAATGTGGCGTATGTAATTTAATTTGCGAATGAAGTTGTAGAATTAAAATACATATGATCCTCGACGTATTTGCTAAGCTTATAAAACGCAAGCAAGCACTGATGATAATGAAGAATTTTATACTATTATATATTTAACATTGTACATTCTACCTTTTATTCTATATTTCATACAGTATTCTATATTTTGTATTTTATTCTATATTTAATATTCTATATTCTACATTTTATTCTTTACTTTACAAGCAAGCACGTCAAAGACAAAGACATATCCAATTACATATCCATGGGTACAAAGTCATGAGGTTAAAGAGAGAGAGAGAGAGAGAGAGAGAGAGAGAGAGAGAGAGAGAGAGAGAGAGAGAAAGGTGGAAATTTTGCAATCATCTCATAGGCTCCATGTGGGGACTTGACCACTCTGACCTCTCGTGTCTGGACCCTAACCCTTGCAACCCCAAACCTTGTAAAACCCATCTCCATTCCGACTTGCATTCCTGGAAGAGCCTATCGTGACGTCACGAGTGACGTAAAAGGTAGTGATGACGTCACGGGGTTCTGTCTTTCCCGACAAACGCCTGCTCAAGGATGTCACTCATATCTCATCCCGGGTATGTATAGTTCCCAACAGGACATTTCTCAAGGACTTTGAGTTTGGGTTTTCATT
>NC_089780.1:18930165-18960165 GCF_040412425.1 Macrobrachium rosenbergii
ATGATGTATACAAGGTGCTACATCCATGAAAGCTATTATTCGCTATAATTTTATATCATTAGACCATATGATGACTTGAAGTTGCTTCGTGATATTAGGAAAAGAACAAGTTGCTTCATCTGGCGGTGGAACAATGTCTCTCTTAGGGATTGCAGATGGTGAAAAAAATAGGAATGGAGGTCACAATCATTTATCTAAAAGGCGTGGTATTGAAACGGCCCTACGAGGATTTGATGAAGACTAAGTAAGATAAAAAAAAAAGATTCGTAAATTATTTCAAGGGGAAGAAAATGATGTAAGAAATTGAAGAAACATTTGATAAAGTAAGAGTAGGTTTTCATCTGCGTAGAAAAAAAAATACGAACACAAATTCGCATCGACAGAAGAACATCTGTAACAAAACAGCAACGTCAAAAAAATTCTAGGAAAAAATTAAAAGAAAAAAATCTCACCGCAATTTCTCCCTGGCAAGCTTTTCGTCACATCTCATTTGGGCATGGCACATCACGAAAGTGACCTGAGTACATGTTGGACTGGATATAAAGTATTCTAGGTCAAGTGTAATAAGGTATTGAAATTCCTGAGAAGAAATGAAGAAATATTGTAGAACATAAGTGAATCTAGAAGTTGTCACGGACGAATGATTCGATATACTGTAGATACAAAAATGATACTCGGCAAATGTTAGCTGTCATTCTCAGAGAGAGAGAGAGAGAGAGAGAGAGAGAGAGAGAGAGAGAGAGAGAGAGAGAGAGAGAGAGAGAGAGACACGAGAGTAATTCAGGGAAACATTTTTCTGCCGATCTTTAACATGCAGGTACTTCTATTTTTACTAGGGACTATGAAGCTTTCTTAACACATGCATATACATATATATACATATGTACTTATACATATATGTATATATATGTATATATACATATGTATATACATATATACAAACTTATATACATAACTCTAACTCATACCTTATTTACTACTTTAATCATATTTGGATTTCTTTATCTTGTATTGTTTGTCATTTTCCATGAAGTAATAATGACGACAATGGTAATACTTATCAAAAATCGGCATTTCATGGCTCTTATACACTATTTCATAAAAGGTTTTGTATGAAGGTACGAGTAATTGAGGAATGATATGTTATTAGTATCACTGATGATGACAAACAGTTTAAACTTAAGCATTTCTATTATTTTTATTATTATTATTATTAATAATATTATTATTATTATTAAATATACTGTATCTAACACTAAGATATACTCGCCATGCCGTTTGTAGAGATTATTATTATTATTATTATTATTATTATTATTATTATTATTATTATTATTACTAAACATACTTTATCTAACACCAAGATATACTGGCCATGCCGTTTATAGAGATTATTATTATTATTATTATTATTATTATTATTATTATTATTATTATTATTATTATTATTATTATTAAACATACTGTATCTAACACCAAGATATACTGGCCATGCCGTTTGTAGAGAATTTAATCACAATAAACACAATGCTACTATTACCACATCTCCCTGTTGTTTACGAAGTGTTATATCAAATATTGATGAATAAAATTTGAGATAAATAAACTGATATATCGACTGATAAGGTAAACAGCCTCATAACAGCATTACAGACGCAAATTCAAAACAGTCTATTATGAACGGAAAGGTCATTACCCATGAATATAAAATTTGGATATTCATTTTCCTCTATTAATAAATTTCGAAATTTAACAGGAATTTATGGTGTATGCGAATTCATCAGAATTTTTACTGGTTGTAGGGACCTTCCCAAAACTTTATTTTCAAATTCCCACAGCTGAACTTTTAGATTTTCAAAGCTGGGTTTCCTAAGGGATGCTTAGGGACCTTCCCAAAATTTATTTCCAAATTTCCGAAGCTGAACTTTTAGATTTTTAAAACTAAGTTTCTTAAGAGATGCTTAGGCGCCTTCCCAAAATTTATTTACAAATTTTCAAAGCTGAACTTCTAGATTTTCAAAACTAAGTTTCTTTAGAGATGCTTAGGGACCTTCCCAAAATTTATTTCTAAATTTCCAAAGCTGAACTTTTAGATTTCCAAAACTAAGTTTCTTAAGAGATGCTTAGGGACCTTCCAAAATTAATTTCCAAATTACGAAAGCTGAACTTTTAGATTTTTAAAACTAAGTTTCTTAAGAGATGCTTAGGTACCTTCCCAAAATTAATTTCCAAATTACCAAAGCTGAACTTTTAGATTTTCAAAACTAAGTTTCTTAAGAGATGCTTAGGGACCTTCCCAAAATTAATTTCCAAATTCCCAAAGCTGAACTTTTAGATTTTCAAAACTAGGTTTCTTAAGAGATGCTTTGGGACCTTTCAAAACTTTATTTCCAAATTCCCAGCTCTGAACTTTTAGATTTTCAAAACTGAGTTTCCTAAGGGATGCTTAACTATCCACAACTTTGGAAGCCAATCCAAAATCTTTGGTAGAGAGGAAGGCTATAACCACTCAGTGAAACAGTAAATAACTGGTATTTCAGAACTTCCAGAAATGCAAAAGTTAACTTTCAGCCATCCATTGGGAGCTTCAAAATTTCCAGAAAATAACTTCCATGCTTCCCGATGTAGGCTTCCAAACATCGAGCATTCCAGATTTCATTTCCTGACTGCGCCGTGACAGGAAAGCGTGACCAAAGATGGATGAAATTGCTGTAGCATTTCAGCACAGCTTTCTCTGTGAAACGGCTGTTGTCGGTCCGTCTGTTCATCTACTAGAGAAAGTGACTGCGGGCAAGATCCGACTTTTCCCTAGCGGGGAAGCCCTCCCGAAAAATAGAAGCAAGAAAAAAAAAAAAAAACAAGACAAACCTGAGCCATACCACTCTGGACACGTCGCGTATCCGACGAAGTCTACGAAGGAAATGGCGAGGCGAGGCCAGAAGTCCACTGTCGTCTGAGTTTTCTCAAGAAGAAGAAGAAGACGAAGAAGAAGAAGAAGAAGAAGAATAAAGGAAGAAAGAAGAGCGACTTCCATCCTACTCCAACCTTCAAGTTGCCAAGTAGTATTTCTTCATTACTGTTGAGCAGCTGATGTATTTTGCCACAAGAGACGTACAAATCGAATGTTTTAAATATTGACTGCCGTCATCTTTATCCTCAATGTGAACTGTCACCTACGTACTTGAAAAGCAAGCAAAAGGTGAGAGATATATGGCTGTGCCACCAAAGAAAGCCTTGACGTACTTCCACGACGGACCTGCCGGTTTTAATGTGACCTGCCGAGCAGAAACTGACCTTTCGTTCAGAATATTCTCTCCTCGGCAAATCTGAGCTAAAATGATTACCATGTGGTAGTTATTGATAGTCTAAGTGTGTGGCAGTTTTTCGTTAATAAAATAATCAGGATGTGTTAGTTATTTGATCAACCAATTTTTTTAATGAAAAGTTTTGTTGGTAAAAGAATTTTGCCTCTATAGATATTCGATAATTCTGGCGATAGAAAATTTGGATTTGATAATGATCAAATCGTCATGTTTTAATTACTTTTGTTCCTGATGAAGTAATTTGGTTCTGTGATTAAAATATACTCTAACAATCAGGAGCTTATTGATGAAATACTTGTCCAATTTGACGGATAATCATTTATCTATCTATTATGTTGATTGCTAGACTTATCTTATTTGTAATTTTGATGTGTTTTGTGAATCTGTAAGTTTATTGAATTTCTGATGTTGATACATGTAATGGACTTCGCAATATTTTCAGTACGTAATAATAATAATAATAATAATAATAATAATAATAATAATAATAATAATAATAATAACAATAATAATAGATGTAATGGACTTCGCAATATTTTTAGTATGTAATAATAATAATAATAATAATAATAATAATAAAATTAACATTTATTCTTGTTATAATTTTTGCTGTTGCCTACAACCACACACACACACACTATCGAACCTACAACCGTTAAAACGTCTGACCCCTAAAATCCAAACGGCGCCACATTGCCAATAAAGAAAGCCCTCCCAACGTAGGAGAGGGTCTCCTGTTACTTCATAAACATCACATAACTGAAGAGAAAAGGTTGGGGGGAGAGGGGGGGAGGTAGGAGGAAGAGGCCAGCCAGGAGGAGTCGTTTTCTCTCTCTCTCTCTCTCTCTCTCTCTCTCTCTCTCTCTCTCTCTCTCTCAGGAGGAAGAGCTGCCGTGGACGACGGCAGAGGGAGGCGTCCTTTGCCGCGTCCTTGCCGTCTACAGGCGTCAGGTGTAAACGTACACCGGCTGTGGTACCCACACAGACAGACAGACACACACGCACACACACACGCATACACTCTAACACGCATACACTCTCCCAGCTGACGCCTTATTGTGCAGCTGGAGGAAATGGTGGAATATTTCCGATTTATTGGCAGCATTCTCATGCGAGTGTATTAGATCTATACACTGATAAATAACTGGGAAAATATTATCTGTCTTCACGTCTGTTGGGATATTAAATGTTCTTGATAACTGTGACGACATTGATTTTCTAGGTAGTTTTGGGCATAACGGCTTTCTTCATAATCCTGTAACATTACTTTCTTGATAATATTTGGGACTTGCTATCTTGGCAATTCTCTCGCATCAGCTTTCTTGATAACTGTGGAGATAATTGTGGAAGACATTTGGTTTCTTAATGATTATAGGGGCATAAACTCCTCTGATAATTGTAGGGAAATTACTGTCCTTGATAACAGTGAGGGACATTGAATTTTTTTTTACGGTTGTCAAGATCCTTTTGATAATTGTTGTAAAATTAAATTCCATGATAATTATCGAGGAACAAGTTTATGCTTTATTTCATGACACGCATAAGATAGTATGTAAGAACATTTTGCAAGGGTTGGCTTCTAAAGGAAGTCATTTGCATATAATTGAGCTAGTTATGCAACTAGCGAAGAAAACAAGACGCAAAAATATATCGCTCTCATTTCAAAGTATATGCAGACCAAGATTTTGCATCCCGATTAACATACAACATAATGTTTACAATGTTGATAAAAAGACAGGCATACGCAGAGCTTTCCTTAGACATATTTGACACATAAGCTATCGGGTTAACCAAACTTCAAACGTCAGTTTTCATATACTTTTGTGTGTGTATGTGTGTGTGTGTCACCTATATAACTTGTGCCTACAGTGAAAAACACACAGTCATGTTCTGACAGGCAGATCACGCGGCTTTGAGATCATAACGGAAAAAAAAAGAAAACGGAAGATACGTACCGATAACATGGTTTCTTAATATCCTGATTTCCAGTCACAAAGGTAATGCATTTACCGAAGAGTATAACCATTAAGCTCAATATTGCTCAACTATTTATACGAATCTTTTCACCAAATTTGTGTTACATAAACATCACTGACTTGATACCAGTTAATTTGGGAATGAATATCTCTTTGCTTATTCTTTGGGGC
The DNA here is from genome assembly GCF_040412425.1 of Macrobrachium rosenbergii. Taxonomy (NCBI): domain Eukaryota; kingdom Metazoa; phylum Arthropoda; class Malacostraca; order Decapoda; family Palaemonidae; genus Macrobrachium; species Macrobrachium rosenbergii. Next base: position 18,935,636 of record NC_089780.1, read on the forward strand.
ACATTTATACACAGACAAGCAATAAACGATACAACTGCATTTAAATCACAAGAGTGGACGCGGTTTGTGAATAACATGTGACCTATAAGAATATTTCCTTATATACAAGTCTAGATGCCAAGTACACCCACTTCATTTCGACAAAAAAGCTTCGCTCAAATACACTTCAAGTGTACTTTGGTCGTGTATAATCACGCAGATGCACGCTTTCCTTGTAAGAAAAAAAAAGACAGTAAAAAAATAGCACGTTCCTATTTTCTATTTATTGTTTTCATTTTGAAAAAAAAAAAGAAATTCATTACCCTATTCTACAACTTATTAACACCAGTTTTTTCACTCTTGAAATTAAAATACATCGTTTATTTTAAGTCTTAACGTTTACCTAATCTAAAGCAGTATTTGAATACATGCGTAGTTTACTCTTCATTCTATATTCTTGAAAAAAAAAATTGATTGTTAAGAAATAGAGTAATGGGAATCGTATAAAAATATTATGAAGTTCATGATGTTATATTGCTTTGAGAGAGAGCAAAACTAAAGACATTCTTAACTGAATAAACGTTCTGATTTATTTTTTTTATCAACAATCGAAAAAGAAAGGGAAGAAAATTCGATTGATAAATTTCGTAGATTTTTTACATATCACCTTTTATCGAAACCAGGCATTTTCTCCTAATTTCCCACACGGAATTCCAACACTGTTCAAGATATTGCAATTTAGATAAAACAATGAAGCCTATATTTTAAAAAGACTGTAAGGGACAATTCAATGGCTTGGTCACTGTGAAAGACGTATTTTCAATTTCAGTAGAATGAGTGGTTTTAAAAACAAGCTCTAACTACTGGCTTCCCCAAAATGCAGGTAATATCGAAAATAAAATCTCAAATGGACGAGCAACAAATGCATAGGATTATTCTGTTATAACGTGGTGAAAGTCCACCAATTTCTTCACAAGTTAAGAGCATAACCAAAAAGAACTTATTGTTTGATCTTACAGACGATTTCCACGCTTCTAAAATTAAGCTTATCTCAGCTTCCTCTACAGCAATTGTCTGGGCATATTTCGCTCGTTAGTAATGCCTGCTTGATTCTTTACTGTTTTATTTAATAGCACGTCTCACAGTCACATAAAGATGAGGAAAAATAAATTCATTATCCAGTTACGAAAAAGAAAGTCAGTAATAAAAATGAACACAAAAAGACGAGGAAAATAAATTCATTATCCATTAAAAAAAAAGTCAGTAATAAAAATGAACCCACATTGCAAAGCAAAATCTTTAAGGAGACTTCGATGCACACAAAGTACCGATCCATACTCACCTTACAGCCGGTATTAAGGAGACTGTCAAAACCGCGAAATATCTTCGTTCTGAGTAATTCATATTCATTGCACACTTATGGAAGAAGCAGAAGCATGAGCAGAGGAAGGAGAAAAAGAAGAAGAATAATAATAAGAAGAAAAAGACTTAACACACAACGAACTTGAGCGTCGTTCATCCAAAATTACATTATGAAAGTTCCCGAAGCCCTCTTTTGGAATTTACGTCTCCTACGATCACATGGCTCTCCGTCTCGACGTAACCAACTAAGCAACAGTTAGTGCACACTCCCACAGGTCTCTCTCTCTCTCTCTCTCTCTCTCTCTCTTTCTCTCTCTCTCGCTCTCCTACCTCGTCGCCCTCCGCCGGCCCAACCAGCGATGATGACGTATTTTCGACGATAAAGGAAGAAGGCACGAGGTACTGGTACTCGTGGGGAGGGGGAGCGGGGAGAGAGAGAGAGGGGGGTTGGGGAGGAGTGCAAAAGGGGGTTTGTGACTTAGGGCCCATGGATTCCCGACATTCCTTCTACATCCACTTCTTTTTTTCGTACTTTTATATAACCTTTCTCCTCTGCTCTCTCTCTCTCTCTCTCTCTCTCTCTCTCTCTCTCTCTTCTTGTACCTTGTATCATGTTTAAGAATTTGTCTAAGATTTTCTGGTCTGACCCCAAAAATTCCTAAGAAGTTTTTCATGGTTACGCTTCATTTTTATTAAATATTTTTCAAGATTCTATTTTTTTTAAGAAGTTAATTCCAAAGATTTTGCATGTGTTTCCTAGTCAGCCAGGAAGCATTTGTTTATCTATTAATTCAATAATCAATTTTACTTCCACACCTAACTTTTTTCTCTGTCTACTAACAGGAATGTTATCTACTTCCTGTTCTTATTTCAATTTTTATTATAAGTATCTGATGTATTTCATATTTATCTTCTTGTGATATACATCATCACTTATCTCTGAATATTAGTGTTATCATTATTCAAATCCCTTAATCTTACACGGGATACAACGTTCTTCATACCTCTTCTAATCCTGCATCGCTTCCACCCCTTCTCCTTTCTTTCTCTTGAGGCACCACCCAAAAGATTTCCATCGCCCGCCCTTCCCCCCCTTCCCATTACTACCCCATGGGGTCCTACCTCCTTAAACCCCAGCCCTATATCCTCCTTTCCTCCAAGAGGCGCCAGGAATCCGCGGGGTTCTGCCTTTCTCCCACGCCCACTACCTGGTGAGGCGTCCTTGTGGAGTCTTCAAGAATTCCCCAGCCCGACCTGTTTCCTCTGGTATACCCCAAGACAGAGAGAGAGAGAGAGAGAGAGAGAGAGAGAGAGAGAGAGAGAGAGAGAGGTTCAATGCCTGTTGCTCTCGAAACTTCAGACATTGATTTGTAAATGTTCATCAAGTATTGAAGCTTCTGCAGACATACATAATGTCATTGTTTCATTACTTTTTTTTTGAAATTTTTAAATTTTTGATTACTCAGGTGATGATTATTGTCCTATATAATGTACAGAATGATGAATCTCAAACGTAGATGAGAAGTACGGGATCTGTTGCATACACACAGTGAACAATATGAATACATGTATTTTATCTTTCATTTAACTGGAACTCGAAACAGCGTGGAATACACGCAAATTCATTAACAAATTCTTTACTTTAGAAACTACATGATAAAACCACACACTCCATATTGAACCATTCCAGAGATTGTCCTTTTTGTTATAGAATATGTTGTTATGATGTTTAACATAGAGACCCTATACTTAATTATCAATGAATATTACACTATTAAAACATATTGAAATATTATAGATTGTTGAACACATCAGAGTTATGTAAACCTTTTGCTCATTTGAACTGGAGACCAATCTGCAATTTCTTGACCAACGAATTCGATGGGATGTTAAAGAAAGCCTAACGTATTTGGCCCGGATATTGGGCATATGAATCATATATGGAAGCTCCTTTACAAGCACATTGAGGTCACAGAACTACCGTCGTCTCCTGAAGGAAGCTTGAAGCTTTGAAGTCAAGACTTCTTTTTATTTATTTTCATTTTAATTAGGAAAAAAATCATCGACTCTTTTTTTTTTTCATTTTGCTGTTGTTTAATACAGGAAAGAAAATTTTCTTGTATTAAGAATCCTCTCCTCCATGCAAGAAGCTTCAGATCTATTACTCTCAGGGACGAAATGTTTAAAGCACATAAAAAAAAAAACAGAAAAAAGAAAACATCCCAACTCATAATAGTCCGCCCGTGGGAAACATAGCGGTACTGGTCTTAATTAATGTTTAGTTTTCGCACGGATTTAATTAAATTTTATTCTGGAGGAATATTTATTTTGTTCTGTTCTTTGTACATTGAGATTTCTGCTTTTTGTGTCTGATGGATTTTCTGTGCGTATAAGGGAATATTTTCTTTTCAAGTAGCCTACCATTAAAAGGATCAGTCATGATTCATAAAAAAAATATAGTATTTCGTAATGAAAAATTTACTGTAGGGCCATTATTTATATGTCTCTGTGATTTTGTTATTTAAAACATTAATATTTCTATGGGAAGTTATATATACATACATATATATATATATATATATATATATATATATATATATATATATATGTATGTATGTGTGTATGTATGTATGTATGCATTTATGTATGTATGTGCGTTTGTGTGTATGCTCTATTGTCCAGTTATTGTTTAATTTGGATACCTTTTTAAGTGTACGCCAACGAGGCAGTCTGGAACAATGTACCACAAATATGCCATTCCAGCAAAGTTTATATCAATGGGTTCATTCATGTAGTAAATTATGGCGTTGATCTCATACATTGAGAGAGAGAGAGAGAGAGAGAGAGAGAGAGAGAGAGAGAGAGAGAGAGAGAGATGCCGAGCAACTTCTCCGATTTATAATCCAGTGCGGTGACAGCTTGATATGAATCACAAAAGTGGTCCTTTTACTCTCCGAGCACGTTATCAATTCATCGAGGGATGAATGAATTATCCGAAAATAGTCTGCTTATTCAAAAGCGTTTGTATCGACTTCCTGTTCTGAAGTTCGTCCCTTAAATTCTCTAGCTTCCAAATACTTTTATTAAAGGAAGTAAACTGTATTTGCTTAGTTCTTTTTTATAGAAGGCAGTCAGAAAATATTTGGAATGCACCATTCTTTGCCTGAAGATTCATTTGTGTATAAGAAAATATTTTCATATCCAGTTTATAATCAGGCAAAAAATCACTGTATTTGTTATGCCTAAAGTATGCAATTTTCTTGGGCGCCTGAGGGTAAGTTTGCCCCATGATGAAAGTTCATTGCAGATTGATTATACTGGAAAGCTACGGATAGTGGAAAATATTCCAGCTGATGTTATCTCATTGTATGATTATTTCACTTTATTCTAAATTCTATCTCTATTTCTGTATCTATGAGAGAAACAGAGAAAATAAGCCTGTTGCTGTTTTTCCAAGCTTCTTGACAGACCACCTTCGTCCAGATGACTATGTGTTCACCTCATCTCTTCATAACCGATCATATCTTACACAAAGACACAGACTGAATTCCAGGATGGACAGTTCCAAAGAATGACCAAATCTTTCCATTCCTTCCAGAGTAGAGATTCACAGGGGTCGTTCTACCCGGCAGTGAGTCACTTTCTCGGATCGGCGCCACGAAGTCGACACGCGGCTAAGACTTCGGCGATGTGAGTTTGTTTGGGTCTCTTGAGGAATGACAGCTATGTTCAGCTTAACCCCCACCGCCCCCACTCCCAACCACCATCTGCGTTCTCCCCAAACCCCAAAATACAACCGCCTACCCCGCTGGATTCTACGTTCATATGCTAAGTCTGCATTTTTGTCAGCGCTAGAAAGAAGATGGATGTCTCCATTACTTGTTCCTTGAAACATAGGTCTAACACTCATCAGGTAGGACATCGTGAACAAACCAGCAACTTCCTGTCATCCTCAGAGTCAAGATGACATTTGCAAGGCCATTGAAGAAGCGGCAGCGCCGCAGAGGGCTGCGGGGAGACCAAGAGCTCATATGAAAAGCGCGCTCCGCCTTCCAGCCGCAGTTTCTTACTAGAGCTCGTCCGAGCAAGTGGTCCAGGAACGTTTCCAGACTTCCAGTCTCTCTCACACCACACACTTGGCCAGAACGTTTGGACTTAGTGTTTATTTTTTTGTCAGTTTCCAAGAGATCGATTTTCAAGCTAATACCCTTCAAGATGGTTGTAGCCATGAAGGCCCTTGTGGTGCTCGTTTTGGGCACCGTCGTCAGTGGCTCTGCAATCCCAATTTGGGAACTTCTAACTCAGGAAGAAAAGGTAAGGCTCTTCCCATTTTATCTAGACCAAAGAAACATACTTTGACCAACACATGAAAAAAAAAATTGCTTTGACTCCTTTCAGTCAGACATTTAGAGTTTCATGATTCAAAGATACATTCTGACCTTCAGTTCTTATTGATTTGACCTTAAATTGTTACTGATTTTGAGAAATCTGACAAAGTATTTCCTCATTGCAGATGGGGCGACTAATGTACATCTTCATACACCTTGTTGACCAGTACTGCAAGGACTCGAGTATTCCAGGTGAGTGTTGATGAATATTATTCATCAAATTTTACATTCTTTAGTTAGCAGTCTTGACAAATGAATTTGCCATATTATTTGATTCTTGAACTGTTCACTTAATCAAAGTGTAGTCTTCACATTAGATGCTGCTGTGATATTTTGTTGCAAAACCTTTCTTTTCATGCAAATTCGTTGTGTGGTCCAGTTTAGATTAACAATGTTAAGACTTTTAAGGACTGTGGGGAATTATTAGTAGGAATTAATCAAAGACGTTTGCCGAACTTGATTTCATTAAAGAGAGTTCACTCAGAAACAAATACCATAAACCGAAAGACTAGAATTTGATTTCGTTGGGGGGTAATTGAATCAGTGGTAATGGGTATCAAGTTATCAGCCAACCACAGAAAAATTAAAATTGGGATGAAACAAAATCTTAGATTTGACAAGTCACTTTACAAAGACAAACAATTTCGTTAAAGAAGGATTGGAACCCTGATATTTTTCACACCAAATATCATATATATATATATATATATATATATATATATATATATATATATATATATATATATATATACACATATGTGTATGTATGTATATAATTCACCAACTGCAACTAACCTTAGGCGTTCAACAAAAAAAAAAGTTTCAATTATGGATCAAGAAGCAAGGAAGAAGTGTTGCGGGGAGAATATGATTACTGACAGAAACTGGATTGCGGGCGGGGGTCTCTCTCTCTCTCTCTCTCTCTCTCTCTCTCTCTCTCTCTCTCTCTCTCTATCAAGTCCGGGTTTAGCTGAAGGTCATCATCATCATCATCATCAGGCGAACTAATATTCTCTCGAGTGACGAATGGTATCTAGAGTTTTTCTTTTTGCAGCTTTGTGTTCTGGGCTGTTTTTTTTTTTTTCAAAGGAGTACTTTGGAGTGATGTAATTTTGTTCAAGGGCTACTAATTCATGAGAGAGAGAGAGAGAGAGAGAGAGAGAGAGAGAGAGAGAGAGAGAGAGAGAGAGAGAGAGGAAAATAGATCTATGAGTTACAGTTAATTGCAGGAACTTACAGACAGACAAGTAATGAAAAAAAAGATATATTTTCTGGTTAGGAAGGCAGACAGAGAGAGAGAGAGAGAGAGAGAGAGAGAGAGAGAGAGAGAGAGAGAGAGAGAGAGAGAGAGAGAGGGAGAGAGAGAGAGCATAACTGGATAGAAGTCTAGAAGAACTCTTAGGCAAGATAAACCAGTCGGTTAATAATCACAAAAAGGAGTTCATGACTCCCTTAATTAGATTTGTGAGTTCTTTAAAGCACTTTACAGTTATGTCAAAAACCCTTCCTTAACTTTATACTGCTGATTTGCCGGCTGGAAAATCCTTTAAAATTCCTCGTCGACTACAGACTTCTTTTGGGGGGGAGGAAAGAAGTCTTTAGAGGGAAGGAGAGAAGTCTTTGGAGGGAAGGAGAGAAGGCTTTGGAAGACAGGAGAAGTCTTTGGAGGGAAGGAGAAGAGAGAGAGAGAAGTCTTTGGAGGGAAGGAGAAAAGAGAGAGAAGTCTTTGGAGGGAAGGAGAAAAGAGAGAGAAGTCTTTGGAGGGAAGGAGAAGAGAGAGAGAAGTCTTTGAAGGGAAGGAGAAGAGAGGTCTCTGGAGGAAAGGAGAGAAGACTTTGGAAGACAGGAGAGAGGTCTTTGGAGGGAAGGGGAAGAGAGAAGTCTTTGGAGGGAAGGGGAAGAGAGAAGTCTTTGGAGGGAAGGAGACAGGTCTTTAGAGAGGAGAGAAGTCTTTGGAGGGAAGGAGAGAAATATTTGGAGAGAAGGTGAAAGGTCTTTAGAGGGAGGGAGAGAAGTCTTTAGGGGAAGGAAAGAAGTCTTTGGTGGGGGAAAGGGAGGAGGGGGAGACATAGGGAGGAGCTGCATAGCTGGATTGGCGTCTTTGGAAAATTTAGGTTGGAAATTTTTACTGTCGACCTTTGCTATCCGCTCCGAAGGTCTCTCGCTGGATGATGGGTATTTCCAAAGGTTTAAGACGACGTCGGTTGCCAGTTTCTCCTTTTCTCGTAAAGTCTCGTCTCGCGCGCCATTTCTCTTCGCGCTGTTTTCTCTCCAAATGTTTACGGTCAGAAGGACCTTGCCGGGTTTAACATCTCGGTAATTACCTCCCTCTAATATTTTCTACAGCCTTATTCGTCTAATCTTAGGAGTAGCTTTCTCTCCCCCAGCAGCTTTCTTCAGTTTTTTTTTATTTATTCTTTTGTCTAAGTCTCACTCTCCGCTGTTGCCATATTGCAGTCAGGTTTTGGAAACGGCTGGTAGGGGTATCCTTATTTAGTTCGGATTAGAAGTGTTTTTTATAGTTAGGGCGTAGTTGCTAAGGGAAGAGAGACAGCACGCAATTGGGAGTTTCCTTAGCGATGGGACCTGGCTTTATTCCTTATTTTTCATGATAATTTTTTAAAGGAAAACTTTAGACTTCGCCTTAACCTGTTGTCTGTATTCGCTGGAGTGCAACACATTGCTGAAGACCCGTTCCACTAGGCCTAACATTTGTCAGAACTGTAGACATATCATTTACTTTTACAATAATTCCTATATTGAAATGTCTCATGGTAATTTCATTATACAGTTTATACATTGAGTAGAGTTATCCACAAACTGACCACCGCGTTCTGGAAAATTACAACCCGACTCAACCAGTTTTCTCTTCTTTCCAGATTGCCAGAAAGTCTTGACCCTGTATGGAATGTCCAATCTGGTGAACGAGGAGGAGCACTCTCTGGACTATATGGACCCTTACCAGAGGGATTCCCGCAGCATCATCTGGGAGAAGGTCATGAAAGGCGATTTCAAACTTCCTTCTCACAAGACTTTCTACCCTGATGATGGCGTCGGCCCAGTCTCTGCTGATGATGAAGGTTGGTAGCTTTTGAAGGCATTGTTCTGTTGACTTCCCTTTAGAAAATCTTCTATTAATAGTAAGACGTAGGGTTAACGGATGATATTTCATACTAGAAGCAGCTTTAACTGCTGGATAAACGTCTAGACATCATAGTCTAGAAGTAAAGACTGACAACAGATCCCTTGTGCTAAAAACTGTTGAACAGTGCATCTTAGCAACTGGTTTAGAACTACCTTCAGGATGACTAAGCCATTAATTTTCATTGTAAAAATACTTATTGTCTTCTCCCTTTTCTTTTGACAGATTATGATCTTGTGAACGAAGTCCAAGACAGACCTTACTACCCCAACCAACACAAGGCTGTCAACGACCCCCATCCTTACGCTGTGCGTGTGCCAGCTCCCGCCAAAATTGCAGCAGCCTATGCCGCCGCGAACTCCGACGCGTCCAACAGCCATCCATATGCCGTTCGCGTCGCTCCTGAGGTCACCCCTCACGCCCCAGGACCCGTGGGCATCAAGGCTAGTGCAGACTTCGAGCCAATGATGACCGAGAGTCGAGTGTCTTCCGCTTCGGTAAGACGCATCTTGCCAAACTCGAACTCGGCAACTAACCGCTTCCTGATGCGCACCAGAAGATCCGCAGAGATGTTTCCCGAGGAGGAAATGGAAGCTCTTCTGGCGCACGTCCTCAGGAAGTGAAGAGGCCCTTAGACATTTCCTGATTTAGCTTGTATACCACTTCCTTCTTCCCTTCCACCTTTCTTCGCCCACTCTGTCATCTGCCGTACAAAGATTCGACAAGGAACGCATGACTGCAAGAGTTATCACTTGTGATTGAGTCTGAAAAGTCTCTCTCTCTCTCTCTCTCTCTCTCTCTCTCTCTCTCTCTCTCTCTCTCTCTCTCTCTCTCTCTCTCTCTCTCGAGTAAGAAGTTAACTAACTCTTCAAAGAACCATTTCTTTCAAGAACTGAGGCAAGACTCGTTGCAATTATAACGTTGGAGTGCAGTGTTCCAATTTCTATAAGAGGCTTGTAGACTTAATGCTTTTCTCCCCTGTGTATTTAAGAGGCGAACTTTGTTGGTGTACATAGAAGTGTAAATAGTATTTATGTCTAGTGTTTATCTAGTCAGTTACGAGACGGTGGCTCCTTAATTATGTGTGTGTAGGCCTACGAAGTTCTTTTTTTTAATATCACCTGACTTCGTGAGCTACAAATATCAATATCACTATTGTAAACTTTCCCTCCCCGGTGCTAAGTTATCATTGGTCAAAATCATTTTAGCATACATACATTAGATTGTGATCCATACAGTTCTACAATTTCTACAGTTGAATTCCCAAAATGTCAGTAATTCAGTTTGTGTAGTCTGTCTGCATCACAAGCCAGCGTCTGCCCGTACGAGAAAGAGGCTACCGATTCTCGACATGATGATTATAATGACTTGTAACCACCTGTTGTTCATCTCATTGTATCTGATCTCGCGTTGATCGTCACAACCCACAACATAATCACATAATCACCGTCATTGTTGTTATTATTATCCGTCATCCCAAAATTCACTCACTCTCTGCAAACCGGATTCTATTTCTTTTTGTTTTCCTCTTTGCATCATCATAATCATTATCGCATTACTGTTATTCATGTGAATATTGTACAAAATAAAGTGATTTCTTGAGAACCTGGTTATCTTTGTCCATTCTACCTTTACTGTGTTACTTAAATTCAGGTGATATATTTCGCCATCATTGAAAGATGAAGGTACTTTTGATAATCTATGAAAATAATGCACAACCCATCTTGGGTGAGGGAGAATAAAGCCAGTTGTTTGACAACGGTTTAAGCAGAAATGAAAGAGAAACGGGTAGGGGTTTTCAAAACAGAAAGGAAAGAAAAACGAGAAAGTACACTTAAACCAGTTTTAAAAACAGGAAGAAGGCCAGTCGTCACTGAATCTGTAGGAGAAGCGTACAGTTAATGAATTATCAAGAACAAGAGGGAAATGTAAACAATGGAATGAAATAGTTGGAAGAATTAAAGAAAATTATCTGGGTTCCAACTATTGCTTATTTTTAAAGGAATCAAAGTAAAAAAAAAGACTGTTGAAATAAAAACACTCAATGAGATATTAGAACAATTTCAAGAAAGCCATTGAAATAGTAACATTCTATTGAGGGTTTAAAGCAATTTTTAAAATGTTTGAAATGGAAATATTTTATTGAGAGAGTCAAACATTTTCACTCAAATAATCTTGCTATTTCGTTGCAGTGAAGAAGAAATGGCTGGAAAAAACTGCTTCGTAATGGGACTCTAAAAATCAGACCCACTTTGTACCCTGGATTACACTTTCTCAATTCATCGAGAAGACATTCTTTCATTGCAGAAATCCTCGTAACCATTTTAATCCTCCGATTTCGCTATGCTTCCTTGATTTTACTTTTTCTTATTACAGTCGGGCCTGGTCTGATAAAGGGGACATTGTGTTACCTTCCGAAAATGCCATTTGATCCAGGGCAAGGGAATTTTTCATATCCATCTGATAAGCATCTCTCTCTCTCTCTCTCTCTCTCTCTCTCTCTCTCTCTCTCTCTCTCTCTCTCTCTCTCTCTCTGCTCTTGAAAAGATTGTTGGGACAAATTCAGTGACAAGAAAGTCCTCTGAATGTGTTACCTTCCGAAAATGTTTGATCCAGGGCAAGGGAACTTTTCATATCCATCTGATAAGCATTTCTCTCTCTCTCTCTCTCTCTCTCTCTCTCTCTCTCTCTCTCTCTCTCTCTCTCTCTCTCTTTGCTCTTGAAAAGATTGTTAGGACAAATTCAGTGACAAGAAAATCTTCTGAATGGTGGAAATTCATGAAAATTCAAATTCACAAAATTAATGTTTAAATTATTTTTTATCCATCCATAAATAGAATATGGAATTATTTTTTTCTTAAAGATCTGAAATAAGCTCTTGAACGCTGAACCACTCACATGATAGTCATCAATGAAAGGTATAAAATCTTTTGAATTTACAAACTGAAACTGGTTTATTCCATTCGCTTTTGTTTTCAATATGAACTGAAGGTGACCTCTAAAATTGTTTATTTGTTTTCCTAATGTAATTTTTGAGTACGTTTTGCCAATGCATCGTACTTGCAATTTATCAAGTATATTATTATACTGCTGCGTATTTTATAGCTCAAAAGTTTTTGATAGCGAAACGCACATGATCCGTGTTACACGCACAAGAAATAAATATATGGATGCTCATTGCTTTTTGTGGTAGAGTACCTAATGAGTAATTCCTTGTAAATTAAAGTTTTTTCGATTCTTATTTCCAGTATCTACTCACCATAGAGAATTTGAAAATTATAGGCCTTGAAGAATTTGAGTCTCCTTTGATATAAGAGTTTCTTCAGCATAATTTTATCAGTTAAAAATTCTCTCATCTTCGAGGACAAATGACTAAATAAAATACGCGCGAAAACTATTAAAGATCAGGTTTTACTAATTAAGACTACGTCTAACTTTACTTAGCCTAGGTGCCCGAAAGGTCATCGATTCCAAAACCCGTTCACATTACCTCTTTCTCTCTCTCTCTCTCTCTCTCTCTCTCTCTCTCTCTCTCTCTCTCTCTCTCAGGCTTTACTATTTCTCTTTGAAACTGAAAAGACTACATCAAACTTTACTTAGCCTAGGTGCCCAAAAGGTCATCAATTCTAAAACCCGTTCACATTACCCCTCTCTCTCTCTCTCTCTCTCTCTCTCTCTCTCTCTCTCTCTCAGGCTTTACTATTTCTCTTTGAAACCGAAAAGACTACACCTAATTTTACTTAGCCTAGGTTCCCAAAAGGTCATCGATTCTAAAACCCGTTCGCATTACCTCTCTCTCTTTCTCTCTCTCCTCAGAAGAAGAAGTGCAAGGGCTCTCGAAAAAAAAAAAAAGATGTCCAGCCGGCTAAACGGTCTGTGCATAAAGCAGTGTGGCGGACTACAGCCTCCTCCTCACTCAGGACGAGAAGTCGAGAACAACCCGATCTCCATATAAGGCAAGGACCCCGTAATCAGGTGGGACAGGGCGCATAGTATAGAGAGCTGGCACGTCGCGAATCAGCCATCCTTGCCAATGCGGTCCAGCGCGAGGACCAGCAGCGTCTCTCTCGTCGGCGTCTTCCTTCGGCACGCAAGGTTATGAATGTGGTTGGGTTCATACGATCCCCCTGCGGTGTCCCGGGGCCTCGGAGTCGGGCGTACTTGCGGTTAATTGAAATTCCGACTTTCGTTGACATCGGTGGATGGGTTGGTTGGTATGTCTGGGTATTTCATGGTACTCTTACCTGGTTGTGCTGAATGAAGAAAGGGGTTTGTTTGTCAGGTAAGCGGTCGTGAGTTGGTTTTCCTCGGCCGAGATCGAATTTGGGCAATGGTCAGTTATTCATCTACATGAAAAGACAGAGAGGCTTTAGACAACTGGCCTTTCAACACGACCTTTTGGATATTCATCCGACCGAAGACGGTAAGCGGCCGTATATCGTTTTTATTCGTCCAAGATCAAATTTGGGCGCTGTTTACTTCTTCTTCTACATGAAAAGACAGAAGCTTCAAGTAACAGATCTCTGTTACCACGACCTACCAGCATATTCATCCCACCAAAGACTAGCATAAATAATTATATCCTTGTCATTGCTCACAAACTCAATTGGTTGGTTTGCTGAGCGAGATAGAACCGGATTTCCTCACGAAAACAGAATGAGATTCCATCGTTACGTAAAAGCGTAAATCCTTCAAATATTTCTCCATGCATAACTGTCTATCCAGGCGCTATTAAGACGGCGATTCTCATGAATTTAAAAGAAGAAGAAGAAGAAGAAGAAGAAGAAGAAGAAGAAGAAGAAGAAGCAGTAGCTGTGTTGGAAGCGACGAGGACTACGACCTTCATTTCTTCGGTATAGTATGTTCATGTCTCCCTGTTTATTCTCTTTACGTGTATTTATGTTTATACATTCGTTTAAATATTTCAGTATTTTTGTTGATTACTTTTTCATAGTTGGGTGCTCGTCGCCGGAAGTTGAACATATAATTTTATACTGATTGCGTAACAATATTTGATTGTTCTCGTTGAAAACAACAATTGGAGAATTGTGTTCTAGATTCCGTATGTTTATCAAAGAATGAAAAAAAAATTATTAATTAGATAAGTACTATGAAAAAAAAAAAAAAATTCCTCAAAGATTATTTAGTTAATGTGCCTCGCACGGAAAACCCCATTTGTCGGTGCTGCGTCTCAGCGTAGACTCGGTATTCTGAAAAGGCTGCGGCGCTGCGTCTCAGCGTATACGGTGTTCTGAAAAGGTTACACCTTCAAACAAAACGTTCGTTACTTTAATCCGATCACAAAGATCGAAGATGAAAAATGTAAAACTTTAAGGTAATAAAGTTTATAGATATCTTCAAATATCAAAATAAATCTCTAAGTAATACAGGATTCCAAAGAAACGAGTTCATTGCCCTGATCAGATCATAAGTATTATTTTTTTCCTAGAATAAAAACTTCGAAATAAAGAGTAGGCCTACTGGCACCTTCAACATACAAGGCTGAAAGATTAGACAATATAAAACCTCATAATGGGTTTTAATTTTCTGTAAAAGGAAGCTATTGAGATGGTTCTTCGTCTGTCCGTCCGCCCTCAAATCTTAAAAACTACTGAGGCTAGAGGGCTACAAATTGGTATGTTGATCACCCACCTTCCAATCATCAAGCATACCAAATTGCAGCCCTCTAGCCTCCACAGTAGTTTTTACTTTAAGGTTAAAGTCCGCCATGATCAGTCGCCTGGCACCGCTACAGGTGCTAACAACGCAGGCCACCACCGGGCTGTGGCTGACAGTTTCATGGACCGCGGCTGAGAGTTTCATGGGCCGAGACTGAGAGTTTCATACAGCATTATACGCTGTACAGAAAAACGATTGCGCCGAAGAAACTTCGGCGCATTTTTTACTTGTTTATAACTTCCCTGAATCCCAACAGTGAAATCGTTAACTTCCAGACAATAACTTCAAACCGTTATTCCATTCACACTTCTCGAGAGAGAGAGAGTGTGACTGCAGGCAGCTCTATTCTGCCTGACACCTTTTCCCATTAATTCTGAGAAGAAGAAGAAGAAGAAGAAGAAGAAGAAGAAGAAGAAGAAGAAGAAGAAGAAGAAGAAGAAGAAGAAGGTGCTGGAGAGATCGACACGCGGCGATTAAGTGTTATTGGGGGGTGGGAAAAAAAATTCACACGGTTTCTCTTTTCTCTTTCTGTTACCCTTAAAAGTTCCCGGGGAACTTTCACTCGTAACTCGTTTTTTTTTTTTGTTCTTCTTTTGTTTTCACCCTGAATTGGCGTTTTATGCGCAAAGGGGTTCCGCGAATTCAAAAGAGGAGTGATCGTCAATCAGATTCGAAAGCGAATGTATGCAATGGTGAAAATGCTGAAACTGCATTTATTACTTGGTTTCTTTTTTCGTTATGTATGTATGCATGTCTCTCTCTTTCTCTCTCTCTCTCTCTCTCTCTCTCTCTCTCTCTCTCTCTATATATATATATATATATATATATATATACATATATATATATTTATATATATTCTCTTTCTCTCTTTCTTTCTACACACACATACAAACACACACACACATATATGTATATATATAAATATAAATATATATATATATATATATATATATATATATATATATATATATATATATACACACACACACATATATATATATATATATATATATATATATATTTATATATATATATATATATATATATATATATATATATATATATATATATATATATATATATATGTAGAAAGAAAGAGAAAGAAAAAATATACATATATATGCATATACCTGTATATATTCTCTCTCTCTCTCTCTCTCTCTCTCTCTCTCTCTCTCTCTATATATATATATATATATATATATATATATATATATATATATATATATATATATATATATATATATATATATATATATATATATATATATTTGCCGGACTGAAGTTCGATCCAAAAGGTTTTGAGAGGCGTTAGGAAAAAGGCCTCGTTGGTATTGTCTTATAATAGAACATAGAAGTTGATTCATTCAACAGGTTAAGAGAGAGAGAGAGAGAGAGAGAGAGAGAGAGAGAGAGAGAGAGAGAGAGAGAGAATTAAGCTTCACTAAGGTCATTAAATACTGAAAGTCACAGCCTCGTACCGAAGTGGTCGATATAACATATAAAACAGTAACCTTGTATTTTCTCGGTTTTAAGTTTTTCAACTACCCTTCTTACACCCTCAAATGATACCTTCACAACCAGTCAAAGGTTTAATTTAACCTATTGAATGAATAAACTTCTATATTCTATTATAAGACAATACCAACGAGGCCTTTGTCCTAACGCCTCTCGAAACCTTTGGGACCGAACTACAGTCCGACAAAGAAACAAAGCAAAAATACACGAATGAAACAAGTAGGAGGGACTTATCCTTATCAGTCTTCCTTTGGGACTTCATGATGGCATGCAGCTCGCGTCCCAAAAAGGAGTCATAAACGATAAGTGCCAGGACGCCAGCAAATGTCATAAACTTGGAATCCCACCTTGCACGTACTTGAGAAAGATCGCAATGGTTTATTACTCCTTGTTGCTGAGGAGAGTTGAGGATGCATTTACTTGGTCCTTCTCTCTCTCTCTCTCTCTCTCTCTCTCTCTCTCTCTCTCTCTCTCTCTCTTCTTCCGAGAGTTGAGGATGCATTTAGCAGGTCCTTCTTTCTCTCTCTCTCTCTCTCTCTCTCTCTCTCTCTCTTTTGTCGTAGGAGAATGGTCGGATACAACCTAGTCTTGGTTTCGGTTACATAAAACAAAGGCTAGTAAATGGACTCAAAGATAATTTTTGGATAAACACGTACATATATGACATACCTCCTTTCTTACTCAAGATTAAAGAGGTAATAATTTTGTTCTCTCTCTTTTCTCTCTCTCTCTCTCTCTCTCTCTCTCTCTCTCTCTCTCTCTCTCTCTCTCTCCCTCTCCCTCTCAGGTAATGTTAGGAGACAATAAACTGCAGATGTCCGGTATATCGGAGTGACCCAAGAAAGCTCATTCAGTGCGAGAAAGAACTTTATCTGCTCGTCTGTTTATCTTTTGAAAAAGTTCTTGAAAAGGTTCTCATTGTGAGAGCTCTTGAGAAAGTTCTTATTGAGAAAGTTCTTCTCGAAAAGTTCTGCGTAGTGATTGTGGTTTTCTGGGTCACTCAAGGTTCGTATTTTGATGAGTTAGGTTGGTTTAAAACATATGTTTCTGTCTATAACTTATATATTTCACCTAGTTTAAGTTCCCATACGTGAGTCGTTCTTTCTGTATTGAGCTTGAATTTTAGTTTTTAACTTCTTGAGTCCCCTATGATAAAGCTATGCCTTCAAACGCGGGTGAAGAATAAAATATGAAACTATATATCATCTCCTCTTAACCATATATATATATATATATATATATATATATAAACCCCTATTATATATATATATATATATATATATATATATATATATATATATATATATATAAACCCCTATTACTAACAGCATTTAAAGCAATTAACATCCCAAGAGAGCCAGTGAATTTCGTCCACACAAAAGCATCCCTACTTTGAGATGACTGATCTCTCGTATCAGCATCCTTAATAACATGTCTTAGCCAATGGGACAGACGCCGTGATTTATGGCCGTAATCCGTCATACTTATTTTGAAGTTTCATTATGGTAACTGTAATCGTTCGTTAGGTGGTTATCGATGGCGGAATTCCATTTAAGAACGTAAAAAAAAAATAATGCCGGATTAAAAATGCGATTATGATTATATTGTTTTTCTGTTTAGTTTCGTTCAGTTTTTTTCTAAAATTAGCATTAATATTCATTTTAACAGCTGGACATAATGGCCTAGAATTTCTTTTCTGCTCTTGATTTAATATTTGTATTTGTATTTAGAGTTTTTATAAATCACAGGTGGACAATTTTAATTTTTAGATTTCTTTATTTTCACCTGAATAAGACTATATTTGATTAAGTGTTTTGAGCTCAGAAGTATGTAGAACAAATTCCAACAAGCAATAATAATTCATTTACAGTTTTGTAAATTAATTCTATTGCTTGCAGTATCTTTACTGAATTGCTATTACTTGAGTATCTTAATAAAACAAAGTTAATTATTTTAAATGATTAGTTCGAAAAACGACGACAGAACCAAATATGACGGATATATTAACAGCACAAAAATTGGTTAGAGGGATTCTGGATATTTATCTCAGATGAACAATAAACAGAAGAAAAAGGGAAGACAAAAAAGCCCAGTTGAGAGAGAGAGAGAGAGAGAGAGAGAGAGAGAGAGAGAGAGACTATGATTCAATTCGTCAAAGGTATACATGAATCGACTGCATCGAACAAAACAAATTGAATATTAAGCAAAAAAAAAAAAGGATAGATAAAGAGAGAGAGAGAGAGAGAGAGAGAGAGAGAGAGAGAGAGAGAGAGAGAGAGAGAGACTATGATTCAATTCGTCAAAGGTATACATGAATCGACTGCATCGAACAAAAGAAATTGAATATTAAGCAAAAAAAAAAAAGGATAGATAAAGAGAGAGAGAGAGAGAGAGAGAGAGAGAGAGAGAGAGAGAGAGAGAGAGAGACTACGATTCAGTTCGTCAAAGGTATACATGAATCGACTGCATCGAACAAAAGAAATTGAATATTAAACAAAAAAAGATAGATAAAAAGATAGATTAAGAGTGAGAGAGAGAGAGAGAGAGAGAGAGAGAGAGAGAGAAAGAGAGAGAGAGAGAGAGAGAGAGAGAGAGAGAGAGAGAGAGAGAGAGAGAGAGAGAGAGAGAGAGAGACTACGATTCAATTCGTCAAAGGTAGACATGAATCGACTGCATCGAACAAAAGAAATTGAATATTAAACAAACAAAAAAAAGATAGATTAAGATTAAGAGAGAGAGAGAGAGAGAGAGAGAGAGAGAGAGAGAGAGAGATATCCTAAACAAATGACGGACACATCCATTATCTTACGTCAGTCCCTGAGATATCTCCCAGTGGGGGATATGGTTGGAATGTTATCTTAACGCCAAGTTCAGTCACCAAAATGATTAGTATTGGGCCCAAATTGAATTAATCTTGAACAAATCGGAGCCATAAGCTTCCACCCTTCTGTATCTCGTGACGAGGATATGAATTTTAATCGATTCTCCCCGGTGGTTCACGAATGGGCTTTTCTTGAATTTTTTTTTCGTTTAGTTATTCAATTTATTCTGTTTACTGCTGGCACGGAACACCCTGAATTCCTGGGCAAAAGATGGTATTATATTATAACAGTTTTTGGTTATTGTTACGTTGTTTGATAGTTTTCTATCAAAAAAAGAGTAATAATTAACAATTTTTGCCAATGACTATAGCTTTATAGGAATGACGGGTAATGCAGATAAAGTACTTTCAAGTATGCATTATATTCCAATAGTTAATTTTATTCCTCCAGTGCATGGTAACCCTTCTATAAAAGATCTAGCCTTCAGAGATATTGCACAAAAGACCACACACGCGCTCACACAAAGTCTTTCAAACTGTTCTGCTTGAAGTCAGCGCTTGTCCTTCGAACTACTCTTCAGAAGTCACTGACTTTTAATATAAGTGACCTTCGCCCTCACCCTGAGGTCAACTAAGGTTGGGCTTTCTTCCAGAAGAAGTTTGCTTATGAAAAATCATACAAGGTTGAAAGAATTATAGGTAGAATAAATGTAAGTTATATTATTCCGTGATCTTTCTATCTTATGATTTAGATGCGTTTTTAAATGTCTTTCAGATTTGCTCCATGAATTTCGAATGATCAGAAGTCTGGAGAGAGTCGAGGCAACACTGAACAACAACGTCAGATGACGGTAGGAAAATTGCCAATTGATTTGTCAGACTGGACAACTTAGAATATGAAGAAATAATTTGCAGATTTCAATTTCAATTTTAATTCCATTTGGTGCAAAAGGAAACTTTAATTATTTTTCGCTGATGCTTGTATTTTCCATTAATCTGACTGCACTGGTCAAAGAGCAGATCTCTGTACTGAATGATATGTAAAAGTAAAGTTCGAGGCTGAAAGAGTAATTAACAAACTTGCTGAACCTTTCCATTTAATGAAGTATTTGTTTACTCATTTAAAGTATAAACTTGATGTAAAAAACGCAATCAGAATGAGAGATAATAGGAGTTCAGACGCTAAAGGTAACATAAGATTTTTAACTAATAGAAAATGCAGATATTCATCTTTAGTTTATAAGGACGATGAAGACATTTTTTTTTCATCTTGCATAGAAAATGCCGATATTCGCCTTTACTTATAAAGAAATTGATTATATTCATTTTTTTTGCTTATACAGTAAGATGCAGAAGTTCATTCTCAGCCTACATAGAAAATGGAGACGCCCATTTTTAACTTATATAGAAAAAGAAGACTTCATTCTTAGCTTATACGAAAAATGGAATGAATTAAGTATCTCAATAGCATATTTCTATAACCTACACAAAAAGCAACAAGTACAAATACTTCGGCGCGATCGAGTATTCTGTACACCGTATGATCAAGGCCACCGAATATAGGTCTATCTTAGGGTGGTCTCGGTATAATGCTGTATGAGCCGCGGCCCATGACGCTTTAACCACGGGCCGGTGATGGCCTGTCCTATATCGTTGCCAGATGCACGATTATGGCTAACTTTAACCTTGAAAATAAAATAAAAACTACTGCGGCTAGAGGGCTGCAATTTGGAATGTTTGATGATCGGAGGGTGGATGATCAACGTACCAATTTGCAGCCCTCTAGCCTCAGTAGTTGTTAAGATCTGAGGGCGGACAGAAAAAGTGCCGACAGAAAAAATGTGGACAGGAAAAGTACGGACGGACAGACAAAGCCGGCACAATAGTTTTCTTTTACAGAAAACTAAAAACCAATATAAACCCCCTCAATGTAATTAAAAACCTTTAAAAACCTTTGTCCATTAAGTCTTTAAGAAAGGACCAAGGACCACCAAGAGAAGCTAAAAAAAAAAAAAGAAAAACCTTCCAAGAAAACTGACCCCACGAAGTGGAACGCCAGCCAACAGGGGTCAAATGGCTCACAAGACGCAGTGGCCTGTACCCGTCACCCCTGGGCCTTAAATTTTAAGCGTCGCCTTTTAGGGGTGTAGTGGTCTTCAGAGACAGGTTGGTGGAGGTCCTATGTGATGCATGTGTTGCCAGGCGCATCTTTCGTCTGTTTTTTTGTTTTTAATGCTTTTTTTTATGTTTTCTTCTTCTTCTTCTTCTTTTCTTCTTCTTCTTCTTCTTCTTCTTCTTCTTCTTCTTCTTCTTCTTCTTCTTCTTCTTCTTCTTTGTTCTGAAATGTTTTCTGTTCTGTTTATTTACGTGTTAATGTCTTTTATGTGATCAAGAATTGCCCTAGTTCTTGTCGTTACTCCTTTTCTTCTTCTTCTTCTTCTTCTTCTTCTTCTTCTTCTTCTTCTTCTTTACTTTGAAATGTTTTCTGTTCTGTTTATTTACGTGTTAATGTCTTTTATATGATCAAGAATCACTCTAGTTCTTGTCGGTGCTCTTCTCCTCCTCCTCCGCCTCCTCCTCCTCCTCCTCTTCTTCTTCTTCTTCTTCTTCTTCTTCTTCTTCTTCTTCTTCTTCTTTGTTTTGAAATTTTTTTCTGTTCTGTTTATTTACGTGTTAATGTCTTTTATGTGAGCAAGATTTGCTCTAGTTCTTGTCATTACTCTTCTTCTTCTTCTTCTTCTTCTTCTTCTTCTTCTTCTTCTTCTTCTTCTTCTTCTTCTTCTCCTTTTCTTCTTCTTCCTCTTCTTCTTCTTTATTTGAAAGGTTTCCTGTTCTGTTCTTTAAGTGTTGATGCCTTTTATGTTGTCAAGTATTGCTCTAGTTCTTGATGTCAAACTTTCCTCATCAAATTATGGTTTACTTAATTGTCTTGTTCTTGCACACACATATACACTCACGCATCTGGTTGTTGTCTCATTAGAAATTAGTCCCCTGGAAAAAGTATATATCTATGTCGAGATAAAAATAATAAAAAATTTATCTAATGAAAATAAGGGAAATTTAACTGCTGTAAGAATTTGTCTTTAATCGAAAGTTTAAAAAATATACTATTTAGTTAATTTATCAAGAACAGAGAGAGAGAGAGAGAGAGAGAGAGAGAGAGAGAGAGAGAGAGAGAGAGAGAGAGAACACGCGAATTCTAATAAATAGTGCAAAAATTATAATTTCTTAAAAAATAAACAGTTTAAAAAAATTATTATTTAGTTAATCTATCAAGAACACACACACACAGAGCGAGAGAGAGAGAGAGAGAGAGAGAGAGAGAGAGAGAGAGAGAGAGAGAGAGAGAGAGAGAGAGAGAGAGAGAGAGAGTTCAGAACACGCGAATTCTAATAAACAGTACAAAAATGGTCATTATAAAAATTAATAGTTAAAAAAAATATTATTCAGCTAATTTATCAAGAACACACACACACACACACACACACACAGAGAGAGAGAGAGAGAGAGAGAGAGAGAGAGAGAGAGAGAGAGAGAGAGAGTTCAGAACACGCGAATTCTAATAAAGTGTGCAAAAAATGATCATTACAGAAATAAACAGTTTAAAAAATGATTATTCGGCTAATTTATCAAGAACAGAGAGAGAGAGAGAGAGAGAGAGAGAGAGAGAGAGAGAGAGAGAGAGAGAGAGAGAGAGAGAGTTCAGAACACGCGAATCTAAATAAACAGCGCAAAAATGATGAATATAGAAAGATGGTTGATATTTGAACTTTCTCTATAATTGATCGTCGGAGAAGCAAAAAAAAAAAAAAAAAAAAAAGCGCAAGAAGGAAAATACTCGGTGAACAATATTAAACGAAAATGATTTTACAACTGATATTTACAGTTATCGTCAGTCACTAAATGCCCGGCTGTTCTTCACATAACTTCCTCCGTTTATAGATATTTTGCGAGAAAGCAAAGATTGTATCTTCATATAGTGAGGATTAAGACTATTGGACTATTTGAAAAAGCTTTAATTTTAAAATGAATTGTATTGAATTCATTCAACTTTACTTGAAATATTGCACTGATATGCACTTCAGTAGGAAGAAATGAAAAAAACCGCAGAATTTAAATCTCGCCCAGATTTTGCTTAAAATAATTACATTAATCTGCTTTAAAATCATTCTGAATAAACAAGAATAAAAAATTAATATACTGAATGAGGAAAAACTTGCATAATTCAAGTTCAGCAAAGATTTTGAATAATGCCAATACATTAATCTACTTCCAGGTAATTTTGAATAACAAATGATAAAAAAATGAATATAATGAATAAGAAAACTTGCATATTTTAAGCCTCGTAAAGATTTTGCTGGGTATAACCCCTACATTTTAATCTCTTTTCAGGTAATCCTGAATAACAAATGGTAAAACGGAAAGAATTTGCTTCGTAAGAAATCCTTGAAACGTCAAGAACTCTTCAGAGAAGAAGACCTCCCTGTTCGTTTTATCCAAGGTAAGTTTGTCCTGGCAACCTGTTTTCAAAAGAGCGTGTGTTACCATTAGTCCCGCTTCCCACAAACGATCCTTCATGCTGGTTAAAAAACATTTTAGTCTTCCGCCTCACTGGCTTGAGAATTTTCAGAGCCTTTTTTGTAATTCTCTATTTTGCTAGATTTGTTGTTTTTTTGGTATTTATGGGAAAGGTGTATGATGGTGAGTTGACTGGGGTGGTAAATCTGATAACGCATTGGCTGATAGGGGGAGAGATGTGTGGTTTTAGACAAAGAAGAGGTTCGTCTTCTTAAAACCTTGGTGCTATATTCCTGTGGGGTAGGTTGTCTATACTAAGTGACTGTTACTTTGATAATAAGATAGTCCACCTTTGAATTGGTTTGGTCATAAGTTATCTATCTGCTTTCTCTTTTAAATTGCTCTTATGTAAGCTCCTCAAATATGGTACTATTCAGCAAGAGTTAAATGGTATTTCAGTACGAGAAATATCTGTTGATATTTATCGCATTTTCTCGAATTTGACTTCGCAACGACTTTTTTGATCAAAGGTGCAAACGGGAATGAAAAACTGAGCTGTCTATATATCAACAAACATATTTTCTCTTCAGTGAAATAAAAACGAAGAGAGGGCTAGAACGGTGTCATAACAAACAGACAGAGAGAGAGAGAGGCAGAAGTGAGGTTAGATAAAAGCATGTAAAAATAAATGGAAAGATGCCATTATCACCCAGCTCAGTCAGCACCCTTCAAAATGGAGAGCAGTGAAGACCAATATTATGTACAGGCTATCATTCAAGTTGTAAGAGACCTAACGGCCTATATATACTTTCCAACCAGAGTGAATTACCCAAAACTTTCTACTACAAGGAGACAAAACTCATAAATCTCAATAAATATTCAATTATACTTTTTATATTCACATGTACCCACCTATAAAATTATAACCAAATTATTACCCAAAAGAATAAATAATTACTCACTGAACTGGCCGTATTCATGTACCCAAACAAAATCAACGATAAACGTATTAAAAAAAAGAAAACATAAAATCCTCTTCTAAAGAGAAAAGGGATTACTCTCATAAAAAATGAATCCATTGTTCATCCTAAGGTCCTTTTGTTGAATTGAAGTGAATATAGAA
>NC_089780.1:18967665-18970165 GCF_040412425.1 Macrobrachium rosenbergii
TAGCGTTGGAGAAGCAGTGTCTTCTTAGATAACAAGTAAAAAACGAGCCGAAGTTTCTTCGGCGCATTGGAGTTTTCTGTACAGCCGCTACAGCGTATAATCAAGGCCGCAGAAAATAGATCTATCTTTCGGTGGTCTCGGTATAATGCTGTATGAGCTGCTGCCCATGAAACTTTAACGATGGCCCGGTGATGGCCTATCCTACACAGTTGCCAGAAGCACGATTATGGCTAACTTTAACCTTAAATAAAACAAAAACTACTGGGGCTAGAGGGCTGCAATTTGGTATGATTGGTGATTGGAGGGTGGATGATCGACATACAAATTTGCAGCCCTCTAGCCTCAGTAGTTTTTAAGATCCGACGGCGGACAGAAAAAGTGCGGACAGGATAAAGTGCGGACGGACAGACAAAGACGGCACAATAGTTTTCTTTTACAGAAAACTGAAAAGGTGATAAGTACCGTTACTTCATCAGGAAATATATACAGATAATTTTAGGGAACCATCGTAACCGCAGCACTTAGAGGCTAAATTTCTTTTACTATAAACTGGATTTATTCCTGAATTCATAAATCAGAAGAAAATTTATTAGTTTAAAAAGTAATAATAAAACAGTGAGATAATCCTTTCTCATAAATAATACATGCAAATAAAACAACACAAAAACAAGTGCATACAAATGTAAGAATATTATTTCATAACGAACAGGTCATATCTGTACAGATTTTCTTATATAATGCACAAAGTACATACACACACACACACACACGCACACGCACAAACGCACACAGAGAACACATAACTGAAACTAGGCACAATTGTTGGAATAATGCTTTACAATGATCACAATGTATACGAATGATTATCAAATATTTTCAAAACATATCCGAAAAAAAGTTCCTTTTTTTAGGACAATCTTAAGAGAGTCTTTTTTGATAGAATACATATTTCCAAAATCACAATAAGCTGTGCGAATCCCCGACGTAAGAAAGACAAAGAAATAAAAACAAAAAAACAAACAAATTAAACGTTAGAAACGCACCCGTGATCAAAGATAAACCGATATCTAGAGAATTCCTGAGAGGACTAACATAACAACCACCATTATCATATGCGGCTTACGTGACCTGCCTCACAGCTCGCTCTGCGCTGTAGACATTACTCCAGGTTCTTTGCACTGTGCCCTAGCTGCAACCCCTATCTTTCCTTTTACCGTACCTACTTCCATATTCTCTTTCTTCCATCTTACTTTCCACCCTCTCCTATCAATTGATTCACGGTGCAACTGCTTTGAGGTTTTCCTCCTGTTACACATTTCAAACCTTTGACTGTCAATTTCCGTTTCAGCGCTGAATGACCTCATAGGTCCCAGTGCTTGGTATTTGGCCTAAATTCTATATTCCATTCAACTCACGGCTCACTGAAACACAGATGTCTTTGTATCGTTTGGGGAAAACGAGACAAATTTGATTTTTAAAAAAGTATATAAATTATATGTGAAATATAGACGCTGCTATTTTATATCATATTTTTGACTAAGAGAAACGAGTCCTGACGATATCATGGCAATGTCCTTTTTTTTAATTTTGAAATTGGGTTGTCTTTTGTTACAGTATTCAGACATAGAGATCAACGGGAGAGAGAGAAAACACGGAGATGATCATTACAAATTTCTGTTGCCTAAAATATGAAGCTAAGACTAAAACTAGGACCAAATCAAGAATAAGGAAAGGGAAAGAACTGAATTTAGATAAATAAATAAATAAATAAGTTAATAAATAAATAAATAAATAAATAAATAAGTATCGATGCTAAATACAGAACGTGAATTGAAAGGTATTTTACAGCATATATATATATATTATATATATATATATATATATATATATATATATATATATATATATATATATATATATATATATATATATATATATATTGCAATTGTATATACACACACACATATACATATATTTCTGCAGTTGTGTCTGATGAAACAGACTGCATCCTGCTCACTCCCAACCTCTCACAGTATTTAGATTCCTCGCAAACGCTGCACTGCTCAAGATCGTTTCCCTCCTCAGTCATGCGTAAACAGAATGATTAAGCATTGGCAAATCTCTTAAAGGAACTCTCATCTGGAAAAGCGGTTGCTAAGCCGGGTAAAGGCTCCTGTGTGTATGTTTCAGAGATTTTGAGAGTGTGTGTGTGTGTGTGTTTGTGTGTATTTTTTTGTTGTGTGTATTTTATTGGATTGGCGTGCAAAGTCTGTATGCGTGAATGTATTTAAGTTCGATGGGCAGTTATGTGTTTTAATTAATGTTTGTATGTATGTATACATATATATATATGTATGCATGTACGTATGTTGTATATACATACATATATATATATATATATATATATATATATATATATATATATATATATATATATATATATTCATCTTGATTAGCTTACGGTATTTGAGAGTATCTTAGTTTATATGTGTGGGTATTT
>NC_089780.1:18975165-19005165 GCF_040412425.1 Macrobrachium rosenbergii
CATAATACTTCTTTTTCTCTCACTGTGTGTTTCTCAGGGCCATTCTTTATTTATTTCTAATGAACGTGTGTTTAATTTGAAGAAGTACAGAAGAAAGAATATTATGTTCATTCCCGAAAAAAAAAAAACATGAACATCTTCATTACTCAATATTTAATGTTGATTGTATTATCAAACGTCAGACAACAACTTAAAAAAACATGGGATTTATATTTTAAACAACATCAAGTAAATGATTAAATATGCGTCAAGAATGTGTAATTTCAGCTCTCGCCAAGAAAATAATAATAAAGAAAGTGAAAACAATGACAAAGTAATAAATAAAACAGGCATGATAATCTATTAGGCATCAAAGTCACTTAGGCCTACGAGCTGAGTCTAATCTCAGATTTCCTAGGTATGAGAAAAACAGCGGTCTCATTCACTTCACTGTGGCTCAGATTACTCATATATTTATAAGTGCACAAAAAACATGTATGTATGTATGTACGTATGTATGCATGTATGTATGTACGTTAGTACTAATACTATACAGTATATACACTCATAACCTTACTTACTTCATCTAAATGCTATTTTTTATTATTTTCATTATTGTATATGTAATGATTGGTAGTTCCTTGTACAGACAGGTAAAAAATGAAGCAGTACAGCTACTTAAGGACTAATTGCAACAGTTAATGATCAAGATCTTAATTTCAGTTTTAGTATATTCTAATAATGTGAATGTCTTATTCTGTTTTAAGAAGCAATTAGGCAGATTTGCAACCATAAATACATACCCACAAAAACACAAGTACACACTCACATACATGTGCATATATATTTATATATATATATATATATATATATATATATATATATATATATATATATATATATATATATTATATATATATATATATATATATATATATATATATATATATATATATATATATATATTCATATTCAACCTAACTACTCCAATTAATTTTTAATGATATTTATGTACATTAATCCCACATCTCTGCAAAACCTCCAATGCCAAAGATAATATTCTTTCTCACCCAATGTGAGCTGACCTCAGAAAGACAATCTTTTTTCCGCGCAAAGCGCAGAATTCTCAAGGATCGGCAAACGTCACAAAAAGTGAATTTGCAGAAGCAATTAGTCAGTTGGTCTCATCAATTACAGGCAATTTCGTCGCCTCCTCGTTACGTGGCAGTCTGAGTTTCTTGTCACCTTTTTTTTTTTTTTTTTTTTTTTCCTTTCGGGAATTCATCCAAGGAAGAATATTTGTAGCTTAATGTTTGTATATGACATGTCGCGGTGATGTGATAAAAATTCGTACGTACATATATATATATATATATATATATATATATATATATATATATATATATATATATATATATATATATATATATATATATATATATATATTTATAAATATGTATACAGTATATATACATATACATACATATATATATATATATATATATATATATATATATATATATATATATATATATATATATCTCCACTGACAAACATAAACTATAGCTAAACGAAGATGGAAGGCCATTTACATAAATGAGAAGCAACCAGTCCTTCGTCCTTGAACTAGCAATCATAGAATAAATACATATATATGACTGCGCTCTTTGTTTTGCTTCCCGTAAGAGCAGCCAAGATCTCACTGTCTGGCAAACTTAGCTATGTCCAAAATGAGCTGGACGTCCTTGCAATTATTTAAGTATTTATGGTCTGTTTTTATCTATTTTTTAGTTTTCTGTGAAAGAAGACTATTATGCCGGCTTTGTCTGTCCGTCCGCACTTTTTTCTGTCCGCACTTTTTCTGTCCGCCCTCAGATCTTAAAAACTACTGAGGCTAGAGAGCTGTAAATTGGTATGTTGATCATCCACCCTCCAAACATCAAACATACCAAATTGCAGCCCTCTAGCCACCTCAGTAGTTTTTATTTTATTTAAGGTTAAAATTAGCCATAATCGTGCTTCTGGCAATGATGTAGGACATGCCATCACCGGGCCATGGTTAAAGTTTCATGGGCCGCGGCTCATAAAGCATTACACAGAGACCACCGAAAGATAGATCTGTTTTCGGGAGCCTTGATTATACGCTGTAGCGGCTGCACAGAAAACTTGATTGCGCCGAGGAAACCAAGGCACATTTTAAACTTTTTTTTTGTTTTTTTTTAGCTGACGGTAAATATCTGCAGGCGATATCACTAAGGTTCAATGCGACTGGCTCACGCTATAGGTTACAATGATATCGGATGTGTGTATTTACCATTAGCTTAAAAAACAGTCTATATTGCAAATAAGTTTTTAGCACTGTGGGTTAGTTCGTAAAACGTTTAGATATTTCTTAGTAAATCACTAAGCGACACACACACATACACACACACGCATACGCACACAAACACATGTATATATACAGTATATACATATATATATATATATATATATATATATATATATATATATATATATATATATATATATATATATATATTAACTTTATCACTTACACAGCATTAATACAATTCCTCAGTATTCACTCGTCACTGATTCTTACCTGTAATTTTGAAAACATTAACCTCTTGTATCAGTTTATTCCAATTTAAAATCAGGAACAGATAAAATAGGAAAGACTTTATAGGAAAGTCAGTGCCAAGGAATAAATAAAAACAGTCATTTAGACTTTTCATGAAAAAAGTATCTGAACTGCAGAGGTATACGATATACGCAGTTCAAAAGTAGCATCGACGATATTTGTCCAGTATCCATAACTAGAAGTAAATCTCGCACTTAGATGATTCTCGGGTCTCACTGTGACCTTTTGCCCCCTCGCACCAAATCACTACAAAGTCCATCTGTTTCGTGCTGTCTTTAAATAAAGGTTATCTCAGAATAGGTTTCATATACCGAATTAATAATAATAATAATAATAATAATAATAATAATAATAATAATAATAATAATAATAATAATATTAATAATAATAATAATATTAAAAAGGATCTCCTTCTTTTGATGAATCGATCCTCCGAAGGACCTGTTGATAAGTTCAATCTTCCGAAGCACCTGCTGATAAGTATCGATCCTCCGAAGGACCTGTTGATAAGTTCAATCTTCCGAAGCACCTGCTGATAAGTATCGATCCTCCGAAGGACCTTTCGATAAGTATCGATCCTCCGAAGGACCTATCGATAAGTATCGATCCTCCGAAAGACCTGTGGATAAGTATCGATCTTCCGAAGGACTTGTCGATAACTATCGATCCTCCGAAGGACCTACCGATAAGTATCGATCCTGCGAAGGACCTGTGGGTAAGTATCGATCCTCCGAAGGACCTATCGATAAGTATCGATCCTGCGAAGGACCTGTCGATAAGTATCGGTCCTCCGAAGTACCTGTCGATAAGTATCGATCCTCCGAAGGACCCATTGATTAGTATCGATCCTCTGAAGTACCTTTCGATAAGTATCGATCCTCCGAAAGACCTGTCGATAAGTATCGATCCTCCAAAGGACCTGTTGATTAGTATCGATCCTCCGAAGGACCTGTCGATAAGTATCGATACTCGGAAGGACCTTTCGATAAGTATCGATCCTGCGAAGGACCTGTTGATAAGTATCTAGCAATTGGCGATTTAGAGATGAGGATGATGGTGGTGCCACGGTCGCTGTCCAGAGCTGTCCAGCGTCAAAAATATCAAACTTTATTACAAAATAAATCAAGAAGTGGGTAGTTTAGGCATATATATATATATATATATATATATATATATATATATATATATATATATATATATATATCACACATTACCACAGGTGAAAAATAAGAAACAGGGTGTAGGTCTGACCGGTTTCGACTTTATTTCAAGCCATTGACGAAGGACTGATACAGAGTGTGAGAAGTCACAAATATATATACTACAAGAACAGTACTGACGAACATACACAACCGTTAGAGGCTCCATATCCCCACTCAGGCCGGTGTCGAGGTAGGAGTGGCCTTTAAAACTCATTTGGCTAAAAATCACAATAGACTCTCAGCAATGTCCCCTGAGAGTCTATTGTGATTTTTAGCCAAATGAGTTTTAAAGGCCTCCTTTGTCTGGTAGGAGTGGCCTTTAAAACTCATTTGGCTAAAAATCACAATAGACTCTCAGCAATGTCCCCTGAGAGTCTATTGTGATTTTTAGCCAAATGAGTTTTAAAGGCCACTCCTACCTCGACACCGGCCTGAGTGGGGATATGGAGCCTCTAACGGTTGTGTATGTTCGTCATTACTGTTCTTGTAGTATATATATTTGTGACTTCTCACACTCTGTATCAGTCCTTCGTCAATGGCTTGGAAATAAAGTCGAAACCGGTCAGGACCTACACCCTGCTTTCTTATTTTTCACCTGTGGTAATGTGTGATAAATGAATCACGTACAAAAGTGATAATAATCATCATATATATGTATGTATATATATATATATATATATATATATATATATATATATATATATATATATATATATATATATATATATATATATATTATTATTCTCTCACTGAAATTAATGTTTTTAAATCATCATCATTATTGACCTCTATTCAAATGAAAATCATGAACTTACAAAAATGACCTGTATTTAGACTAACTTTGCCAATCTTCCTATCAACTTAAGGCAGGTAATATTGTGACTAATGAGCTTTGTAATCTACGAAGATATATATATGTACACACACACACACACACACACACACACACATATATATATATATATATATATATATATATATATATATATATATGCTCAATTTATTGGGAGCAAGATCTAACAAAAATATTCTCTTCATAAGAAACTAATGTATTTCAGAAGGGAAAGACCATTGTTACGATAGATCAAACACTCGGTCAACATGAGGAATATTTTCCACATCAAAAATACATAACCTTAATTATACGTTATGTGTAAATTCTCAACAGACGTTTATTCAAAAGTTATTGCAGATAGAATCATATTAAAACAATTATAATAATACCAGTTTGATAGGAATATCTAACACTTCTCTCTATACTTTTAATTTGTAATCACTCTAACAGGTAAAAAAAAATACAGCTAATGCCATCTAGTGACGCATTAGAGAAACATATTTAACCGGCTTCTTCGTGAATATTTCTTTGCCTTAGTCAGTAGTTGGTTCTGCCTTCAATTTTGTCCCTCATACCAGAAATGACAGAAAGTTTGTTATACGCAAGAAGGGAAAAGACCGGTTAACCAGTCGAACAGATTTTATTCTTACTTAGCTTTATCAGTTCAGTTACAGAAATTCTGTACTTAGTTACTGGTGTAAGTTTTATGAAATATTGATATACTTTACTCTAGTGCATTTCTTTTATTCATATTCGAGAATTTTAGTGTAACTCACTAACCAGTTGCAAGACATCTCACTTCATCTCAGAATTGTGCGCAAATTATCCTCGAACTCCAAACTTGAGGGTAGAAAGAAATCTCGAAATCATGCAATGGATTCTTACACCTAAACCCTGGAATCGTATCCACAGGTAAGAAATATTCGAATCATCAAACTCTTACATACGTGACGGTGGAGACGAATGTCCTATACCCGAGGTGGATTGAATTGCAGTTCTTAAAACAGTGGTTTTCTGATGTACGTGGTCCTACGTTGCCACAGTGCAAGATTTGCAATGTCCTTATTTTACATGTAATAGAGTACAATGCATATCTGTATAATTACGCTAATAGGCACTCAATAATGACTTAAAAAATAGAAGTGATGGGCGTTGTTGTATAAACATTGATATATTATTGTGCAATTGCAGATAATTGATGATTATTATTTTGCAAATGGTAATGAACTCCAGTTAGAACAAGATATTAACTATCTATTTCTAAACAGAGGTTTAGAGGTAAATCCTCTTTCCGTCATCATTCATTTATTTATTTATTTATTTACTAGCACTGGGTTTATATTGTATATGTTCAGTGTAATATCTATTTTATTATTTGCTAACTATGATTCACACTTATGAACATGATTGGTAATTATACAAATAATAATAATTAGTTATAGGATAAACATGGCAATGACTGTTGCTCTGTTTATCCTTGGAGCTAAAAACCACCTGAGGAAACAACCTTGATATAATAATAATAATAATAATAATAATAATAATAATAATAATAATAATAATAATAATAATAATAATAATATCTACACTTTTACTAAACAACCAACTGTGGGATTTTCTCTCATTTCCCTTTCAGATCCTTGTACTTCATTTCCATTTTTTTTTTTATTGATCTCTACCTTGCTGTCCATCCACTCCAACTCTCTTTTTCACCCCCTTGAACGCTGAATGGCCGAAAATGCCCCAGTCCATAAGTGCCTAAATATAAAATCAATAAAAAAAGTGAATAAATTAAAACTCCCAATTCAGCTTCGCCTAAGACCAATCCCAGGCCAGCATTTCTCCTCATTGTCCCTGGAGATCAACCCGGCCCCGTCCCTAGCTTCGTGGCGGTACGTAACGTCCTTAGGTCAGGACTTGCAGTCTCAACCCTCATTTATGTCGTGATGATAATTCGTAGCAAAACGAACGATCCTTAGTGCACGAGAGAGAACATAACGATACTATTAGCAAAGCGAATGATCCCCAGTACACACACACACACTTACACCTACACACACACACACACACACACACACACACACAAAACACTCACGGAAATCATCCTACAAGATGGCAACAGAATCATACTGGATATCATAATATACAAAAGACATAATGAAACGTCGGCTCGGATGTCAATAGGCAGCGATTGCCTGGACTGGAATGCCGTTGTAACCTGAGATTCATTTCCTTCCAGCTATTGTTTTTTATTATCCCTTTTTTTTCAAGAGAGTTTTTTGTTTTATTTTCTTTCCTCCTTAATAAGCGTTATTGTTTTTTTTTTATTTTCTAAATAGTTTTTTTTATTTATCTTCCTCATAAGTTATTGTTTTGTCTATTTTTCTGAAGAGTTTTTTCTTTTTTCCCATTCCTCGTAGGCGTTGTTTTTTTCTATTTAACTAAAGTTTTTATCTTCCTTATAAGTGTTATTTTTTTTTCTAAAGAATTTGTTCTCCTCATAAGCGTTATTGTTTTTTTTCTGAATTTTTTTTATGCCGTTATTAGCAGGCGCCGTTGGTCACAAACGAACGCGAAATTTATGTTTGACTCTCGAGCGTCATTTATGTGGTTCTCGAACGTCAGTTATGTGGTTCTCGAACGTCAGTTATGTGGTTCTCGAACGTCAGTTATGTGGTTCTCAAACGTCATGTGTGTGTGTGGTTCTCGAGCGTCAGTTATGTGGTTTTCGAACGTCAGTTATGTGGTTCTCGAACG
Organism: Macrobrachium rosenbergii; assembly: GCF_040412425.1. NCBI lineage: Eukaryota > Metazoa > Arthropoda > Malacostraca > Decapoda > Palaemonidae > Macrobrachium > Macrobrachium rosenbergii. The sequence goes on from NC_089780.1 coordinate 18,982,580, forward strand.
TCAGTTATTTGGTTCTCGAACGTCAGTTTTGTGGCTCTCAAACGTCGTTTATGTGGTTCTCGAACGTCAATATGTGGTTCTCGAACTTCATTTATGTGGTTCTCGAACGTCAATTATGCGGTTCTCGAATGTCAGTGATGTGTGGTTCTCGAACGTCATGTATGAGTGGTTCTCGAACGTCAGTTCTGTGGTTCTCGAACGTGGTTCTCGTCCTGTTATTGTCTTTGCTGATGCTGTTTTTGTCTTTAATATCTTCGACTTCATATGACACAAATTTATTTTGATTTATATGTTTGTCTATTTTTGCTGTATCTTTTTTTTTTTGTAGTAGCCATTTTAATCAATATACTTTCCTGCCTTTGTTTTCGTTAATGTATTTCTGTTTTTGCCATTGTGTCTTTATTTGTTGGTATACTTTCGTTTTTGAGAGAGAGAGAGAGAGAGAGAGAGAGAGAGAGAGAGAGAGAGAGAGAGAGAGAGAGAGGAGAGAGGTTTATTATAGTATTATTTAATTTTAAATCTCATCTGGAGGAATTTTGAAGTAGCCAGGGATGTAAAATAAAGAGAGGCTGCTGGAGAGAGAGAGAGAGAGAGAGAGAGAGAGAGAGAGAGAGAGAGAGAGAGAGAGAGAGAGAGAGAGAGAGATAAACGATTTTTTCTAATATTATTTCATTTCAAAATTCATGTCGTGGAATTTTGAAATATACCCTCGAATGATATGGCAGGGATATAAAATGATAAGAGAGAGAGAGAGAGAGAGAGAGAGAGAGAGAGAGAGAGAGAGAGAGAGAGAGAGAGAGAGAGAGAGGTGCATTATAGTATTATTTAATTTTAAATCTCATCTGGAGGAATTTTGAAGTAGCCAGGGATGTAAAATAAAAGAGAGGCTGCTGAGAGAGAGAGAGAGAGAGAGAGAGAGAGAGAGAGAGAGAGAGAGAGAGAGAGAGAGATAAACGATTTTTTTCTAATATTTCATTTCAAAATTTATGTAGTGGAATTTTGAAATATATATACCCTCGAATGATACGACAGGGATATAAATAAAATGATGAGAGAGAGAGAGAGAGAGAGAGAGAGAGAGAGAGAGAGAGAGAGAGAGAGATAAACGGTTTCTTTGATATAATTTCATTTAAAATCTCAAGTAGTGGAATTTTAACGTAATGACAAAATGAAAATGGACAGCAGTTGAGAGAGAGAGAGAGAGAGAGAGAGAGAGAGAGAGAGAGAGAGAGAGAGAGAGAGAGAGGAGTCTATTGTCCTCTCTTGTATCAGACCTCTACTAAGGCCTATACAGTACAAGATAAGAGGCTTACAATTAGTTGCCCAGGGGGCAGAGAAGGACATCGGTAGGAGTTGCTAAGCCTCATTATAGGAACAATGTGAAGCAATGAATGTTAATGTTCCTCATTAATAAGGACTTTTGGTCGGACAGGGATTATGGAATTGTTTTCACGGGTCTTTTTGAAGGTACTATTATTATTATTATTATTATTATTATTATTATTATTATTATTATTATTATTATTATTATTATTATTATTATTTTAAAAACATTACACGAGCCTTAAACGGCTATATTATTGTGGACCCTTCAGAACATTATTATTATTATTATTATTATTATTATTATTATTATTATTATTATTATTATTATTATTATTATTATTATGTAGGTATCAGCCTGCGTATTCAAATGTATAAACGAATGACAGAATTATGCAAATTTTGTAAACCATGTTTTCGTATCGTATAAAATCAGTGACGGTAAAATTGTTCGTATTACTATCACTACCACTTCTTTTAATGACACTACCACATTCACCAAGACCACTGAATGGCAAGTTTCAAAACGAAGGGAGAAAACTGAAGAAATGCAAAGTTAAAGAGGTTTGATATCTTGCTTCTCTTAGTGGTAGGATGAGGAGGGTAACTTCCCTCTTTCCGAAGGAATCGGAGATAGCTTTATTTTCGGGTTGTTCTGCTTCGTAAGATGAAACTGTTATTTAAGAATGGAATTTTTCTTCAGCGGTTATTTAGAATCTTATAGCTTTAAGTTAGCCTGAGAATATTTTACTGGGATGTGTATAGACTGAATACTATCATTTAATAAAAAAAAAAAACTTTATAAAGTTTGCTTCCTGCAACACACAGACAAATCACTTTATTTACAAAGACCCAAGAGTTACATTCAAGTAAATCATTTAAATATTACCTAAATAAATATTACCTAAGGCGGTGTCTGTGACGAAATACAAACTGTGGCTAAAATCATTGGACAAAGAGGCACAGGTCCTCTGTAAATTTTCAACCAGAACTAATTTGTAATGGCTTACCTTCGCTAACAAAACAATCAATCTACCTTGATGCAAGCATAAACAAAGGATACAAGAAACATCCCAACAATTAGCAGCTCAGTAAACAAATTGAACCTCAGGTAAGATAAACAACGGCTTCAGTGAGTTAAAAGTTCTCAGAATAGTCATGATTCTCATCTCTCTTTGGCTGCAGCCTCCTCTATCCTTCCAAGAATGATGGCAGTAAGAGGCATAACTGAATATAGCTAGCAAGAGGGATATATATAGCAAAGATATAAGCTATAACTGAATATAGCCAACAGCAGCCTCTGCTCTATTCACCTGAGGAGATCCCCAACACTGAATAACGACTGCATTGTTTACATCTGCGAGATTCAGTAGATAGGATTGTGGGCTTCATATTTCAGTTCCCCAAACAATCGGGGAGATATCCTTTGGGTCCAAAAGAGAAGGAATTCCTTTTATCAACTTTTATTTCCACTTTTGGTCGTTGCGTCAGATAAATTACCCGAACAATAAATCCTTCCTGGAACTGCTGCATTCATAATTTATCACAAAACGATGTGGTGGATAATTACAGGTTATTTTTCATCCCAGGGTTGAAAGGGTTGCCTGAGCACTGATTATCTTTATGGCGTTGCATTGTTAGGGAGGATTAAAGTTCTCCTTGGAGAATAATTGCAAGAACTGACCCGTGTATTATAAGCCTTTGTTGATAAGTTAAAGTTAATTCATTAGTGCTATTCTAATAGGTAGTTATATATCCTAGTAATTTTTTACACTGATAAGTTATTATGCCATATCAAAACGTAAATGCATGCGCACATAGCGACACACTTTGCATGTATACACACACACACACACACACACACACACACATATATATATATATATATATATATATATATATATATATATATATATATATATATATATATATATATATATGTGTGTGTGTGTGTGTGTGTGTGTGTGTGAGTGTGTGTGTTTGTGTATGTGTGCGTATATATGTCTAAATGAACGACAAGGAACATGGACACGTATTTCTATCAACATGCAATGATTTGGCCTTTAAAAAACCTTGTGTTCTTGAGGGAAGTATACTAATTCCTCACCCTTGACCAACTTCAGCCTTTTCTCCATTAAAACAATTTCATTATTACAGTGTCGTTTCTCAAATGATATTCCAGTCGGTCTGTATTTGCTGGATGGAAATCGAAACTTATTTATATCTATAAGGAAGTAATAATAACTGCATCTGGAAGTAAATTGAACCAGGTATTAGAAGAGATTGTTTTTGCCTTACATTTCAAGACTCTATCTTTCTATTTACGATTATATTTCCCTCTTAGGTCTCCGAAATGTATCTGTTTTGTATTAATGGAGCTAATATTCCCTTCAAGCCTCACAAACCGATTATCTATTCATAACATTATTTCTTGAAACGCCTCTGCTCCAAAGAGTAAAGAAGAAGAAAAACCACAGACCAGACGACTCTCTCGTCTTGTGCTTGGATTGTCTGAAATGGCGCCAGGAACGGTGTCACAGACACCGATAAATTGATACCTTATCTTCCGACAAGATACGTGGGATAAATAGAACGCATTTAATTACGTGGCGAGAGTGTTCGAGAAGCCTCTCTAACCCTTACGCTCTCGAAGGATGACCGTCTCTGAAGGTTGATACAACGATAGAATGATGCCTGTGAGATGTTTGAAGGTGTTAGGGGCTTGAATAATTAGCTCTGGAAAGCATGGGAAAGCGGGATTGTATGGAAGGTAATCGGAGATGAAATTGGATGTCAGGTTTGTTTACTTGGAGCCGTTCTCTACGTCGAAAAAATTGAATGAGTTTCATCGCTTTCTCTGCTTTCACTTGATGCGGTTGTTTCCGAGCAGGCAAACATTAAAATGATGAAAATAATGTCAATATTACTCATTTTACAAAATATGCTTCCATTTTTATATATTTCTAAAAATATTTATTAAAAACGACATAGTGACAGGTGCCAAACCACCGCCATTGATACACACGACAAATCCGAACTCAAATCTCAACATTTTCAGTTCCAGATCGCTTCAAAACAGCTTTCACTCAAAACAAATCGTTTCAAGACGAGGACCAACGAAACCTCGAACACCCCCTCGTTCTTTTTTTGTTTGGGAGACCTCAGAGGAGAAGGATGTTCATGTTAAAAAGGTTTGGAAATAGCGCTGAAGGCCGACCATGCTTAAAGAACTAGGCGCCGCCTGGATAGGCTTATGGGCTACACCGTCTGACCAAGTGTCTGGGTCTAAAGGCGGACCTCTATCCTCTCCCCTTTTTTTACAATGCCTTTTTTTTTTCTTTGGCATTTGTTTATTTTTTGTGTGGTATGGGACTCGCGACATCTCTCGGCATATTTCTTCTTGTGGTTTCTCGTGTGGGGCGTTTGTTCTTGTAGCTGGTGCGTTGGTTTTCTTTGTCTGTGGTAAATTATAGATAGCTTATTCGTACTGCATGTTTTTAATTTTAGTTTTCTTTTTTTTATTCCTTTTTAAAGTGTGACTGATCGTTTCACTGATAAACTAATTAACATGTCATAATTTCAAAAGCTCGTTAGGAAGTTATCACTAGAAGTGTACCCAGATGTACCTACCTCTTACTGTAAGTTTGTAAGTTTATCTATTATCATTTCAAGGACTGTATCCTTCACGTTTTTTTTTTTAAACAAGACAGATATAAGTACATTTCATTTTTATTTGACTTCAGAATTCGAATACAATTCTATTTACTTTCTTAGACAGATTCCATGTTTTTTAGTAGTGTCATGAAAGTATTATAAGTTCGAGCGTTAATGAGTGACCACAAATAAATATCGTAAATACTGCATTATCCGTGATTGCAGATTTAAACAAGAGAGTAATATAATTCAGCTGACCGGCATTAGTACTGTTTAGTAGACGTCGTGTAATGAAGATCGTATTAGTTCTGACTGCAAAAATGACCAAGCTAATCTCTGCGATATCAGTGGTGTGTGAGGCTGCCTGTAGGAAAAAAAAATCACATCTGAGAACGTACATCTAAATCAAGCTTTACACTGGATGTGAGTTCAGACTAGTTCAGACTAGTTCAGACTAGTTCTTTACGTTACAGAATGTACGCAACTACTTTCTGTAACGTTTATTCTGTAGCTGCTGTAGTGCCCAGTGCTAGGAAGTGTGAACTTCATTCTACTTTAAAATACCATGCGCTACTGCCTTATTTTCTAACTCAAATCGTTGTTAATGTATATCTGTATTCATATTTGTTCTGATTTACTTTTAATGTTAATTATGTATTAATCATTCTGTTCTCTCACTTGCCTACTTAAGACATTTGAGAATTAGCTGGCAGAAGTTGTTTTGAAGTCGTTAACTAAAGAAAGCCTTGAGATATCATAAAGTATAAAACCGACCAAAGTTAATTGTTCATCTCCTCTCCATCGGTATACCTCCCTAGGAGTCGAGGAACATCATGAAAAGAAGCAGCTCGCATAAGTCTACTCGAGACCACGCATAAACTTTGCTATTTTACCTCTCCCGTGCATGCCGTGAATGCAAACAGATATGTAAATGAATTCTACACATCATTCATTTCCTAATGGACACTTCGTACCCAAACCCGGGAGATTAATCAGACTACGGTAATGAAGAGTCTGCATTTCACTTTGAAGGCGCAAGATGAACTGGTTAATGAGAACGGGTGAAGAATACCTTTAAGTAAAGGTGGAGTGGACTGGGCAGAGGTAAAACGAAAAATGATAAACGAAGGTAAAAATCAAAATTTAAAAAATCAAGAACAGTATCGTGCATGCCGTGAATGCAAACGAATATGTAAATGAATTCCATGCATCATTCATATCCTAATGGACACTTCGTACCCAAACCTGCAAGATTAATCAGACTACGGTAATGAAGGCGTCTGCATTTCACTTTGAAAGCACAAGACCAACTGGTTAATGAGAACAGTTGAAGAGTACCTTAGGGGGAAAAGTAGGGTGGACTGGGCAGAGGCAAAACGAAAAATGATAAACGAAGGTAAAAAGCAAAATTAAAAAGCAAGAACAGTAATGTGTAAGTCTTTACAGGCATCTGCTTGATGTTCAGGCCAGCAGATAAGTATCATGAAAGATTTCTTTTGCATGATTATATGTTCGATCCACTTTCAGTGCCTAATTCGTTCGTATTTATGGGTCTCGAAGACTTATTAATAGCCTAGGAAGAGCAGATTTATGGGCAAATTACTCCATTATATTCACTGGGCAATGGTACGATACGTCATTCATAGGTTAAAATTTATATTTTATGGCTACTAACTCTCCGAAACCACATGCTATTAATATAATTAGGTTCGATTTCGGTCTTAATGGCGTAAAACTTATAAATGTATCATATATATATACATATAATATACATATATAAATATATATATATGTATATATATATATATATATATATATATATATATATATATATATATATATATATATATATGTATATATATATATATATGTACACATATATATATATATATATATATATATATATACTGTATATATATATATATATATATATATATATATATATATATATATATATATATATATATATATATATATATATATATATATATATATATTACATATGCATATATATGTGTGTGTGTGTGTATGTTTCATTGTGAAATCAGAAAAATATTTTAATGGCTTTATATATATATATATATATATGTATATATATATATACACACACACACACACATATATATATATATATATATATATATATATATATATATATATATATATATATATATATATATATATATATATATATATATATATATATATATATATATATATATACTATATATATATATATATATATATATATATATATATATATATATATATATATATATATATATATATATATATGTATATATATATACACACACAAAGCCACTTAAATATCCTTTCCGCTTTCACACTAAAACCATACTTATAACTTTCTATGTGTCCTCATTAAAAAACCCGAAAAATCCCTTCACCACTCGATCAAAAAATAAAAAAACCCCAAATTATTGATAACTTCTATATCCAGACTATAAGCCTTTCAGTGGAATTAATCCCGTTTCAAGGAATCTATTAGTATGCATTCACAATCCCAGGAGCTTAAGGGTGATTAGAAACACATGACAGGTTGAGAGAGAGAGAGAGAGAGAGAGAGAGAGAGAGAGAGAGAGAGAGAGAGAGAGAGAGAGATAAAAAGTGGTTCTTGGAGACACGGATTCAAGGTCACACAAAAGCCGGCTTGAAAGGTCTGTGCTTCTGTTTCTGACCATATGATTATTACAGAAAACTTTTATGTGATAAGAGAAAAAAATCGACTATGTTTTTCTAAGAAGGAACATCCCCTCTTCGAGTAGATAAATGCACAGAAAACTCCAGTTATTTTTTAAATGATATATATACGTATATATATATATGTGTGTGTGTATATTATATATATATATATATATATATATATATATATATATATATATATATATAAATATATAAATTTTTGACTCACATCAGGATCAGAACCCAGGTCTTTCAATTGAAAGACCTGGGTTCGATCCTGATGTGAGTCAGAAATTTAGCTCTGTTAAACACGTGATTGTGTTGATTATTTCTATATATATATATATATATATATATATATATATATATATATTTCAGAAAATATGGCTGCTACAAGTTTTAAAGGACACATATATGCATTTCATAGCTTCAATGCTTTAAGATGTGATGAAAGAATTTATGGAGTCAGATGGAACTAGGTCGAGAGACTCGAGGTAAAATCTTTGTGTTCAACAAATAGTTTGATTCCTCAGCAATATTGCCGGTCAGGTGATCTTCCGAAGTGTTATGTATATTCGTGAGTACGTGCGTTAATTTGATCTAGATTACGCCAAAATCTGCCCTAAAAGTGAGTTTGATCGTTCATTAACGTGATAGAACTGCAGTTGTCTAGACGTAGCTTTGGAGAGGATCCAGGCTTTGAACGGCAGATAAGGTAGACTTTGAAATCTCTGTTTTTATGGGAGAAAATTGAACTTGTGATTTTTACTATGATTTTCTAATCATTATGAACTTTTGAACTGGTGTGGGAGATTTAATATGAATATTCATACCTCTTTCATATTATTATTTTGTCATGTTACGTTTGCCATATCTTGGCTATGCATTTTACACTTTCCATTATTGTGTTTTGCATTTCATGTATTTTTGGGAGTTTTCTATCATGTTTGATTCTTCCGACAGATGTCTGTGGACAGATGTCGGTGGATAGTGTGGACGGTTTCGAATAACATGTGGTAGACTGGTTTTGACATGACTAATTATTGATTTTGGGAGTATGTGTGAGTTTGGATATTTTCAGGCTATTAGCCATAGTGAGACTTCTTTAATCAGAAGTGTTTTACAGTTCAGAGTTTAGTTATCTAACTCGATATTGCATTTATTATGCATTTTAATCTTTGCTTTGTTTTATTCATTTCTTGTTGGGTTATTTGAATAATAAACCTATTTTTGTAGAAACTATTGCGTTTCTTTAAATGGTCCATTTAGTTGATTTGGTGAGAATGAGTGCGATTCGGGTGGGTGAACTTCGGAAAACGATGAGAGAGAGAGAGAGAGAGGTGATACACGGTGAGAGAGAGAGAGAGAGAGAGAGAGAGAGAGAGAGAGAGAGAGAAAGAGGAGAAAAATAGATGTAAGTGTTGCCGTGAGCGAACGTTCATACGCCCCGTTTCCTGAATTAATGGTGGCAGCCGTGTCTGAATGAAATGGCGGCAGCGGGTGTCTTTTGATTTTAAATGGTGGCAGCATGATTTTAATGTCTTTAATGATGGCGAAAGAGGGAGATTGCTAATAGACTAATTGGTAACGTTGATGCCCAAGGCATAGGCGACTTCACCTAAGAGCTAAGGCGACGGGTCAGTGTTGAATGACTGAGTAGGTCGTGATTACGTGCGAAATGCGGGGAACCTTTCCTCTTTTTTCCGTTTCTATTCGAGTACTGGGAGTGGGGAGTTGTGAAATAGATCTGGTTGATCTCTAGAGCAATTTTGGGGTTAACAAAATACCCAAATAAGTGTGAATAGTGGCGATTGTGAGTTAATTACGCAAAGTGATGATTCAACTAGAAACGCGCTGGGTGTCTTTTTTGCTTCGCCGTCGAGTAGGTGACGTCACAGGCTGCACACAGCTCTGTTGAGAGATAGGTACTTCGTTTTCTGTTTCAAAATTGGTAAGTACCCCATTCTCGTAAGTTGCGCAGAACGCCGTTTTCTGTTCTTCTTTTAGAGGGGTAACTTGTGCCTTTCTCTAGTGTTCTTTTGGTTTTCTCTTTTTATGTTGTTACGCTCAGGGCGTGTGATTACTCACAAAATGCCGGACGATGCAGCAAGCACATCCCAATCAGTTGTGGTGCATAAAGTGACGAACATTTGTGGGGGAATTACAAATTTTAAAGGGTTAGTTGATGGAAAGCCAACCCAAAATATAGAAACTTTCATTGAGTCAGTGAACAATTATCTGAATTCCAAGAAAATTACGAATGGCGCTGAAGCTTTAACAGAGGCTAAATCATTTCTGGATTTAGATAAAGGAGATATTGGGAAACGAGCACGCAGTTTCGGGTTCAGAAGGTGCAAAACTTGGAATGAACTGCAGAAATTTCTACGAGCTACTTATGGCGGAGTTCAACGTGAATGCGCAGTTCGGAATTTGCGAGAGTTTCTCAAAATAAAGAAAGGCAATGATTCACTAGTCACATACAGTGCGAATTTATTTGATGCAGTAGTTGAGTTAAAGAAATCTATAACAGGTTCTCCATGGGTAACTGGAAATAATATCTCCTTAGATAATTTTGAAAGATTGTTACACTTTGCTTGCCTTTTAACGTCAGTCCCAGATGTAATTGTAGATAGTTTTGATAAGAGAATTGATCAGGATACAGACGAATCCTTTTTTTTGCACAGATTAACAAAAATCTAGCAAAATGCCCGACACTGGACAGTAGTTTTGTACAGGGAGGTGCAAAGATGTCAGCTGCGGTTTCCAAACCACAGAATAATGATAGTCGCTCGCACTCGGGAAATGATGCAACAGCGAAGACATGTGCACGAGTAGAATCGAAGAAAATTCCAGAGAGATCAGTCACAACGATACGTTGTTTTAATTGTGATAAAATAGGCCATAGTAAGTCAAATTGCAGAGTGAGATATTGTTCAGTTTGCAAATCTTCAGATCATGGATGGAGATTTTGCCCAGCCACGAAGAATAGAGATTATTCAGGAAGTCACGGGGAGGTTTTTCTAGATATGACAGGAGAATTCCACATGATGCAAGTTCTAGATACACAAAGGAACAGCAGAATTTTCACAAGATAAGTTCGAAAACGGACACAGGATAATGACTAATCAGGTCGTAGAGTCACTAGAACCTAGGCCGATTGTACGTGGATTCTCTAATGGCAATGAAATTTCTATTTTCATTGATTCTGGTAGCTCAGTTAACTTAGTAAATGCTGACCTTTTTCACTCGAGGTTTCCAGAGTGCAAATTAGTCCCTTCTAGTGAGACAGTGTGTGATGTACAAGCGAGGAAACTGAATATTTTAGGTTCGTCATTTCTTACGCTTTGTATCGGTGGAAAGACAATAGTAGAACCATTTTTGGTCATAGAAGGATTAGCCTTAGGTGAAATGGTTTTGCTAGGACACCCTTCTTGTATGCGACATAACATCAACATTCTTACGGGAGTTCAGGGGATTACAATAGGTGAGTCGGGTTGTTTTGTTCCATATATACACAGGAAAGAAACTTGTGAGAAACCTAAGACACAGTCGGAGACATGTGTAACACATTCATTAGAGAGTGAAGATATTCCGCAGAGATCTTTCAAAGGATTTTTGTTGGAAGATATTGAATTGCAACCGCGAGTTCTTACATTAGTTAAAGTGTCGTTGAAAGAGAAAAAGTTTCCTTCTCAAGTGTGCGTTGTTGAGGGAACCGAGAAATTCAAAGACGTTGTGAGTACGGTGTCAGTGAATGAAATTTCAGTCGCAGGCGTGACTTCAGTAGAATTAGTTAGCTATCAAGACTCAGTGAAAAAATATCACAAGGGTACTTATGTAATTGATTTTGAAGAGTTTAATGAAGAGCATAAATTAGTGAGTTTTTGTGGAGACGGGAATATGTTTCCTAACGAGGAGCAACAGTTCCGAAGTCAGGTTCTACATGAACACTTGGCTAAAGTTGATTATCCTGAGTATTCAGATAAAGTAGAGAAAGTGTTGAAAGAATATCTAGATATCATTGCTTTGAAGGGAGATAAATTAGGAGTTACAGATGTTTTAGAACATTCAATCCGCCTAGAAAAGGGTACAAATCCCATATATATTCCAGCATATCGAATTCCTTTTAAGATCAGGAAGAAGTAGAAAAAGAAGTTCAGAAGTGGGAGTCGGAAGGCATTATTAGACCGTCCAATTCTCCGTTTAATTTTCCTTTGCTTGCAGTTCCTAAGAAAGACGGTAGTATCAGAGTTTGTGTAGATTTTCGTAAATTGAATGAAAAAACATGCCCAGATAGATATCCGGTAGCTTGTTTGCCTGATTTGTTTGTTGAGATCGGTGGCAAGAATATATATTCATCTATAGATCTTATGCAAGGGTTTTACAGGTTCCCCTTTGTGAGAGTAGCCGTAAATATACAGCATTTTCGGTACCAAAGGGACATTACGAGTTTAATAGGATGCCTTTTGGATTACAAGGGTCCCCAATAACATTTACTAGACTGGTTAACACAGTACTTCATGGCTTGTTAGGAAAGTCGGTGTTTGTGTACATGGATGATATTCTCATATGCACAGATACAATTGAAGAACATCTAAAGGTGTTAAAAGAAGTCCTTAAGCGATTACGGTTCGCTGGGTTAAAGGTCAAATTGGCCAAATGTGAGTTTCTGAAGAGAAAAATTGTCTATTTAGGACATATTATCTCTAAAGAGGGAGTTAGAGTGAATGATGAGAAAGTTAAAGCCATTGTGAATTTTCCAGTTCCCAAAACCAGGAAACAGATTCGTTCGTTCCTAGGTATGTCGGGTTTCTTTCGCCGTTTTGTGCGGAATTTTTCTACAATAGCGTCTCCATTGACAGATTTGTTACGAGAAGACGTTAAGTTTGTTTGGGGTGATAGTCAACAATTAGCTTTTGAGAAGCTTAAGAATGCTTTGGTGAACCCACCAGTTTTGAAGTTTCCAGATTTTAGTCAACCGTTCACCTTAGTGACTGACGCGAGTCAGGAAGGTATAGGTGCGTGTTTGATGCAGAAATTTGAGGGGAAATTACACCCAATTGCTTTTTATAGCAGAAAGTTCAAAACACGTGGTAGTAACGAAAGGCTGATGTCAGTTGTGGACAAGGAGGCTTTCGCAGTCGTCTCTAGCCTTGTTCATTTTAAGATGTTGTTGTTGGGAAATAAAGTTGAGATTTTTACAGATCATCAACCGTTGTTAGAGCTTTTAATAAGCCAAATTTGTCGCCCAAGAGAGCACGTTGGTTCCTAACATTGAGAGATTTTGATGCAAACCTCAAATACATTGAAGGTAAGCATAATGTAGTTGCAGATGCATTGAGCAGATATTTTCCGGTCGAGGATGAGGAAATACACACCGAATCCTGTGTGGGAGAAGAGAGTAAATATTTGGTGTCTAATGTCTCTGATATTAGTAGTTCTGAGAGATCGCATGTAGAGGACATACACGTTCCTACAGTGCATACTTCGGGGAGAAATAGTGAGTCGGCAGTCTCGGGAGAGATTGTTATTCGTGATAGTGAGAGTAACGCAGTGTGTTATATTACGGGTGAAAATGTCACTTGGGACATAGGCTTGCTGGAACAAAAGCAAGATGAAGATAAATTGTTGTCAGATGCTAAGGCATTTCTTAAGGGAGTTTCACCGAAGAAAGGGTATAAGTTGCCTTTTTCTGGTCTAGAGTTGGAGAATAATTTATTGGTGAGGAAAGTTTTAAGTATAACTTTGCGAAGTACTCGAAGCATGGGTGAGATTACACAAATCATCGTGCCAGAGAGTCTAGTACCACAAGTTCTAGACATTGTACATTGTAAATTTGGTTCTCCTCATTTGGGTGTAGACAAGACGTATGAAAACGTCAGGTCAAAGTTCTTTTGGAAAAATATGTTTTCCGCAGTAGAAGCCTTTGTGAAGAAGTGCGCTATTTGCAATGCGAATAAGCCAGCGACGACAGTGTCGTGTCGTTTGGGTTCATATCCCATACCACATAGGCCGTTTCAGAGAGTGCATATGGATATTCTGGGTAACTTCTCAGACTCCGCTTATGGTTATAGACATTTATTAGTAGTTGTTGATGAGTTGACTCGCTTTGTCGAGATTTTCCCACTGAAATACAAATCAGCTGAGGAAGTTGCTATAGCGTTTTTTAAGGGGATAATTTGTCGATATGGTGTTCCTGAATGTCTGATCACAGACAATGGTAGGGAGTTTATTAATAAGACTTTAGACGGTCTTGCTAATTTGTTGGGGATAAAGAAAGTATCTATAATCCCGTATAGACCTGAAGCGAATGGGTTGTGTGAGAGGGCGAATCGGAAAGTAATCGAAGCTTTGCGCATGACGGTGGGAGGTTCCGATACACATTGGGACAGATCTTTGGATGAAGTGCGATATAGTATCAATACTATGATGAATGACACAATTAAGATATCTCCAGCAGAAGCTTTGTATGGATACAAGTTGAAAGGACCTTTTGATTTGTTACCAGAGCGAGTTCAGGGTGATGTTACGGTCACTTCGTTGATAAATACAGCGAGAGAAAGATTTGCACGTATCAGTAAAGAACTTGAACTTAGTTCGCGTGCAATGGTAGAGAAAAGTAACGCGAAATCGAGGGGAGTAGCTTTTTCGATGGGTGATAGAGTGTTTGTTAAAGTGAATGTTCGGAATGATCTGAATTATAAATTAAGTCCGAAGTTCCACGGACCTTTTGAGATTGTAGAGATCAAAAGAGGGAATAGATTTGTAGTTAAAGATGTAAACACTGGAGTGACGAAATTGACCCATATTTCGAAGTTAAAGAAAGTTGGGATGTAATGGAACGTTTGTATATAGTTAGAGGGATAAGTGGGTTGATGTTTGTGTATATATATGATATTTTTTTTTTTTGTCTCTTGTTCATTTTGGATGTTGAAGTTCTTAGTCATTTGCTTTCGAATGATTTTGGGAATTGAGACATGGGCTAATTTCATACGAGATTTGACTCGTGTGTTGGTGTGTTGTTGTGTTATGATGTATTTCATCATCTGACGCAATATGTGTGTTGTTTAGGATTTTTTTTTGGGAGATACTTAGTATATCGGACCGAACAAGTCTGATTCTTTTTTTTCGAGTTGGGAGATCGTATTTGAGTATTTGGATTTTTTTTTTCCAGTTTCTTTTTTTTTTAAATTAAGGGAGCTGTATTGTGAGTAATTGTAATTGTTATGATCATGGGAGCGATTGCCATTACGTCAATTGCTATTTTGTTGAGAGTTAGTCAGGTGTTGCGAAATGTTTGCTAACCAGAGTAGAACTTTCATGTCTTTTACGAGATATGATACCTTTTAGTGTTTGGATAGAATTTTTTTTTTATGAGTGAGTTCCGTAGAGTTATTGTGCTTAATAGTGAGTTGACTGTGTCTATTCTGAGATACAAACTTGGAATTAGTTCACATTGTGAGTGTTTACTTTTGCATTAGTGGTTTTGTTTGGTTCAGTAACGTGGAACCTTTTTGTTATTAGACCTTTTTCGAGTGTTTTTGGGAGACTCAGTAGTGACATGGGATAGAGTAGAGACCATGTTCGTTTTGGGAGATCAATATCAAAGTTCGGGAGTTGATTATAAGACGAGTTGTACTTTAGTTAGAGAGAGGTGTGTGTGTGACAGTAGTATTTTCCAGTTGCGAGTTGTGTCTGTGGGTGGTTGTGAATTATCATTGGTTCATAGACAGACTCCGACAGAATGTGACTTTAGACAGTTCCTGCGAGATTACCACATTGAGTCCACCAGTACTCTTCCTGCCGTGTTTTTGCAAGGAGTATGCAGTTACAATGATGTGCCAGAGCAACAAGTCGACGACATTCGTTCATCGAGGGTCCGAGCAGTTCGATTCATCCTGCAGAATCCTGTCTACGGAATTTCTCGTACTTAGCCGTGCTGTATTCAACAGTTCGAGAAGATAATTATGCGTCATACGCATAACGAGCATTTGGTAGTGGAGGTACCTACAACCAAGGTGCCAATGACGGTTCCACCGTTGGAAGACATTGACGATTCCGTGATGTTCGAGTATCAGGAATATATTATGCCGACAATTTTAATTGTCTTAATAGCTATTTTACTGATAATTCTTGTTGTGGGGGTAGTAAAGCTTATTCGTGTTTGTAAGATTACATGTAAAGGCTCTAAGAACTCAACCCCAGTGACTTTGGAAGTGCGTCATGAGAGCAGTCCTTAAAGCTGCAGTGCAGTAGACATTGCTGATTGAGCATAGCTCTATTTTGTTATGTTTTATACATATGCTTTTGTTTTGGTTTGCCGTTAAGGAGAGCGAGACGCTCTTATGTGGTGGCCGAGCTCTATTTCAGAAAATATGGCTGCTACAAGTTTTAAAGGACACATATATGCATTTCATAGCTTCAATGCTTTAAGATGTGATGAAAGAATTTATGGAGTCAGATGGAACTAGGTCGAGAGACTCGAGGTAAAATCTTTGTGTTCAACAAATAGTTTGATTCCTCAGCAATATTGCCGGTCAGGTGATCTTCCGAAGTGTTATGTATATTCGTGAGTACGTGCGTTAATTTGATCTAGATTACGCCAAAATCTGCCCTAAAAGTGAGTTTGATCGTTCATTAACGTGATAGAACTGCAGTTGTCTAGACGTAGCTTTGGAGAGGATCCAGGCTTTGAACGGCAGATAAGGTAGACTTTGAAATCTCTGTTTTTATGGGAGAAAATTGAACTTGTGATTTTTTACCATGATTTTCTAATCATTATGAACTTTTGAACTGGTGTGGGAGATTTAATATGAATATTCATACCTCTTTCATATTATTATTTTGTCATGTTACGTTTGCCATATCTTGGCTATGCATTTTACACTTTCCATTATTGTGTTTTGCATTTCATGTATTTTTGGGAGTTTTCTATCATGTTTGATTCTTCCGACAGATGTCTGTGGACAGATGTCGGTGGATAGTGTGGACGGTTTCGAATAACATGTGGTAGACTGGTTTTGACATGACTAATTATTGATTTGGGGAGTATGTGTGAGTTTGGATATTTTCAGGCTATTAGCCATAGTGAGACTTCTTTAATCAGAAGTGTTTTACAGTTCAGAGTTTAGTTATCTAACTCGATATTGCATTTATTATGCATTTTAATCTTTGCTTTGTTTTATTCATTTCTTGTTGGGTTATTTGAATAATAAACCTATTTTTGTAGAAACTATTGCGTTTCTTTAAATGGTCCATTTAGTTGATTTGGTGAGAATGAGTGCGATTCGGGTGGGTGAACTTCGGAAAACGATGAGAGAGAGAGAGAGGTGATACACGGTGAGAGAGAGAGAGAGAGAGAGAGAGAGAGAGAGAGAGAGAGAGAAAGAGGAGAAAAATAGATGTAAGTGTTGCCGTGAGCGAACGTTCATACGCCTCCGTTTCATGATTAAAGATCGTTGGAGCACGTTACGTACACCTTCAAAAGGGTGTTAATTCTGTCCTCGTTACATATATATATATATACACATATACATAAATACATGTATATATGTACATATACATATACATATACATATAAAATTCACTCTCACCAACAGCAACCAGCCCCTCCCCCCAAAAAAAACGAAACCATTAAAAAATTAGATGGAACCTAGGCCTAAAAGGATAGGCATTTGCATACGGAGGCCTATGTCCAGACGCTTATGTTTTTTCTGTCCTAATATTACCCCTGTCCGTCACTGTACCTTTATCAGGGACATATCAAATGGAATGGTCGTCATTATCTTCATAAGTGTTACTCTTATGTCTTGTGACTCTTAAAAGGGATGAGTTGATGGTATCCAAAATGATGTTACTTTATATAATCGGTTTTTCTTTCTTGTGTCTTTACTTTTGACTCATTTAGTAAAATAACTTTGAACATGTATTCGTCTTTGTAGAAAAGATTTTTCGTTTTGCCATTTAGTATTTTTGGTTATTTAGTTTTTCTGTTTTCGTTTTGCTGTTACTATTCATACTTTGCTTTTTTTTTGTTTTTACTTTTTCATAAACTAGCAAAATTACCTCTACCAATCATTCAGTTCTATAGAAATATTTGCTTTTTTGTTATTTACTTTTTTTGTTCGCTTTTCACCTCATACTATTCAAGTTTTGCTGTTTTTTGTGCGTTTTCACTCTTATATAAACTAGCATAACAAGCTTTACCAATCGTTTAGTTCTATATAAGTCTTCACTACTTCTCTTCTAAGCACTTTGCATTTACCAACACGCACTCAAGCTAACAGTTACCAAGCATACAGTTCAAGAATAAATGTATTCTTTGCATGCCGGTAACGACTTCTTCCTTCCGCCCATAAATCAGTAGTTTGTTTCCACAATCATATCTCAACAGCAGAGTCGACGAGTATTAGAGCGTTTCGCAGGGAGAAAGTGTCTTATCTTCCTACCACAAATTGTGTCTGGCAGGGACAAAATAATGTTCTTTTGTCAGGCCACAAAATCCGGAAATTATTGAGTATGTTCGTCATTCGAGAATGGACTTTTGTTTAGACGTAGTTCCTCTTTCGAACTGAATTGAATTGAATATAGAATTTAGGCCAAAGGCCAGCACTTGGACCAATGAGGTCATTCAGCGCTGAAACGGAAATTGAAAGTAAAAGTTTGAAAGGTGTAACAGGAGGAAAACCTCGCAGTTGCGCTATGAATCATTTGTTAGGAGAGGGTGGAAAGTATGATGGAAGAAAGAGGATATGAAAGGAGGTACAGTAAAAACGAAGGAAAGGGGTTGCAGCTGGGGGCCGAAGGAACGCTGCAAAGAACCTTAAGTAATGCCCACAGTGCACCGCATGAGGTGCGCTGACGGCACTATCCGCCTACGGGGAGTTCTTCTGTCATTCTAGTCATCTAATAACAGGGATGACTGACCCCCACAACAAAGTTAACATGGCACGTATGCCTTTGATTGAACAGAATTATTATAAAAAAACTATCAAAGGATTTATAATAAAATAATGGAATACATTCTAAGGATGTTCAATATTAAACTTAAAGAAACCAATGCGGATTAATAATACAGTGGATTCGATTAAAAAAATGATAAAACGTTTGAATGAAAAGTATTACCTACTCATTACGGAGTTGGTTAATATAAAAAAATGGACTTAACCTACTAAGTATTTTATCAATTTAAATTCATTTATGATTTATTGAAGAAATAGAGCCAAATCCATTTTACTAGCAAATGACACCTGACACATACAATATATTTTGTAATCAACAGTAAAAAAAAAAAAATACGTTAAAGGCCGTTTATTAAGCATGAAGTAACTCTAAAACAGGATTTTCAACTATTTTTAAGATTTATTATTGCGTTATTGAACATCAATACACCTCCTTCAGTAATATGCAAGGGGAAATAGTTATTGATACGGAAGAATTATCCTTTTCAAAAGCTGCTCAAAGTCGAACCCATTAGTCCCTAACATCAGACAATCAGAAAATACCAATAATATTCCAGGGAGATCCAGCGACGAAGACCGTTTAATAACCAGTTTCCAGACGACAAAACCAAAGGCATTCCAGACGTCGTCCCCTTTTTAAATTCTCCAAGAATACTCCTCGGGTATTAGGTCTATTTTTCTTCCTCTTTTTCTTCTTCTTCTTCTTCTTGAATTCAGGAGCACAAAACCTCCGTCGCTCTAAGCTGATGATGCTCGTCTATCCTTCTAAAAAAAAACCAGAACGAGCTCTTCAGGTATTCAGGATTAGCTCCCAGGCAAAGAGGAACAAGAAGGAGAAGAACAAGAAGAAGGAGAAGAAGAAGAAAAAGATGGAGAAGGCCCGACGTAGCAGAGTAAAAAAAGAAGAAGAAGATAAAAAGTCGAGATATCCAAGGACAGGGATTAAGTAGGTGACCATCTCCCGAGGATGTTGCTTGATTAGGCCGTTCGGATGTCGACACGGCACCCACATTTGTATGCCCTCACCCCGGGCCACGTCGTTTTGTGGGTGAGGCTTTTTGGGGGTGAGGTGAGGTGAGGAGGTGCTTCAAGTTGTGGCGAGGCCAGAAGGAGCAACACTTACAGAAAACTTGTTCAGGGTTGACTGTTTAGGGATGATGAAAGTGCTGTTTGGGGTCTCACTCAAATTCTTGATTGATAGATATACATACGCTGTTGTGTAAATCGTATGAATGTTTGCTTATATGTTTACAGAAATGTAAACTATTTTCTCACATGCTGTCACAGGTGAAGTTTGTTACAATATTCTACTTTAGTATTTATTTTTATATTGTTTCTCACATACAGGTATAGTTGAAGGTTACTTAAATTTTCTATGTCAATATTTATTTTTTAGATTGTTTCTCACAACAGGTATATTTGAACCTTACTACAATATTCTATTCCAATATTTATTTTTTAGATTGTTTCTCACATACAGGTATAGTTGAAGCATACTACAGTATTCTATTTCAATATTTATCTCTTTATATTTTAATTTATTTTTTTAGATTGTCTCTCACATAAAGGTATAGTTGCAGCTTACTACAATATTCTACTTCAATATTTATTCTTTGGATTGTTTATCGTCCTCTAGATTGCTTTACAATTATCTCATGGTATGAAATATCGTCCAAAATGTTTTATTAGAACGTTACAGTAGCTTGAATATTATTTTCGCAGAAGCTTTTACAAATAATGACGAAAATTCGAAAAACATTAAGGCAGGACAGTTTTCAATCAAACTAACATATAAAAGAGACACAAGGAACATTTAATAAGTAGGAATATTCACCGTGATTCCATTTAGTAATCGGATGCTTGTCGTTAATTTCGCTGCATTTTTTTCCATCAACAATATTTGGTCTTCCTTATTGTCGACAGACCTGTCACCCTCATTTCTAGCTTTCTTGGTTCTACAAATTCTCTTGGATGTGTGTCAACACTACGGTAAAACATGTCATAGATACATGTCGGTAACTTATTATACATATCACAAACATGTTGAATGCAAGTTAACGACATCATGGCAGTCCTTACCTGTACTTCATAATATTATCCCACTTAAGGTCTTAGGCCTGTTTTAGGACTGCTTATGACATATATCAGTTGCTTACATATATTTATGACGTGTTTACTGCAGTGTGGATGCACCCTAAGATTCTAAATACAGTTTTACACACGCATACCCCTGAAAAATGAGCCTCAATTTCAACTGTATTATTCAAAATTACAATTTTCAAAAGGGAAATTCAGTAGTTTGGATCGTTCAGCAATTTCTTCATTAAATCTAGACACCTGCAAAGCAAGACAAAGGCACCTCGCCTACAGGAGAGAGAACTAGGATCGAGGCAAGGGCGTGGCCGTTGCTTCAGAAGTAATGCCTTTGATTTCTAAACATCACAGCCAATTTTCCAATCCAGGACTTACAAGACAGTGAAACTATCAGGGTGGACAAAGACAAGAGGTTATCACATCAGTACGAAACCAGTAATCTTTCTGAAGTGGATTTGGCAATTTGAACGATGTGATCTCTTTCAGGTAGGTGTGGATTGAATTGAATTGCATTGAATATAGAATTTAGGCCAAAGGCCAAGCACTGGGACCTATGAGGTCATTCAGCGCTGAAACGGAAATTGACAGTAAAACGGTTGAAAGGTGTAGCAGGAGGAAAACTTCGCAGTTGCACCATGAATCAGTTGTTAAGAGAGGGTTGAGTAAAGTAAGATGGAAGAACGAGAATATGAAACGAGGTACAGTAAAAGGAACGAAAGGGGTTGCAGCTAGGGGCCGAAGGCACGCTGCAAAGAACCTTAAGTAATGCCTACAGTGCGCCGCATGAGGTGCACTGACGGTGCTACCCCCGTACGGGGTCCATTAGGTGTGAGTAACCTGTTTTCAGGATTTGTTGATGGAGAAAAAAGTAGGATTATGTTTTCAGCAAATAGAATCGAGGAATTGAAGGAAACTGATGAAAAATGGAAAATATTAATAAATTCGTTTTCTGAATGCAGCTACAATCAAATTTCTTAATAGATTTATAGATAAAGCACGTAATTTTACTTCAAAGTTTCTATTGAAATTTCCAATAGATGTGATTCAACTCGGAAAGGTAAGAAGAAAGTCCCTGATAAATTCTGGAAGAATATGAAGATTTCCCAGGTATTTCACCAGACCTTCAAAACGATTATAAAAAAAATTGAAAGACAAAGGAAAACAAATTTCCATATGCTTCTACCGAAGTTCCATGACAGTGAACGAGAATTGGGGAATGAGAAAAAACAAAAAAATCTAAAATGTTCTAATTTTTTATTTATAAGCTAACGAAAATAATTTTATTATGAAATATATTCTAAACAGGTCTAAGAGCTCTGTAGGATGAAAAACCTGATCAAAATCTACAAGCAAATATTAAAGGTGATATATGTAGAGACAGAGACGTCGCCCAAAAGTTTCAGTAAAATTGGGCAGAAGGACAATAGGCTCCTTCCAGAAGTCTCTAAAAGTCTTTGCATGAGACGTAGGAAATGCCACTAACAAATTACAGTACAGAGGAACAGTGAAAAAAATTAATAACACGAAAGAGGCTGCAGGACTTATCATGAAACCTGGAAGGAAAAAGAAAGACGTTTTTGAAGAAGCCGAGATGTTGAAAATCTAAAAAAAAAATAACGAATAAGAAAAAATTTAAAAAATAAACCCAGAAATGAGCAGAATTGGAACATAATGCAAACTATAAATCGAAGATTCATAATAGATGCTCTGGTCTCTTCCAGGACACTCTAGATAAAAAAAAAAATAAAAAAGATAATTGAAGTGGGACTGAGGCAATGCAGAAGCCAAGAACTATAGAGCATTGAACTATAGAACTCTGGATTAAAATATTCTGCTAATAGATGTGACAAT
>NC_089780.1:19010165-19032665 GCF_040412425.1 Macrobrachium rosenbergii
GTGTTATAAAAATAGTCTATTAAAAGAAATTCAGGTGAGATTAAAAAAGAAACTTCCTATCAATGCTGAGAGAGAGAGAGAGAGAGAGAGAGAGAGAGAGAGAGAGAGAGAGAGAGAGAGAGAGAGAAACCCTGAATTCAGGAGAAAGTCTATTTTACGAAGCAGACTAAGAGATGACTGAAGATACTAATAAGAAGTTAATCAAATCTCATCTAATTATGATAACCCGTCAACAGCTATAAGAAAGAGATTCAGTTACTTCCCCGGAAAGAAAAAAAGTTGGCACGGAAGGATCGAATTACAAAGACCTCCTGAGCTGGTACAGGAAGTATGAGAGATATTGAGGTTACGCGGACGTATAAGTTTACACATTTTTTAATTTTTTAATTTTTTTGTGACACTTTAATTTTTTTATGAGGCAGACTATTCCTTACCTCAAGCTGAAGTTCTGATTTCAATGGCATTTTTTTAAATCAGGTGCTTCCAATTATTTTTTTTTTGTATGTCTTTACAAATTTTTCTTATTTTTTATTTTTAGCAGCGACAATTTCATTTTTTCAATGAGACAGAGTCTTCATTACTTTAAACTGAATTGATATTTTCAATGAATTTTTTTTAAACCAGGTGTCCAGCAAATTTAGTGAATACATATTATACAGTTCCTGTTACCTGTAATGAATCATGCATCTTTATCTTTACATAACTTCAACTATACATATTAATTCATTAATTTATCTTTTTTCATGTCTAACAACTGATCTCTCCTTTCTATGTTTCTTATTATCTTCAAATGAGCATATTTTTCTTTGGAAGCTTGAATTTCAAGTCAATGGTCCCCTGTAGACTTGTTCCATAAGAATACGGGTCCATCTTCTGAATAATAATAATAATAATAATAATAATAATAATAATAATAATAATAATAATAATAATAATAATAACATACTCAACAACCTCTTGCGTCTTTTTGTCTTACATTACATAATTATTGGCCAGTTCATAGCTGTATTTCAAAATAAATAAAAAATCAGAACGTTCAACTTTACTTCCTGTTCGCAGTTTCCAAGATCCTTGGATGGCCGAGTTGAGTAGCAGCTTTTCCTGATCAACTGCCTACTGCGTACGTTAACCAGAGGTTTTCTTGTCAGCTGACAAGTTTGTGGGGATCTTATTAGTGTTGGTTGTTTGTGGCGTTTGGTTTAGTTTCCGTTTGTGCGTTCCGCGTGGGAGGATTTAATTTGTACTGTTTGTCTTTTGAGAGTTTTGAAGACCGCGAGTTACTTTAAATTTTGTATTAGTTTAATAGTGTCCTGTTATTTGAGTTTTAAGGACGCGAGCTACTTTTAAGTTTTTTGTTAGTTTAATAGCGTTCTGTTTTTTGAGTTTTAAGGACGCGAGTTACTTGAAATTTTTTGTTTAATAATGCTTTTGTTTTTTGAGTTTTAAGGACTTGCTTTAAAATCAATTTAAATTGCTTTGTATTTTTCGGGGGTGTTTTAAGGATCGCGAGTTACTTTTAATTTCGTATTTTTTTTGGTTGTTTAAGGACCACTGGTTACTTTGTACTTTATCAGTTTAATATTGCCTTGTTTTGAGAGGTTTTAAGGACCACGAGTTTTAAATTAAAGTATCACTTTTCTGTACGGAGTTGGGATCTGCTGCAGAGTCGTCTTAACAAGGTAATGAGGATTTCATATATTCTGATAAGTAGTTGATAAAACTCCATTTTCTGTTACGACAAAATTGGTATTTGTTCTACTTCCTTGGTGGTTCAACCATGTACCAGTAAGGTAACATAATGTAGTGATGCAACTTAAAATTTGTCTTCATACAACGATTGTTCAGTTTCATATTTTGTTGGGTAACTTATACTATACTAGCAGCACCGCATGAGCTACGGGACTGAATGGTAAAACAAACAAAAGCTAATATATTTCTTGGTAACAGTCATCTTGAGAATTTGAGCACGAGAATGGAATTAATGGTAAAACTATTAAATATCTCTATAGGAGTAAACTTGCGATAATTTGAGTTTCGAATAATAATTGTAAAGTAAAAAATTATTTTTCAGTCTGGTTTTGAAAAGTTGTGGATTAATCTGACTTATTTCCTCTTAACAGAGCATGTTAACTACGGTGGATTCTACAACTATGGAAATTGATCACTTCTCGACCACTTCTACACTCAGGACTTCAGAAAATGGTAAACAAGAAGATAGAACAAAAAGGTGAGTAATTAGTCACTGATATATCTTTTGTCTTTATTCTGAACCTCCACCCCTTTAGGGGCGGTGCCTCTAAAGGGGTGGGGGTAACCCCCTTAAACTACTTATGGCGGAACGGAAGTTTCGTCATAATAGTTTAAGGGGTTTCTTTTTTTGTTTTCTATTAGTTTGGTATAATGTATAGGTAATTTTTGCTTAGAATGTTTACACTTGTTTGTAGCCTTTAACTGACTAAATTTTAGTTTTAACTACCGTAATACTGGAAGTGTATCTAAACCATTAGATTAAGTTATTCAGAATTTTAAATAATTTTTAGCTATTACAGCTCTCGCTTCGAAAATTATCCTTTGTCAGTTAAATCTTTACTAATCTTCAGTCATGCTTTTGTATTAAGTCATAGAATTTGTACTGGACTAGTCTTCTGTCGCCCGTTTAATGATTCCAGGTTTCATCGAGGAATGGACGATAATTGGCAGTTTATTTCCAAGAATTAAGTGGTGAAATCGTCCATGTAACTTCTCTTACTCCTGAGCGATGGGGCGGAGTAGAGGTGGTACAGAGTACATGGTGATCCCGAGTACTTTAACTGAAGAATAAACCTGGAGTTGATCGCTGTAGGTGCAAGAAGAATGAACGTACCTAAACCTGAACATCTGATTTAAAAGTTGTGTAGATTGAGTAAATTTAGTCATTTATATTATACTGTTACTTTTCAATTACCTTTTGAATCTGTAAAATTTATAAAAGTAATAATTTGGTTATGTAAAAGTTAACCAGTGTGCATAAACTATTTCTGTGTTCTTGTTCCTGTTGTAATTTTTCACTGTGCATGAAGCTGGGGAGAAATAAATCTGTATGAGAAAGTTTAGTAGTCTCAATTGCTGTTGTATTTGTTAGTGCTAATGACAAAATCTCATGACTTGAGTTTACTTAGTTTTCATAGCTACCCATCAAAGAATGAAGTGAAATTAGCCTTAACCTAAATTATATTAACCTATATTAACCTATCGTGAAATTGTTGTAAAAAACCTCTGGTTATAAACTACGCTGGATGTTACTCATTAGTTCAGGTATTTTAAAATAGGGCCTCTGAGCTTTTAATGTCCAGGGGACAGTTGTGAAATTCTGGTTAATCTAACAAGTTATTCAAAAGACAAAACAGTGGAGCTTAAGACCCAGATCTGAATGCCTCACTCGAGGCTAAGGTTGGAGCAACTGTATAGTATTTGAAACTGAGAATGACTGAAGCCATTAAAATTAGGGAGATAAAACTAAAAATTTTAGTTTAATGGTTTCGGTTAAGGTGAACAAAATAGCGTAACTAGCAACTCCAATAGCCTAAATACTCGATTAGGTAATCACTGCTTTTGTGTAGTGCTTAAGTAAATTTGCCACAAAACAATATAAATTTTAACCTAAAGAAGTTGGAGAAAATATATGGGTGGCTACAGACAACAAGGAGGATTCACAGGCAATGAGAGCTGTGATATGTCCCTATTTTGGGCTGTGAATGGAAGCCTGAGGTTCGGCACATTCCCAGAACCATGGAACTACTATTAATTGGATAAAAGGCAAATATTAAAATCCAAATTTTAGTGGATACAGTTATACCAATTACAAGAAAGTTAAGCCTTAATTTTTCTTTGCTCTTTTGATTATATAAAAGTTTTTTCGAAAATAGGTAGGGGCATGTACGAACAGCACGGTTGCAGAAAGTAATTGCAACTACTAAAGTAGGAAAGTGGTTCACGCTAAGTAGTTGATGGGAGTTTTAAATACAGGACGACAGTTTTTTCTACAGTTTTCTATCGCGTTTTCTTCGGATCTGTACCGGTTAACCCCACCAAAAAAGTCCTTGTAAGCTTGAAAATCTACTGGATTTAAATACTGTTTAATTTAGTGTTGTATTGTCAGCGCGAGAGAATGTTACTGTTAACATAACAGCCATTAGATAAGTAACTGTAGCAATCGTAGTCCATTTGCAAACGGGTCCTTCAAAATTTCAAATTAAAAAACCTAACACGCACAAAAATGACCCTGCATCTGTTTTCAGCGACTTTTCATATCAAGAGTTTTCATGGAGTTAGATTTGGTTAAAAAGTTCAGGGAGCGTTATGTCTGTACCACTGATCAAAAGAAGAAAATCGGTTACTGAAGTGACCAAGAATGTGCTCTAAAACAGTTAAGGGATAGGCAGAATAATTCCAAAATTACAGATGGGACGAGAATTTAAACCAATGACACTGTTGCCAGTTAATGGGTGAAAATTCCGCATGAAAATGGATTCCCAATGAAAAGGAAAGGTAGAGGGAATTACGAAATGCAGTGCAGAATAGAAGGAATTTGGAATTAGGCTAAGCATACGGCTACTGGTTAAAAACAAAATGACCTAGTTGTGAACGAAGTGGAGTTGGACCATAGCTTATGGTGCTGTGGATACTTTGAGTAATTAATTTGTCTAGCAGAGAAAACACTAAACGATGCGGAAGTAGTAGTGGGTTCAAACCCCCAAAATAAGAAGGGCCCGGCAAGGACGACCCGGCTTTCCCAAGAAGGATGGTATAAGGATTAGAGAACTTAAGCGCGAAAAGTGAAAACTGGACCAGAAAGAGTTTTATTGCCATTGACTGAATGGAGGTACTTATTAGCAAAGTTGGTGAAAGAGAGAGAGAGAGAGAGAGAGAGAGAGAGAGAGAGAGAGAGAGAGAGAGAGAGAGAGAGAGGTACATACAAGTTTTCAGTTCCATCCTTATTAATGTTTTTTTTTTCTTTCAGGTGTTGAACTATGCCAACAGAACTCGTGCGGAGGCAACTGGATTCACCAAAGATCATAGTTACATAGGAAAATTCTTTCAACTCTTACATTTCCTGACCAAAAATTGGTGAGTTTTTGCTACTTTTAATGTAAGCTAAATTATTTTTTCTTTTCCAGATATTAAACATTTTTCCCTATGTGTTTCATCCGCTAACAGTGAGGACACAAAGAAATAACCATTCCATCTATCAATCGGTCAATTTTACGCATTTTAAGGGATGCTTAGGGTCTTGAGGAATTCACCTGCTTGACAGATTCCACGATGTTTTTCGGGTGTGAGAATGTATTGCTTTAGAAGCATTGTTTACGCTTCAGAGGAACCCGCCCCCCTCTCTTCCCCATTAAATCTACATTGTGTGTGTGTATGTGTGTGTGTGCGAGGTTGAATGCTTATATGTGTTGACAAATATACAACAGATATTACATGCTAGAGTTAGACAAATTTCGTCTCTTAGTATAGCTTGCTCCTAAATCCTTTAGTGACCTTTATATCGTAGGCAGAGACTAGAATACAACGGTGGAGGAATATGGTGTGAGCCCCAAGGGGTCACAACGAGACACGGGTCTGTGTGTGGAGTGAAGGACTGACTGAATTAGCAGCAACAGGGAAAATGTCTTTCGCCATTAGAGACTTGAACAACCTCTGTATAAGATTTCCCTCCTTCTACGGCAGGTGCCCCTTAGTGAGAGGTAGTGCCGTCAGTGCACCTCATGCGGTGCACTGTAGGCATTACTTATGGTTCTTTGCCCTTCGGCCCCTAGCTGGAACCCTCTTCATTCCTTTTACTGTACCTCCTTTCATATTCTCTTTCTTCAATCTTTCTTTCCACCCTCTCCTAACAATCGATTCATAGTTCAACTGCGAGGTTTTCCTCCTGTTACACCTTTCAGACAACCTACTCTCAATTTCCCTTCCAGTGCTGAATGACCTCATAGGTTCCAGCGCCTGGATTTTGGCCTAAATTCTATAAACTGCTGTATTCTATTTCTGTAGCATGTGAGAACCTAGGCAATTTTACTTCAATTAAAAAAATTACAGTTGTGTTTTATGTTAATTCATAAAATAATCAAAGTATCCCAACACAGAAATTACCAGAAAAAGACTTATCATTTAGTAAAGGATAATAATCTGCAACAATTATATTATCCAAGGACACAAATTACCAGAAACAAAAAACCTATTATTCACTAAATGAACAAATAAATGAAAACAGACGTTACCCAGTGCCCGGTTCGACTTGCTCTTCGAGATTAAAAAGTCAGATTCTGTGAACGTGCGGAACTGCACACACTTGCCTCATACAATTTGATAGCACCTGATCTTATTTCAAAATAATGTAAGGCTGTTTATCTTCTACAAAGTTAAACTGAACTGTTTTTTTGTTATTATTATTATTATTATTATTATTATTATTATTATTATTATTATTATTATTATTATTATTATTATTATGGAAACTTCAACACTGGGATATTTATTGTAGTATTATCATTAGTGCACCAATACCATCAGGTATTATTATTATTATTATTATTATTATTATTATTATTATTATTATTATTATTATTATTATTATTATTATTATTATTATTATTACAAAACCTCAACCTTTGGACATTTATTTTCGTCATTATAATTAGAGTACCTGTATCATTAGGTGTTATTATTATTATTATTATTATTATTATTATTATTATTATTATTATTATTATTATTATTATTATTATTATTATTATTATTATTCTTAAATTTACTGTTGTTATTATAAAAGGTATACCTACACCATCAGATATTATTATTATTATTATTATTATTATTATTATTATTATTATTATTATTATGAAACTGGGAAATTTCTTGCAGTTATTATCATCAGTATACATGTACCATCTGTTAATGTTATTTTCACAGGCTGTTAGGCAGGTAAGCTTCTGTTAGTATACTAGAAACCTTATTACTTGAGGTTTACTATTGTTTACGAAATTTAGGCTGTCAAGCCAAGCATAGGGCACTTCCAGACATTCAGCGCCATAGACAGTGAAAAGAGGGAGTTAGAGTAGTTGGACAGCGAGATAAAGCGATCCAGATAATAAGGGAAATGAAGTACAAGGATCCAAAGTTGGAATTGGGTAAAAATCATCAAGGATCTAAAGTTGGAATTAGGAAAAAATCATCAGTTGTAAAAGTCAGAGGCGTTGGAAAGCAAGATCTAATAGAGAGAGAGGAAATGGAGGTAAAGTAAAAGGCCAAAATTAGGATGCAGCCAGGGGCTGAAGGGACACTACAAACACCCTTTAGTAATGCCCACAGTTTGCCATGTTAAGTCCAGATGGTTGATGGGAATTGGCTTGCTATTCATTCATGTTTTCCCTCGCCCACGAACTTGGTTCTGACGAATTCCCTTGTAGCCCAAGGACGTGGGTTGGAGAAGCAGATGATGATGGAGTTGAGGAGTTTCTCTCAACCCACGTTCGTCAACACACAGAGAATGGCCCACAGCCAAATTCGGCGCCGAGTGTTGGCATGAATGAGCAGCCTGCCCATCCCGAACCACCACTTTAAAGAGTGGCCCCGCCAACAAAATCTATAAAACCAGAAAATAGACGAATATGAATATTCTGGCTAGTCAAAATCAATATTTCTAAAATATTTAAATTAATTTTTTTCTTGTTGCATCTGTGGAACAAATTGTGTTGAAGCATGAATTTTTAAAATAACTTTTTTCATTATGGGTCATCGAAAACAATTAGTTTTGCATCATGGGTCCTTAAAAACAATTAGTTTTGCATCTCCTTGAAAAGAATTAGTTTTGTTTTACATACCTTGAAAACAATTAGCTTTGCATCACAGATCCTTGAAAACAATTAAGTTTGTATCAAGGATCCTTGAACACAATAGAATTTGCATCAAGGTTCCCTGAAAACAATTAAGGTTGCATCACGGATCTTTGGAAACAATTAAATTTGCATCACGGATCCTTGAAAAGAATTAGTTTTTCATCACGGGTTCTTGCGAACAATTAGTTTTGCATAACCGATTCTTTAAAGGAAGTGGCTTTGAAATGCAGAATCTAGAGAACAAGTGGCATCGAAACATGAATTTTTGAAAACAAACGGATTTGCATCACGGAGTCTTGCCTCGTTAAAAGCTTTCTGATATTGTTATAAAGAATAGTGAGCATGAAATGGATTGGGTAAATTTTAAAACAAAATAAATGACGGGCAGCAACAAAGTAGAGTCTGTGGTATCAACTACCATTTTTCTCAAGCTTCAGATTAATAGATGCAATAAGTTCTGACTTCAAAACGAACACAAAGTTGAAAGATAATTTTAGTTTTAATGCCATATTTTCATGTTTTAACTTTGAAAAGTAATATAAAAATGCCAATTAACATAGGGCAAATATTATATTGAAAACTTTGCTTCAAGAAGAGTGATGATGTTAGTAAATTATTAATATTATACGAACCAAATGAAAATCATTAACCAGATCGAAAGCATTAAACGAAAACGTTTCGGCTAAAACATAGTCGAAGAAGAAGAAGAGAATGAACGCTAATCAACAAATTAAACCAGCTCTTTGACCCCAACGAATTAAAAAAAAAAAAAACTAGCAAACACAAAAACAAAAGAAACAAAAAATAAGCACGAAAGGCAAAGAAGAACAAGAAGTAGGGAGGAATAAGTAGCATTCCTCCGTCTAAGAATCAAGTCCAGCGTCGGTATCGGCGCCAGAGACAGGTATTCGACTGAGGATGGGGCGGGTCACTGATGACGGAGTGCCACGGAGTGAGTTACCCTTTTGCTTTGCCCTGGGGGACCTCGGAGAGGGCCGGGGTGGCCCCCAGGCCCTAGGAGAAGTGGAGAAGGAGGAGGTGGAGCATGTGGAGGAGGAAACTCAAAACGAACGACCCGTTGGACCGGTCCAAGTGCGCCTCAAAGGTTTTCGCGGCTTTGGTCCATTCCCAGGGACCCTTCTTCTGGGGTTGGTTCCCAGGGACGTCATAGCGCGTCCTCCCTTTCCTCCCCTACCTTCTTCCCCCCCCCCCCCTCCCACAAGAGGAG
Organism: Macrobrachium rosenbergii; assembly: GCF_040412425.1. Lineage (NCBI taxonomy): Eukaryota > Metazoa > Arthropoda > Malacostraca > Decapoda > Palaemonidae > Macrobrachium > Macrobrachium rosenbergii. The sequence continues at coordinate 19,019,271 of NC_089780.1, forward strand.
GGGTGGGGGTGGGTGGGGGCTCTCTAGATCTGAATTCGTTTTACGCACCAGGAAGTAGGTCCAGATGAATTAATGAGTAAGATGAATTTGTAGATGAGTATTTAGGAAAATAATAATGATTTCCAAGATAATAAATTCTTTGCCTTAAATTGAGAGCTGAACATTATATACATGACTTGGTGATAAATATGAAATATAATAAGGTTAGATAGTAGATATAAGATATACGAGATCAATACATCAGGAAAATGATGATGGTTTAATATACAATAATTTCAAAACCCTAAATAGACAGCTGAATATTATACAAATGAACTGGTGATAAATATGGAAAATATAACAAGATTAAACAACAAAGTAAGATACAAGAGATCAACAAATTAGGAAAATGATAATGGCTTAATATACAGTAAATTCAAACCCCAAAATTGACGGCTAACATTATATTGAGGACTTGGAGATAAATATGGAAAATTTGATAAGGTTAGATAACAAATTTAAGATGAAAGATGACCATTTATTTATAAAATCGATGAACATTATATTTCTCCTAATAAACTCTGATAAGAAACATGAAGAGCAGATTTTATGTATTAATATGATATAAATTTTGACTTAATATATGTTTAATGATATATCAGAATAAACACATGCCACTGTGAACTATCTTCTTATCAGATTTATGTTAAAAGAAATATTAGCGTATGAGCCTTGATACGGCACATACTGTATATGATCCTGTCATGTCCAAATTACCATGAGATATGGTTTTAAGCAAATTTCTTGTTCAGAGATGGGCAGTTGTAGTGCACTGATAAAATACCATATATCTATGATATCAGTTTAATCGATTTCTGGCTTAATAGCCGAAAAGTATAAAGGAATAAAACAGTAATCAGATTGAGATCCCGTGACTCATTTAAACTTATTTTTATTAAAAAAAGGTATTCCCGAAATGCACTGCTATAACCTGATTAACCAATTGCTGAATCAGACCAATCCGATGTAAAGGTACTAAGATACACTAAAATTACCTGATTTTATATAAGAATTCATTTCGGCTCTCATGATCGCTGGGAGAGAGAGAGAGAGAGAGAGAGAGAGAGAGAGAGAGAGAGAGAGAGAGAGAGAGAGAGAGAGAGGAGAAGTAGTTGCTTACCGAAGTATTTCAGTGTTTTTTGAATAATCTTGAAAAAAATCAAGGGTACTTGATAAGTATTAGCATTAATTTCAAATTCAACGTAAATTCAAATTAAAAATCAGCATTAATTTCAAACTTTGAAAAAAAAAAACAGGTTAACGTTTAATACGTTTTTGATATACTGGGAATTATTTTCGTTGCTTGACCAAATAAAAAAAAAAAAATACAATCTTATACACGGAACAGTACCTAAATCGCACTAACAGAGAAAACTAGTAAAATAGAAATGAATCCAATGTTACTTGCTAAAATGTCATAATTTTGATACTTTTGTAATAGTTGACGTCACAAATAAACAAACGAAGATAGGTTCCACGTCCCGCAATGTGGCGTCTCTGGTTTCTTATCTGTCACACGATCTTTTTGATCTATGGCTTTAGTTTTTGAAGCTTTGTTTCTATGGCCGTTCTTGTTTTCTGTTTGTTTGGTGATCAAAGTGAACCACAGTAGTTAAGTCAGTTACTTGTAGACAAAAATACGATTTAGCACCACAGTAGTTAAGTCAGTTACATGTAGAAAAAAAAATACAGTTTGGCTTGACAGAGCAGATTTGATCTTGGTGCTTAGATTGTTCGGATATTTTGGTATAAAAAGGGCAAAGAAATACTTGGAAACATATTTTATATGATTTTAATATATATATATATATATATATATATATATATATATATATATATATATATATATATATATATATATATATATATATATATATATATATACATATTGAGTAAGTCAAAAAGTTCCAGGAAAAATTGTTGAATGATGTATTTACACAGGAGTGAAACAACCCAAATACTTGGTAAACAATTATCTGTGATGTAGTGATCCATATAGACTTGCTACCTCAGTCATCCTCTTGATACCGTGGTGTTAACATCTGCTTCAGAAAAGTAACTTCTTGAACCCATGGAAAATAAAAATTTTGAGATGAGAGCTAACATCAAGTTCCTGACCAAGCTTGATTGGAAACCAGGAAAAATTATTGAAGCTTTGCAACAAGTTTATGGAGATTCTTCTCCATCTAATTCAGTTGTTTATGATTGGATAAAGCGATTTAAGGATGGTCGGGAGGACCTCAAAGACAACCCAAGAGAGGGAAGACCATCGACTGCAAAAATGAAAGAATTGTGGCTTTGGTGCAGAATCTAGTGGATGAAGATCGTCGGATTACTATCGATATGATAGCTAATGAAACTGGGATCTCCCATGGTTCCGCATTTTCAATTTTAAATGAAAATCTTGGTTTGAGTAAACTTTCAGCACGTTGGGTCCCAAAAGCGTTGCGCGAAGACCAACTGCATCAAAGAGCTGAACTTTCTCTTGCAGTTTTAACGAAGATTGAATCAAATGAATCAGAGTTTTTGACCGGATTGTTACTGGAGATGAAACTTGGATCCATCAATATGACCCAGAAAGTAAAATTCAATCAAAGCAATGGTTACCAAGAGGTTCAGCTGCACCAGTGAAGTTCAAAGTGGCGAGATCTGCCCAGAAGGTAATGGCAACAGTGTTTTGGGACTCCAAAGGAGTGATTTTGATTGATTTCCTTGAAGGACAAAAAACAATCACCGGGAACTACTACAAAGGTGTTTTGCAAAAACTGAAGACTGCATTGGCTAAAAACGTCGAGGAAAGTTGCACCGCAGAATTTTGTTCCATCATGATAACGCTCCAGCACATTCATCAAGGGTTGCAAGAGAAGTCCTACGGAAATTTAGGTGGGAAACTCTTCCACATCCTCCTTATAGTCCTGATCTTGCTCCTTCAGATTTTTTCCTGTTCCCAAAACTCAAGGAACACTTAAGAGGAGTCCAGTTTGAATCTTTGGATGCTGCTAAACATGCAGTTTCAACATGGTTTAATAGAAAGGGCCCAAATTTCTACAAAGAAGGGTTGCAGAGGTGGAAACAGCGCCTTGAAAAGTGTATAGAGTTAGATGGTAGATATGTAGAAAAGTGATGTTTGAATTTCCTTAAATAAAGAGTATATTGAATTTTTCCTGGAACTTTTTTGACTTACCCTCGTATATATATATATATATATATATATATATATATATATATATATATATATATATATATATATATATATATATATATTATATATATATATATATTATATATATATATTATATATATATATATATATATATATATATATATATATATATATATTATATACATATATATATATATATATATATATATATATATATATATATATATATATATATATATATATATATATATATATATATATATATATATATATATATATATATATATATATATATATATATATATATATATATATATATATGCTTAGCATGTATGTATGTATGAATGTAAAGGAAAGACATAGCCAAAAGATTACTAGGAGCAATGGCCTACCCAACAATATCTTGTTACAAACCCCGAATACATATCCTTCACAGATGCTTTCCTAACTTTGTAACCTAACAGATTCAATGGAACTGACGACTCCCAAAAAGTCGGGCTGTTCACGTTGAGCATTATGGTACCAGCAGCAATACTCTTTTATGATCACGTCTCAGATTAAGCAAAAAAAAAAAAAAAAAAAAAAAAAAAAATTACCCCTTTTTCATTCGAATATCGACTGACATAAAGTGGTGGATATTAGCATATTTCTATATGTAAAACGTGCATCACGTTTCATGTACTTTTGGCTGTCATACGTCTGACATAAAGTTATGAAATATTTATTACGAGAAACATTATACCCTCAATGATATGCTACATTAGGTGGTGTAATTCACAGTAGGGAAAACCTGCATAATTGCAAAGTCTCCACTGTCGTAGAAGGAAACTCAATGTAGCATTGAATTGTTGTTCCAGTGATTTGTAATTCAAAATATTCAGAAAATAGGTTGGAATAGCCCTTGTGTATAGGAGTATTTTATTTTATAGATATAGACGTGACAAGCAGTAAGCGGATTTGTGTTTTCAACAAAGTAGACGTAAGTCAATTCCTTTTATTAAATTTGTTTCTATATAGAAATTTATGTATTAAATGCTACAGCTGAGATACTCAGTTATTTTGACTCAGAGTTTAAGCAATAATAATAATAATAATAATAATAATAATAATAATAATAATAATAATAATAATAATAATAATAATAATAATAATAATAATAATAATAATAATAATAATAGTTTATAGTCAGCCACCAGTATTCCAGAGTTGGTTCCTTGCATTGAAATAATCTTCTTCACCTTTCAACATTTAGAACAACTGGTGGACTACGCTTTATAGACAGCTTAATGGCATCCCACATAATATATATAAAGTAAACGGAAGATCCAGGAACAAAAATCCACGAAGACTACAAAGTGAAGACTTTACTTTTAAGGTAACAAAAGAGATTACACCTACCCAACTAGGGAGAACAGTAGGATGTGCTGAAATCATTAAATTACTGGTGAACTCGAGATTCGAGATCAGCTCAGGTTAAGTGGGATCTGTGTGAGATTGTTCGGACAGCAGCTGTGGAAAGGGTGTTGGAAAGTTGGTTTGAAATTTGAAATAGTCTTAGGGAATTGAAGAACTGAATCACAAGAATGATGTCCCAGGAAAGAATGTGAACAAGAGGACGTGGTGAGGAGAAAAGAACGATGAAGAAATAGGAGGTGGAGCAATCGAAACGCTGACTGATTTCAGAGGTCGTGCTGTACAACAGGTGTGCATACTTGGGTATTCCCCGAATTGTATTCCTAAGTTTCTCAAGTATCCGTGTGGGTTGTTTTCAAAATCTTAAATTGAAATTCAGAGGCACTAACTGATGGTATTGTGCTATATCCGTCCTATTGATGATAGCTTCACAATTTAATTATACAACCACTATAACTATTAAAATTACTAGTAAATGATAGTACTAATGATATTCAGAAAAATAGTTAGCACCTTGTAAGCCATTCATTTATCGGAGATGTTCAGTTTTGTTTACAAATTCTCTCAAATGTTGCCATTTATTTTCACAGAGAGAGAGAGAGAGAGAGAGAGAGAGAGAGAGAGAGAGAGAGAGAGAGAGAGAGAGAGAGAGAGAGAGAGAGAGCTATATTCCTCAAAAACTGAGTGAATTGTCCGGCTAGTGAGTTCTAGTACTAATAGTATCTAGAAAATTAGTTAGTACTAATAATATCTGGAAAAATGCTCTCGAGATTTTCCACTTATTTCAGAGAGAGAGAGAGAGAGAGAGAGAGAGAGAGAGAGAGAGAGAGAGAGAGAGAGAGAGGTACCCTAGGTCGACCTCTATCCCCCTCAAAAATTGAGCAACTCGCCCAGGTCCGTATTTGGGCAAATAAGAAAAAAAAAAAACCAGATGCGGGAAACGGGAGGATTTCCATCTCCGTAATTCGAACCCGGGTCGTCTTCTGCTTCTTCTTCTTCTTCTTCTTCTTCTTCTGCTTCTTCTTCTTCTTCTTCTTCTTCTTCTTCTTCTTCTTCTTTCAGCCCAGCGATTCCTCCCCCAAAAACATTTCAAGGTCTACCTCGTCACGTGTCGGAAACTAGTTCCTCCTCCTTGACCTTTCGTTGTTTTTTCTTCTTTTTTTCTGAGAAGAAGAAGAAGAAGAAGAAGAAGAAGAAGAAGAAGAAGAACGCAATCGGGATGGATCGGAAAGGAGTTAATGTTTTCTTTGCGCTATCCTGTCAGTGCCTAGCTCAGGCAAGTGGTTTGAAATGGCCACGCCCTCTTGGGAAGGCAGCCGAAGGCTTTAATTCAGAACAGGAATTAATGAAACATTGTATTTAATGGCTAGAGTCAGAGTAGCTGTCTTTTATTAAGGTGTTGTAGGCTTGAATTCGAAACGAGAACTATTGTATTGAAAAGCTGACGTTGAGTTAAGTGTTCCTTACTGTACTTTTATTTTTGTGTGTTGAAAACTCTTTGATAGATTTAAAATCGACCTTTTTTTAATTTTGCGTTTTTTTTAATTAGTCATATTCAGGGTACTTTCATAATACGAAGTTTGAGGAGAATGTTCGTAACTTTGCAGACAATTTTTTTAGGACAAATTTTTATTAGGAATAATAATAATAATAATAATAATAATAATAATAATAATAATAATAATAATAATAACGGCATTATTATGATTATTATTATTATTCAAGAATAACCACGCATTCCTATGTAACAACACAAAACCTCATGAATTACTGAGGAAACTCCCGAAGAAAAAAAAAATCCAGGCGTGAAAAAAGTCATAAACAAAATTCGTAAATAAAATAATCATAATCAAAATAACCACTAGAAATTAAATGCATAAAAATTGAGAGAATTAACAAGAGGATAAAAAAAAAAGATAATTTATAGTACTCTTACGTAGCGTCTCAGACCTCTATTGAAAAACTAACGCAAAATATCATATATATATATATATATATATATATATATATATATATATATATATATATATATATATATATATATATATATATATGTGTGTGTGTGTGTGTGTGTGTGTGTGTGTGTGTATATATATATATACACACACACACACACACACACATATATATATATATATATATATATATATATATATATATATATATGTATATATATAATATATATATATATATATATATATATATATATGTATATATATATATATATATATATATATATATATATATATATATATATATATCAAGTATAATAAGCCCATAAAAACGCCAAAATGTGGAAAATAAAGGCTATATTCCAGATTCACTATTTGCCTGAGGAGAGAGACAGTTTGGTCTCTGAAATACAGCCTTTATTTTGCACATTTTAGTGTTTTTATGAGCTCCCTTATATTTGATGGAATTCTGTTTTAACAGAGAATATTTCACAGTCATATATATACTGTATGTGTGTGTATATATATATATGTATATATCTAATTCTATCTATCTATGTATATACAATATATATATATATATATATATATATATATATATATATATATATATATATATATATATATGTATATATATATAAAACATGCATATATTCAGTTACCTTTTTACCTCAATTTCCACGCTTTCCACGCAACCACAAGAAACTCACGGAACTCTCCCATTAGCGTTACGGGTAATGAACATCCCGACCCCCTGCTCCCCGACAGGAAAAATGGCAATAGAAATATAAAATAAAATATATCGGTGCATATGTAAAAAAGTATAAACCTTTTCACAGTCAACTTATTTTACGTAATGTAGTTTTTTAATCGTTCTTAGCATGTGAAATCCCATGTCAGAGGAGTCTGTGAATATTTTAAGAAATATATCTGTGGCAATTGAGAAATATGTTAGAGTTTTCAATAAACAAATTGGAGAGATGTACAGTTATGTCGAATTGTTTTCGTTTTTAAGTATTAAAAAGTTCCAGGAATGAATTCTTGAATCTTGAGGACCACCTAGGTTAGAGAAAATATTAAGGGACACACACAGTATAATATATACACACACACACACATATATATATATATATATATATATATATATATATATATATATATATATATATATATATATATATATACATATATATATATATATGTATATATATACTGTGTATATATATGCATATATATGCATATATATATTTATATATATATATATATATATATATATATATATATATATATATATTATACACAGTGGTCTGTTTTCCTGGGGCTTTTCCCTTGTTAAAAGGAAACAAAGACAGCCATAAGTAAGTCACGAGCAGAAACACAAGAAAAAAAAACGTTAATGACAGTCACGCAACCTGAGAGTAGGTGTCAGCATTTATGAGATTTTAACGGCAGAAAAGGGTCTGAATATAATATATATATATATATATATATATATATATATATATATATATATATATATATATATATATATATATATATATATATGTATGTATGTATCATTCACAGCAAAGCAGCTATAAAAACATAAATATATATATTATTTACCAGACGATGATCAAATTTTTTTTAATTTCCTTCTGCAAGAATAGCAGCCATTGGTAACATTAAGTATACTTTAGAATCTTAGGTTTAAAAGGACCCGTTTCAGTTATTTAATTGAGGATATATCTGTTTTCAATTTTTTTTTCAAAAAACCAACTTTTATCTGGGAAATACCTCAGTTGTCTAAGCTTTCTTCCTTTCTTGGCAAGCACCTTTTCCCTCAGGCCTTGTGACCCGTTCTCTGTCTACTTACGTCCCTCTAAACAACTTTGTTATTTACTAAAAAATCTTTTTGACGACCAAGTGGAGGATTTTGTAAATTTTATTTCCCATAATCCCTTATCTCGTATCCTTCCTATTTGAACTCATGATTCCTCCAACTGCAGTTCAAAGATTCACCATCTTATTATTATCTTCTTAATCGAACCTCCCACTCCATTATCCAGCCTCTACTTCTACCCCTTCACGAGCTTGTCAAGGTACTCCAGTGACCCCATCCATTAACCTTCCCTGTCCCTTCTATACATTTTATCCTAACCCATTCCTCACCCGCCTCCTCTTGATAATACCCTGCACTTCCTTCTTTTCCAGCCCATTTGTCTTAATTACAATCGTGGGGCAAATTATGGCTTGTTCCATTCCAGTTGAAAGGTTGAAACTACCATCAATTCCCTCCTTTTCTTCTAGAGTGGAGATAACATACAGTCCAACATGCTTCTTATGGGTACATCCATCAACTCACACTTCCAGTTACTTAATACAAACAGGTAATTTGAGATTTATTTTTTCTCTGTTTTTTTTTCCAGATGTACTTGTGAACATTATTCTTGGGAGATTTGTGTTGCCTATAATCAAGGTCAGTGTGAAAAATAGATGCCCAGGAGATACGTTTCTATGCAGTCTGTTTTCTAATGACCTACCTTTGTCTTCAAACTTCCTAATAACTGACTGACTATGCTTTATATATATATATATATATATATATATATATATATATATATATATATATATATATATATATATATGTGTGTGTGTGTGAGAGAGAGAGAGAGAGAGAGAGAGAGAGAGAGAGAGAGAGAGAGAGAGAGTTTGAGGGTGGATGAAAAATTCATGTTCTTTTGATAAACAGCAGGGACTGATAGTAACCACTGAGTTATCAATTACAGATTCACGACGGCCATTTTAAAAATTTAAACTTATGGCCAATATAACGTAGATATTGCAAAGCATCTCGTGAAAATTCGGACTAATTAGAATACTTCAAGTTGTGAGGAGATATCTAATAAAAACGTTTTAACTTATTAGTTTAAATAAATCTTATAGTAGAAGGCATTATTATATAGTTGAGACTGGAGAAAATCATATGTACGGTAAATGTTTATGTTTAAGGAAAATGTACAAATGTTGGCTCGTAGGTATCATCATCATCATAATAATATTGATAATAATAATAAAAGAAGAGGAAGAAGAGAGCAAGAAAGGCCTTAATAAACAAACACCAAAACGCCAAGTGTTTGTTGTTTGTTTACTCCAAAACATACCCGTTTGACCAGCGATTATCTCGAACCATTCCCTCCAATTCCCTCCAAACGAATCGGTCGTTTGGCGAGCTCGGGTAACCTCCAAATTGGGGGGTCCTCCCTTCGAATTCTGTAGGATTTTCGCGAGATCCTTTATCTCTTTCGTAACATAGGCGTCCTTGCCAAGGACTCCTCCCGCGTTATGGGGCTGCGAGGAGGAGGTTTGGTTTATGACGCTGCTTGTTTTATGGGTCCTGATATCCTACGAGGGTCCTACGCGTCTGTAGTAGGATTTAGGATTCTCGATTTGGTGTTCTCGTGACGAAATTTATTGGTCTTGGCGAAGTTTTGTTTATTTTTGAAAGTGTGGTTGTTTGGCTCTTGTATTATATATATATATATATATATATATATATATATATATATATATATATATATATATATATATATATATATATATATATATATATATATATATATATATATGTATATATATACTTTATTTGTTTTTTCTTCGTACTTTGTTTCCTCTTTCCATTTGTCTGTCGTTTATCATATGTCGGAAATTATTGGTCTTCATCTAGTTTTGCAATCTTCGTTAATCTTTTTATTTTTCTAGATCGTTGTAACCAACTTCATTTTATTTTCATTTGACCTTTCATTTACCATTTGCTGAAATTTGTTTCAGGTTTATATACCAGTTCATTCCTAACATGGTCATTTCTTCAGTTATATTTTCTATCTAGATTTTGGGATCTTTATCCATTTCATCTTCGAGTTTCCTTTGATCTACTTTCGAGATAAAGTATTTCTAAAATAAATATTACCATTAATTTTTTTCGACAGTCTGTGGTTGTTTAGGTTTTGGTACCTTTTATATTTTCCTCTGTCCCTGTGGTTTTCGTTTTAACATTTGCTTCTGATGATTCCATTTTCCGTGTCTTCAAAAGTGTTAATTTTGTTTCCAATTATCAACTGGTGTTATTTACTCTGCGACATTTCAGTTATTTTCTGATATTAAATGATTTATCGATATTTTTCCTTCCATTGGCATTTTACCATGTTTCATTTTTTTTAGTTTTGTAACTCATTAACAATGTTGACCTTAAGAGGATTTAGAAGGCTGAAAAATGAAATAAACTAAAAATGTGCAGACTAAAGTCGAGGTGGTTTACAAAATAAACAGGCAAAAAATGTGCCGAAGTTTCTTCGGCTCAGTCGAGTTTTCTGTACTTCGTATAATCAAGGCCACCGAAAACAGACCTATCTTTCGGTGTTTTCGGTATAATGCTGCATGAGCCGCGGCCAAAGAAACTTTAACTGCGGGCCGGTGGTGGCCTATCCTATATCGTTTCCAGAAGCTCGATTATGGCTAACTTTAACCTTAAATAAAATAAGAAGTACTGAGGCTAGAGGGCTGCAATTTGTTTCTTTGATGATTGGAGGAGGGATGATCAACATACCAATTTGCAGCCCTCCAGCCTCAGCAGTTTTTAAGATTTGAGGGAGAACAGAAAAAAGCGCGGACAGAAAAAGTACGGACGGACAGACAAAGCCGGCACAATAGTTTTCTTTTCAGAAAACTAAAGGGGAAAATCATATATTTTAATAAAAAGGCGGAACAACTCCAGCTATCAAATGACACACATGTAAGAAAATTTGACAATGAATAAAAAATAAATTTGAATATATAAAAAAAAGATAAGTTTAAATTCAAAATAAAAGAATCCACTTCAATGGTCACGTTTAGCTAATCAGAATAACTTAATGTAACTATTATTTTATTACAGTAAAAACAAGACGGTATAAAGACCTTTAAGACAGAAATGTGACTTGTCAGATTAAGACATCGAGGATGCAAGATTAGATAAGATACAGTCATCAAAATACAAAAACAAATATTTATATAAGCATGTCTTATAATGAATGACATCATCGAACTCTTTCCGGAAACTGAATGAGGTTTTTGAAGGGAATACAATGAAAATTATTGTGTATATACGCGTATATGCATACTAAATATTATACATACACACGACTGGCTCAAAATGAGCATCGTTACTTACGAATAAATAAAGATAAAGGATTGCAATATTATGATCAATAAATGGAAGAAATGCAAAAACAAAACAAAAAAGAGTCACGTCACGGATGTAAAAAAAAGATAGAAATATGTACTTGCGTGAATAATAAAATTGCTTGCGTGTAAAAGCGTCATAGAGAGCAGGTTTGAAACGAAGGCCAAGATTAAAAAAAGATGGTTAAAAGAATAATTTATAAAACTGTATTCTTATTAAAATACAATGTAACAGTGATGAGGCTTATATAAAGAAAACAAGACTGACAGAAATACGCATTAAAATATTAAAAAAAAAGGAGGAATTTACACAATTTAGACCATGCGAAGAAAAACATACCTTACTGCGTACTGGGCAAAGAAAACAGGTAGTCGAAAGACGATGGGCATCACAGATATTCAGAGTTGACCCTTTCAAAGGGCGTCATCTTATCGCATTTATCTCTAGTTTGTACCGAAGGCCTGTTGCGGTAAGTTTACCGCTGGGGAAGGGAGGGAGGTGTGTATATATGTATGTGTGTGGGAGGGGGAAGGGGAAGGGGAAGGGGGTGGTGCCCAGGGCATCCTGTGTCCTGCTGAGTCCACAGAAGCTCTTCAAATGCCTACAGTGGAACGAGACATTCTCAGCCAAGGCCGATTCCCCAGTCTGATATAAACGGGATTTTCTAGATGTTTTCCTACGTGATTTTGGACAAAGGGCCTGCAGGGAGATGCAGGTCTATATCTGATCAGTATTATGCAATATTGTTTATTTATTTTGAGTCGTATTGCGTAGCAGAGAAGTAGGAAATAGTATAAGCTGAAATATTTGACAGCAACAGAACAAAATACGTAACAAGGGGGAAACATTAAACATTTATTTATTTATTGTTGTATTGCGCAGTGGAGAAATAGGAAATGGCAAGCTGAAATATTGGGAAAAAAATTGAATTCAAATGTAACTAGGGGGAACAATTAAAATTTATTTATTTTGAGTCGTATTGCATAGCAGAGAAATGGCAAATAGTAAGTTGAAATATTAGGCAGTAACAGAACAAAATACGTAACTAAGGGGAAACATTTAAACATTTATTTATTTATTGTTGTATTGCGTAGTAGAGAAATAGGGAACAGTAAGTTGAAATATTGGGCAAAAATTGAATCAAAATGTAACTAGGGGGGAAACATTAAACATTTATTTAATTTTTTTTTTTTTTTTTGCATTGCGTAGTGGAGAAATAGGAAATAGTAAGTTGGAGTATTATGGCAAAAACTGAATTAAAATGTAACTTGGGGAAACATTAAAAATAAGTAAATTATTATACATGAAAAAATGATAAACTTGACACATAAATTTACTTGTTAAATTATCCCAAAATATTTTGCTAATCTTAAAAAAGAAGGCAAAATTGATTTTATGAAGTAAAAAAAGAAGCATTCCATTGCGTCACGATTATCTATATACATTATTACTGAATATATTTCTCTAGTAGTAATTGCTGAAGCAATGGAATTCCTTTGGAATTTCATTATATTACATTTGCACAAATTACTTATTAAGATTGGCACAAAATCTAGAACAATATAAACATGCAAATTCATTCGTATCTTATGATTCATAGGGTATATGAGTCAACACTTGTTCCAATT